>NC_057724.1:53223231-53281983 GCF_004010195.1 Chiloscyllium plagiosum
GAGGGAGTGGAAGGGTGGGTCAGTAAATTTGCAGATGATACGAAGATAGGTGGAGTTGTGGACAGTGAGGAGGGCTGTTGTCGGCTGCAGAGGGACTTAGATATGATGCAGAGCTGGGCTGAGGAGTGGCAGATGGAGTTCAACCCTGCCTAGTGTGAGGTTGTCCATTTTGGAAGGACAAATAAGAATGCGGAATACAGGGTTAATGGTAGGGTTCTATGTCAGGTGGAGGAACAGAGGGATCTTGGGGTCTATGTACATAGATCTTTGAAGGTTGTCACTCAGGTGGATAGAGTTTGTAAGAAGGTCTATGGAGTATTATCGTTCATTAGCAGAGGGATTGAATTCAAGAGTCGTGAAGTGATGTTGCAGCTGTACAGGACTTTGGTTAGGCCACAGTTGGAGTACTGTGTGCAGTTCTGGTCGCCTCGCTTTAGGAAAGATGTGGAAGCTTTGGAGGGGGTGCAGAGAAGATTTACCAGGATGTTGCCTGGAATGGAGAGGAAGTCGTACGAGGATAGGTTGAGAGTTCTCGGCCTTTTCTCGTTGGAACGGCGAAGGATGAGGGGTGACTTGATGGAGGTTTATAAGATGATCAGAGGAATAGGTAGAGTAGACAGTCAGAAACTTTTTTTCCATGGGTACAACAGAGTGTTACAAGGGGACATAAATTTAAGGTGAAGGGTGGAAGGTATAGGGGAGATGTCAGGGGTGGGTTCTTTACCCAGAGAGTGGTGGGGGCATGGAATGCGCTGCCTGTGGGAGTGGTAGAGTGAGAATCTTTGGTGACCTTTAAGCGGCAATTGGATAGGTACATAGATGGGTGCTTAAGCTAGGACAAATGTTCGGCACAACATCGTGGGCCGAAGGGCCTGTTCTGTGCTGTATTGTTCTATGTTCTATGTTCTATGTTCATACATTTACCTGGACCATCCCTATCAGAAGACCAGCTTAAATGAGGTTCAGGAAAGGGAGAACCATGACCAGTGGTGATCCACAGGGATCCGTGCTGGGACCACTGTTGCATGTGATATACATAAATGATCTGGAGGAAGGACTATGTGGTCTGATTAGTAAGTTTGCAGATGATACTAAGATTGGTAGAGTAGCAGACAGTGAAGGGGACTGTTAGAGAGTTCCGCAGAATATAAATAAATTGGAGAGTTGGGCAGAGAAATGGCAGATGGAGCTTAATCTGGGCATATGTGAGGTGATGCATTTTGAAAGATCCGATTCTAGAGTGAAGTATACTATAAATGGAAAAACCCTGGGAAAAATTGATGTACAGAGAGATCTGGATGTTCAGGTCCATTGTACTCTGAAGGTGGCAACACAGGTCGATAGAGTGGTCAAGAAGGCATACGGCATGTTTTCCTTCATAGGATGGGGTATTGAGTACAAGAGTTGACATGTCATGTTACAATTATATAAGATTTTAGTTTGGCCATATTTAGAATACTGCGTACAGTTCTGGTCGCCACATTATCAAAAAGACATGGATGCTTTAAAGAGAATGTAGAGGAGGTTCACCATGACGTTGCCTGGTATGGAGGGTGCTAGCTATGAAGAGAGGTTGAGTGGATTATGATTATTTTCACTAGTAAGATGAAGGTTGAGGGGAGAAGCTGATTGAAGTCTACAAAATCATGAGAGGTATAGACATGGTGGATATAGAGAAGCTTTTTCCCCCAGAGTGGGGGATTCAATTACTAGGGGTCACTAATTCTAGGTGAGAGGGGAAAGGTTTAAGCGAGATAGGCATGGAAAGTTCTTTAACAGTGGTGGGTGCCTGAAATGCATTGCCAGCGGAGGTAGTAGAGGTGGTCACAGTAGTGTCATTTAAGGTATATCTAGATAGATACATGAATGGGCAGGAAGCAGAATGATTCAGATCCTTGGAAAATAGGTGACAGATTTAGAAAGAGGATCTGGATTGGCGCAGGCTTGGAGGGCTGAAGGAACTGGTCATGTGCTGTAAATTTCGATGTTCTTTGTTCTTTATTATTCAAATACTGGCTAAAAAGGAAAAGGAGATGGGATAGCATTGTTAATAAGGGATGCAGCCATTGCATTTATGAGGAAGATCTTAGATCTGAAGAGGGCAAATGTGAGTACTGCAGATGCTGGAAATCAGAGTCTAGATTCGAGTGCTGCTGGAAAAGCACAGCAGGTCAGGCAGCATCTGAGGAGCAGGAAAATCCTGATGAAGGGCTTTTACCCGAACGTCGATTTTCCTGCTCCTCAGATGCTGCCTGACCTGTTGTGCTTTTCCAGCACCACTCTAATCTAGACTTATGAAGAATGCAATGTAGAATCTGCATTGTGGAACTAAGCAAGAATATTTGTCAGCAACCAGTTGTAAGAGTTGTTTATGGGAGATCAAGCAGTAGTCATAATATAAGGAATGTTTAAACCAGGAAATTAGAAGTGCATTTAACAAGGGTAATGTAGTAACAATGGATGACTTTAATTAGACTGGGTAAATCCAAGAAGGAGAGATGCTGTGGAAGATGAATTTCTGAAATGTATACAAAACTATTTTCTAGAGAAATGTGTTGAGGATCCAATTAGCATAAAATATTATTTAAATCTAGCATTATATATTGAGAGGAGATAAATTATTTTTTTTTAAAGTGATGTCATTCAATCTAAAATGTGGGTCTAAAATATAAACAAAGCACAAGTGCAAGGGAAAAGTGGTTGTCATAGATAAGAAAAAATAGCATTGACATGTCATGGCTAGTATTTAAAAATTTTAATACATACTTTACAGCAAACACTTTCCTTTAATACACAAAGATACAACATGGAAAAGCTGAATCAATAGTGGCTAATAAAGGAACTTAAACATTGTCTTAGATCAAACGAGAAGCCTTACATAGTTATAAAGAAAATAGTAAACCCGAGGATCAGGAGCATTTTAGAATTTTGCAAAGGAGGCATAAGAAACAGATAAACGGAAGGAAATTAGGATATGAATGTAACCTAGCAAGAGTCTGCAAAAACTTCTAACTGTGTAAAAAGGAAAGACTAACAATGGCAAATGTGGGTTAATTACAGGAAGAAACAACAGAATTTATAATGGAAAACAGTGAAATGACAGCAGCTAAATAATTAATTCATGTCTTTCTGCACGGAAGTGCATACAAAAAGCATCCAGCAATAATAAAGTCAGAATAGGAGAACTAAAAGATTATTTTAAAAGAAGTAGTATTGGAAAACAAATTAATGGGACTAAAAATGAAAAAATCTGTAGTATCTGAATATTGACATCTAATGGTACTGATACTGCTCACTATTCAGAGGGTGAATGTACTAAGAGTCATATTTTAAAATTCTATATATTTTGTCAATAAATTTGAAGTTGTAAATGTAACCATACTATCTAGAAAAGGAGAAAGAGAGAAAATACAGAACAATAGACCTGTTAGCCTGAATTCAGTAGTCATTAAATTACTGGAATCTGTCATGAAGGATGTAATAACTGGGCACTGAGAAAATAATGATCGGACTGGGAAGAATCAACACAGATCTAGGAAATGAAATAATGTTTGACAAGTATGCTATAGTTTGTGGGGATATTAGATGCAAGGTGTTTGGTATATTTGGATTTTCAGTGGAGATTAGTAAACAGATTGTGGGCTATGGGTTTGGGGATAATATAATGGTATGGATTGAGAATTAGCTAATGGAAATCAAACAAAGAGTACAAATAAATTGGAAATTCTCAGGATGGCAGGCTGTGACTAATGGCAGTGTCACTAGGATCAGTGCTAGGATTTCAGCAATTCATACTAAATATCAACAGTTTTGATGTGGGGATTAAACATAATCTTTCAAAATTTGTGAATGACATAAACTAAATGGGAATATGTGCTGTGAGACAGATGCAAAGAGGTTTCAAGGGGATTTAGATAGGCTGAGGTAATGGGCAAGAAATAATATGGCAGCTGGAATTTAATGTAAATAAGTGTGATGCTATCCAATTTGATCAGAAGAACAAAAATGTAATGTATTTCTTAAATACAGAGAGATTGTGAAGTGTTAATGTTCAAAAGGATCAGACAGTCATTGTTCATAAGTCACTTAAAGCTAACATGTAATTGCAACAAGCAAATAAGAATGCAAATAGTACATTGGTCTTCAGTGCAAGAGGATTTGTGTTGAGAAATCATGATATATTTTTCAATTGTACAGAATTTTAGTGAGACCATACCAGGAGAATTGAATACAATTTTGGTCCCCTTACCTAAGGAAAGATGTATTTTCACATGAGGAAGAGTATCATGATGGAAACCAGGCACTGATGTCTCAGAACATGATCTATTGGCATTGGACACTGCACTGCACATTAATGGACATTGGCATCCAACATGTGCCAGTCTCTAAGAACCCTCCTGGCTCATGTCCAATTCACTGACAAGTCACTTCTGTTCTTCAATACTGCAATTCGGGCTGCACTGAGTGATGATACTATGCCTTTACGAAGTATATTTTGCCTTTTTTTAAGATGAGAGGTTGAGATAGAAGCACCGAGAGGTCTATTCCAAGCAATAAAGTAAGCAGTTTGTGAGGCCTTTTTTTATAATTGGAACAATAACAGCAGCATGAATGAGAGAGATCAAGCCCCCACAGGACCAGGGTTTTAGATTAACTTTCAGTAGTTGTTGGGGGTCTTGAAACTGGATATGAAAGGTGTTATTTCTCTCTCTATTATAGCTAAAATAATGGGTCCTCTTCCTGCTGCCAAAACCACATGTGAGACAATCTATTTTACAGAATTTGCCTTTGCCAAAGGTGAGTTTATGGGTTGTTACTGTCCTGGAACAGTTGCTGTTCAGTTCATAAATAATCTATTATTGTGTAAAGTTTCCAAGAGAGTTAAATTATTCCAGTTCTTCTTTGTTTTGTTTGTATTTCAACTGTAGAGTAAGAATGAAGTGTGTTTTGCTTCAGGTCTGGTAGTCTGACAAATCAATTGTATCTGGAACACAGCACCTTACATTTGTCTTTAAACTAAGAAAGTGGTGGGGTCTAAGCCATCTTCTTAAAATATTTTGACTTGATTTGGTCTGGTCCATAACAACTACCATCTATTACTGTGTTACTGCAGTAAGGATATTGTGTGTTCAAGAACAGTCACCCAGCTGAAGGCTGGACAACATACCTTTCCAGGCTCTTAGCTCGCTCACTTGGAGCCTACCAGAAGGCTTACAGCATCCATCCTTGCATTGCTTTGCCTTTTCGCACTTTACCCCTTTGGCCAGAGATTCTAGGACTATTTTGCTGCTGATTCAACTTGCCATGTAGTGCAGACACAAAGCTAGGAAGCTTGTCATACTTAATAAAATCATTTATGAAGAAAGATCATACAGGACTGAAAATGTTAACACTGTTTCTCTCTCCACAGTTGCTGCCAGACCACCTGACTTCCTATAAAAGTTTCAATGACTGTTTTATCTTGTCATCATTATCAACAGCTCTCAGTCAAGTCATTCAGGTGGTATCAGCAGAGTAAATCAAGAGGAGCCCCTGATTCCAGCCCTGACCCTGTTCAGAGTGATCAGAACCAGGATGCACTCACCAGGAAGGTATGAGGAAACAAATATCATGCACCACACCACCTGCCTTGACTCTTGTCGTCCTATTGTGGGCTTTTATCCTCCTGAAATGAGAGAGAGGTAAGTATTGGGGGAAATGACAGTGGGTGCCACAGCTGCTACTTTTGGCACGGGGGGAGGGGAAGTATTCTCGAGTGGGTGAGTAGGCAGCATAGGATTGGCGGAATGGGGGTTTGACCTCAATGTGAGAAGGGAAGATGCTGCAGCCAGTCGTGAGAATGGTAGGGCATGAGTCTTTTTGGGAGGTGGGGATGGTATTAGAGATACAGTGAGTTTGAGATTGTGGGGAAAAGATGGCAGTACTTACACTGGCAGTGGCTTCCTACAGTACTGGACTTGCATGCTCTGGTGCCTTACTCTTATTGTTGGGTCTGCAACAAGAGGAAATCCCTCCTCTGCACCACCATCCAGCAGGACCTTGCCTGTAAAGTGGGTATTGATTTCCCCTCTCTGCCATCTCCATGAAATAGTCCAGTCCTGATTTTTTGATAATTCTTCCTATTTTTGGACTTCCCAACCAGTGGAGATGGTTTCTCATTTTACCCTATTCTGTTAAATACCGTGGAAATTTTGATCAAATCATCACTTGACTTTCTGGGCCCAAGTTTGCACACTTTTGTTTTCTCTTAATTTAACTTTTCAATCCAGTTCTCATTCTGAAATATACATTGCAGCCCTTCCAAATACAATACATCTTTCTGAAGTTGTGGTCAAGAATTATTCACAGTTTTTCCAGGTAAGGACTAAGCAGAGTTTATGCGTAGCTGAAGCATAATCGTTATTCCCAGTAATCTCTTCCTCTAAATATAAATGCCAGCATTCCATTGTCTTTTTTTATTATATTCTGAACTGCTTCATGACATTTTAATAACTGGTACACCTAGATTTAAAAAAGTCTCTAGCACATTCTCCCCATGTCTGCAAGTGTTTCCTTTGGGTGCTTTGGTTTCCTCCCACAATCCAAAGATGTGCAGGTTAAGTGAATTGGCCATACTAAATTGCCCATAGTCTTTGGGGATGTATAGGTTAGGTGCGTTAGTCGGAGGAAATGTAGAGTAATAGGTGTCGGGGAATGGGACTGGGTGGGATACTCTTCGGAGGGTCGGTGTAGACATGTTGGGTGAAATGGCCTGTTTCCACATTGTAGGGACTCTAAATCTAATTACTTCCACAGGCTTTAGATTCTAACCATTTAAAAAGTAACCTGTTCTGCCCTTTACAGATTCAAAGAGATTAACATCACATTTGGCCACATTGAAAGCCAATCTTAATTAAAAGTCAAGCACTTCTTATCCTAAGGAGATAAAGCCCACACCTGTGTAGAATGAACTTTAGGAAATTTTCTGCACTGTCATGTCATCTAACTTTGATATACAGAGGAACATTGATTATCCGAATATCGGATTATCCGAAGGGGATCTCAAGGTCCTGATAGAAACATTACGTCAAAGAGCTGTTTCAACCCTGATCACGTCTTTTGTTTACAGGTACAATGATTAAAAATGAACTCGGCTTACTGAAATGCTACCGAGAACAGTCTAGCACCGTCTCCAAAAGACTGATCTCCCACTCTCTCACTGTCCCCCCACATTTTCCCTGGAATTCTGGACAGGGATGTACCCTAGTAATCTCTCCAACATTGTCCGGTACAGGGCAAAGGTGGAACCTGTCGTGTGTGTGTGTGTTAGTTAGTTATTTGGAGACTTACCCCACAAAAGGCAGCAGTAGTCTTACTGTTGGTGTACAGTCTGGCTGCCCTGGTGGGGGTAGGGAGGTGTGGGTCAGCCAGGTGGCCAAGGGTCGGATGATGGGTGCAGGATTGGGGGGCAGATGAGGTTTGGGGCGCAGGTGGGATTTGGGGGCACACGGCTTTGGGGTTGGACGGGGTTGGGGGCAGACAGCTTTGGGGAGCGGATTGGGTTGGGAAGGGCAGGGATGGGGAGTGGGGTGGGAGCAGATGGCTTTGGGGGTTGGGATGGGAATGGACAGGGTTGGAGGGCGGGATGGGTGTGGGAGCGGGGTCTCGCACGTAGTGTGTAGCTACCTAGTCTCCTGAATGTGGAGCTGACTTAACAGAAAACTCTGAGCCCCAGAGGAAATCAATTAACCAAATAATCAATTATCTGAACGAAGTAGTGCCCGCCCATCTCATTCAGATAAAAGAGGTTCCTTTGTAGTGTGCTTAATATTGACATACAACCATTTATCTCTCAAACTTATATTCCTCTTTCTGACAGTTGTGTTTTTAATTCATTCACGGAATGAGGGCATCTCTGGCTAGGCCAACATTTTGCCTGTCCCTAATTGCCCAGAGGGCTTTTCAGTGTCATCCACATTACTGGAGACACATGTGGGCCAGACCAGGTAAAGATGACAGATTTTCTTCCCTAAAGTACGTTAGTGTATCCAGGTCAGATTTTCCATCTGCAGTAACAAAATAAAGAATGACTCCAACTTTCTGAACTGGATAAGCTTTTTATCAAAATCTTGTTTTGATTTAATTTTAAAAAGTACAAAAAAAATTATCTAGCTTCAGGTTATAACATGAGGTGCTGAACATCCAATTGTTTAGACATGGACTGAATTATGTGAAAGTTTCTGTGAGTTGTTATGACTATTTCCTAGGGAGATAAAGTCTAAGCATGAGTATTTATGCAAGATCACACTATGTGGTGTTCAATATTTCCATTATTCTGCTGAAGTAGCATTGGCATTCGGCGATGAGGTGCAGAGCCAGCATAAATAAATATACCAACCCAGAGTATTAACAGCAATTGCAGCTGTGTAAAATTGAGAGGATGTAAACTCAGCAAATTTTAGGCAACTCTAACAATTTGTCTCAGAAACTACAAGAATCAATTTCTTCAATAAGACCATGTTCATTAAATAGTGTTGGACAAATAAGTGCAAATGCTTTACAAACATATTTTTGCAAAACTGTGTGTAAAAATGCTCCAAAGAAAATTATGCCTCTGTTTACTCTAGTTCTATGACATCTCTCCAGAAAAGCTTGCTAAACACTTTTCTTAAGAATAATGAGCTTATCATTTTTTAGGCATAGGTTTATGTATGTGTTCACCATGAAGGTGAAGAATTTCACTGTTAGGAATAGATAACTTTTTCTTACCTTTATTTTCCAGCACCAGCATCGGTTCCCTCTGGTCAGCATTACAAAGGCCAAGTGTTCCCATTCAATGATGCTGGAGGATAGCATAGGTCTAGTGGACTCGTATCCACTGTTCTGTACTCATGATCTGGATAGCTCAAAGTTCATCATGTCTGCTGAAGAATTTGAATTCAATTTATGAATTACATACATTTTGATGTATCAGGAATAGTGAATATGCAATTAATGGAATGTTGCAAAAATAGCTACTTAGAGTTTTCTGGAAAAAAATCTGGTCTTCTTGCCACTCGATCTGTATATATCTTGAGAGCAACAGCAACCTACTTAACTTTTAACTGGCCGCTGAAATAGCAAAGCAGATGATTCAGTTGTACTTAAGAAGGGAGCCCATAAGCACTTTCTCAAAACAATTATACGATGGGCAATAAATTGCTCAAAACCAAAAAAATGTCATTAAGTCAAAAAATGGCAGGATCAAGTTCCACTCCAGAGACTTAAGTGCATAATTTGCACTGACACTTCAGAATGGTACTCAAGGATGACTGCACAGAAGTGCCAGTATCAGTGAATTTCAAAAAGTGCATTTGGACATTTTGTACTCATGGTGTGATAGCAGCTTATCAATGTGTTGGATAATCTATTAACTACACATCAACTGCATTACCCTATCAGCCCATTCTGTTTCTTCATGCAAAACTCAATCACATTAATTAAACATGCTTTCTTATTATCAAATCCATGCTTGGTTTCCCCAATTAATTCAAGTGCAAGTGATGGAAAATATTGTCCCGATTACGACCTTCAAATGTTTTTGTGCCACAAACATTAAATTAACAGTCAGTACTTATTGTGTTATCCTTAGATCCCTTTTTGAATAAGGGTGCAATAAATATTCACCTGGTAATACAGAACTTGATAATTACTAACAAACAAACATGTTGTTAAAGCTAAAACAAGAACAGAAATTGTTGGAAAATCTCAGCAGGTCTGGCTGCAGCTGTGGAGAGAAGTCAGAGTTAATGTTTCAGGTCCAGTGACCCTTCTTCAGAACTGTTAGAAGCTATTAAAACTGCTGTTAAAGCTTTTTGTCTCGCATTCAAAGGGACAGAATCACAAGCGTGCCAAATTGTAAATCGAACAGCCATCTATACATTCAGAACAAAGGGGTGCCTAGTTAAGACTGTGATGTGGAGGAAATTCTTCTCTCAGAGTGTTGTGAAGCTTTTGAACTCTTCTGCTGCAGAGAGCTGTGAGGGCAAAGTCTTTGTGTATATTTAAGGCTGAGATAGACAGATTCTCGATCAGTCAAGTAATCAAGGGTTATGGGAAAATCGGGAAGAAAATGGCCATGAGGAAAATTGGATCAGCTATGATTCCATTGAATAATGGAGCATGCTCAAGGGGATGAGTGGCCTCCTCCTGTTCCTATTTCTTACGGCCTTATATTGTTATGGTTTAGCAGGTACTGCCCAATCACAAACTCATTTATTATGAGTGTTGCAAGCACAGGTTGTTATGATCATTACTCTGTTTTATGCAAACAGCTGAAGGGATGTGCTGTTTCACATGATGTGCCTGGAACATTCAGTGTACATACCCAACACCACACTGAGACTGCAATTCATACAGCACATTTCTGATTTCTGCTGTGGGTAGAATATATTTTTTGCTTGACAGCAGTTTCCTCTTAACAGAAAATATTGCTAGTGCTGTCATTATTTAGAAGCAGTTTACTACACATGTTTTGAAATATCTTACCCTTCCAAGGTAATCAAAGGTAAACTGGACAGTCTTTAGGACTGAAGGAATCCATTTCTCATTTATACAATGTGCAGTTTTATAATCAGGATAGCCAGTATCCTATAGGATAGCTTTGATGAGTTGCATTTCAGCCAATAGCAGATTGTAAAAGACTTCTCGATTTCCTTGTTAGTTGCTATTCTCTTCCCCAACCTTTTAGTGTTCCTGACATTATTTGTCTTATCCTCTCTGAAGTTTCTATATTCAGCCCATTCTTACTGCTTAGCATGTCATCAAATATTTTACTATCTTATGCTTATCACCTTCAACACCATAGTTCGCAATGAACTCATCTCTAAATTCCAAGACCTAGCGACAGCTCCCCCTCCCCCTAGACTTCCTGACCCATAGACCGCATACAATGGGAATAGGCAATAACACCTCCTCCACCATAATCCTCAACACTAGTGCCCCACAAGATTGCATGCTCAGTCTCCTACTATACTCCTTATACATTCACAATGTGAGGCCAAATTCTGCCCTAACTCCATTTAAGAGTTTGATAATGACACCACTGTTGTAGGGTGGATCTCAAACAATGACGAGACAGAATACAGGAAAGAGATAGAGTTCTTGGTGACATGGTCTAAAGACAACAATCTCTCCATCAATGTCAGCAAAACAAAGGAGCTAGTCATTGACAACAGGAAGCAGAGTGGAGGACATGCCCCTGTCTGTATCAATGGTGCTGAGGTGGAGATGGTCGAGAGTGTCCAGTTCCTGTGAATGATAATCACCAACAATCTGTCCTAATCCACCCACATCGACTCAACCATCAAGAAAGCACAACAATGTCTTTACTTCCTTAGGAGGCTAGGGAAATTTGGCATTTTCACAAGGACTCTTACCAATTTTTATAGATGCACCACAGAAAGCATTCTATCCGGATGCATCACAATGTGGTATAGCAACTGTCTTCCCAAGACCTCAAGAAACTACAGAGAATGATGAACATAGACTAGTCCATCACACAAACAAGCTTTCCATCCATTGACTCCATCTATACTACCCTCTGCCTCAGGAAAGCAACCAGCATAAACAAAGACCTCTCCCACCCCAGTTATACTCTCTTCTAGTCTCTTCCGTTGGGGAGACGATACTAAACTTTGAATATACATAAGAATAGACTCAAGAACAGCTTCTTCTCCACTGTTATCAGACATTTGAATGACCTCTTATATGTTAATTCTGGATTTTTCTCTCTGTGCCTCCGCTGTGGCTATATTCTGCACCCTGTTCTACTACCCTAATTAAATTAGATTACATTACAGTGTGGAAACAGGCCCTTTGGGCCAACAAGTCCACACCGACCCGCCAAAGCGCAACCCACCCATACATTTACCCCTTACCTAACACTACGGGCAATTTAGCATGGCCAATTCACCTGACCTACACATCTTTGGACTGTGGGAGGAAACCGGAGCACCCAGAGGAAACCCACGCAGACACGGGGAGAACGTGCAAACTCCACACAATCAGTCGCCTGAGGTGGAAATTGAACCCGGGTCTCTGGCGCTGTGAGGCAGCAGTGCTAACCACTGTGCCACTGTGCCACCCATGTACTAATGTACTTGGTATGGTAAAAGCTGCCTGTATAGTACACAAAGCAGCACTTTTCACTGTATCTTAGTATATGTGGCAATAATAAATCAAGCAAATCAGTCAATAGTTGTTCTGAACGCGATCCTTGGTCTAACCCTCTAGAAACAGTGGTTGATCTAAAATTCCATGGTTCACATTATTAATTGATTGATGCTTAAATCTTTCAGTTGTAGATAAAGGACACCATTTAGCATTTATTGTTATTAATTTGTAATTCTCCACCTTTGTGGACTCATTGACTCTCTAAAACCACATAAATAAGTATAAAGATGCATTTCCTTTCATCCAAATGTCACCACGTTGTTGCTCTGTCCGAGCTCAGTGATTACCTTTGGTCTCGTATGCTTGCTCACGAGCTTTGCTCCTCTGACACTGACCTACTTTTTCATTGTTTTATTGTACTACCATTGAATATTCTTGTAAATATTTTTGCTCCTCACTTCTAGAACTCATCCTCAAGCATTTTTCCCCATATCCAAGACATGATTCTGTTTTAGAGGCTTAAGTACATGTCCTCGGTTGACACTTCAGTTCGATGGTAAGAGAGCATTCCACTGAAGAGGATACCATTTTTTAGATGAAATGATAAACTGAACTAATGTGCAAAAGATTTTGTTTGTGCTGTTTTGTGATAAGAACATTTATATTTATACAGAAGTTGTTGACAAGTTAACTCTCGAACAATATCTTTTAAACAAATCTATTTGTAAGTTACCTCAATGCTGTTTGTGAGGTTTTTCTAACAGTGCCAACACTTCAAAAACATTAATGTGGCTGTGAAGTGCTTTGAGATGTCATGAGAATTGTTATTGAATTCAAATTATTTCTTCTGTCTCTGCTTTCGAAAATCTACTTATCCATTCTCAACTTATTTCCTCAAATCTGTTGTATCTACACTTTTCCTACATTCTTGGTTTTCAATTTCCTTAATTCAATCTTGATAATATTCTCAAATATCCTTCTGATGCTAAAGACTTCACATGAGCACTACTGAGTACAGTAATTTTTAGGTTTACATTCAATAGCATTGCATACATACAATCAAGCTGAATAATAAGAATATATCTTTCCCTTTTATTCCACTTGATTTGGAATTTACATTTGGCTCTCAAGTTTTAAGTGCTCAAAAAAAGAAATTTAAAGAAAGAAATGAAGGATTCAACAGATACGCACTATATTTTTAAGTTAATACATTTCCTTCTTTTCTAAATTAGAAATTATCAGACCACAATTTCATGAGGTAATTGTGATCATGAAAGTCCAAAATCTAATGTACTTAAGATACTAGCAACATCTGTGGTAAACAGGATATCTATAACTGAGGGACATGTGGAGGGACTATGAAGGGAAAACTTT
This sequence comes from Chiloscyllium plagiosum, assembly GCF_004010195.1. NCBI lineage: Eukaryota > Metazoa > Chordata > Chondrichthyes > Orectolobiformes > Hemiscylliidae > Chiloscyllium > Chiloscyllium plagiosum. The sequence continues at coordinate 53,236,738 of NC_057724.1, forward strand.
CAGGGAGACAGATGGAAGGTCCACAAAATGTCAATTTTGATTTGTAGCTTTACAACAGAGCTCTGATCAACTGGTAAATCTTCCATTTTCTGGCAAGTAACTGACTAATGTTCATTTGTAAGTTAAGTGGATGTAAAAGAAAATTGTTTTCAGCAGTTCTGCTTAAAGAAAAAGTCACTGTCTTCATTGTACATTTGTGTAATAAAATTATTTTGTTGAAACAGTGGACCTTGAGGCTTCATTCTTTTAGCTTTGGGATTTCCCAAATTGAAGAGGAATGAAAATGTTGTTCCTAATGATATTGTAACTTAGCCCTTAAAATTTAGGATGAGGGAGTTAACTTGGGTGATATCAAGAAACAATTCTTCACTCAGAGTTGTGAAAATCTGAAAATCTCTTTGCTAAACTGCTAACGTTTGGGTCAACTGGAAATTTCAAAATGAAGACTGCTAGATTTTTACTGTGATGTAAGTGTATTCAGGGTCACAGGAGCAATGTGGGTTTATGAAGTAATGGTATAGACCAGTCACGAGTAGCATATCAGACTGAATAGCTGAGTCTTGTTCTAACATTCCTGGGAGAAGGTGATGAATTGACTTCTTCTAGCCACCTAGGCAGTTGTGTATGGTTGGTCGACGAGTATAGCCCATAAGTCCGCTCAAGGTAGGACTCTTCTTATGACTCACTTGAGAAAGGGAACATTCCAGAAAGGTCCTCTACTCCAAGGGTCACTACAAGGATTAATCAAAATATGCAACATCCCTGATTTACCTCTACTGGAATACAATTAACACAAACCATTGATTAGATTTCTGTACTTAACTTAGAGCTATTGCTTATTACAAATGCATTCTAATCACTGGTTTACAGCTATGAACTACCTATAAAAATCGAAAGAACCGCAGATGCTGTAAATCAGAAACAAAGACAGAAATGGTTGGAAAAGTCAGCAGGCAGCATCTGCGAAGAGAAATCAGAGTTAACGTTTCAGGTCCGGTGACTCAGAACAAATCCATGTTCTGAGGAAGGCTCACTGGTCCTGAAACATTAACTCTGATTTCTCTTTGCGGAAGCTGCCAGACCAGCAGAGCTTTCCTAACAATTTCTATTCTTGTTTATGAATTATCTATATATGGCTCTACCACTTAAAACTCTAACTGCCTTTTAAGCTATTTCATACAAGTCTGTGATGGGAAGTTGTCTAAATAATGCAGTTGCCCTTTGAAGAGTCTCACATAGCTCATAAATGCATGTGTTCTGACAGAAAAAAAACTACACTCACTCTGCCCATTCTGTGTATGATTGCGACCCTTTTCCATTTCCATTGCGAACTTACTATCCATTACACATGAATTTCCTTGCACATGCTGCTGAGTCAATCAGCACTGATTTTCCATGGGTTTCCACACACCTCTTTGAATTATGACTTCATCTGCCAATATTGCCCCTCTGAGCCCCGACCCTACACTTTGGTCATGCTATCCATAATGCTGCACTGAATCTCTGTCAAAACCAATGTGGTGGTGACCATGCACGATTCCTCCTCCTGTGCTAACCTATGTCCTATCGTCACTCTCCCTTATATGGTGATTTTCACCTCATTGCAATTATTGTCCCCTCTGCATTCCAGCATGTTGCCTCCCATCACTAGAATTGATTTTCCCAACTGCATGATCAGAGCTCCAGATGACACTCGTTGACTTTCATTGAGCTAACCTCCAGAATTGACCATGGCCCACTTCCCCCTGAATAACCTGGGTGGACGGGCCCAACTAATGGCGGATCAGACCCCTGATGGATCTCTGTTTTGTCCCTCCTCTGAACTGCTGCAAATTCCCTCCTCTGAACTGCCGCAAATCCCCAGACGTGCTGGACTAAGTGTGGCCCACTCCCTATACTGTACTAATATGGACCCTCTCATCCTGAGTGATCAAGGTGGCCAACCTATTGTGTGCAAGACCCTTGATGAAAGGGCTTTGACATCCCGTATGAGACCCCCTGACTGACATCTATTTCATTTGACTTAACTGAGACTTATTCCCCTGAGACTTTGCAAAATGGTCGTTTGGTCGTTTGTGCCATGTATACTGCTGGCACAAGGTGCAGGTGTAACATTGATGTCACATGATGCCATAGAACAACATGAACACCCCTTGAATGATCACTGCTGGCAACTATGACAATTTGCTTGACATTGTGTTTACATGAAAGGCAAGGCAAGAAAGGAGTGCTGGGACCTTTTAAGTTCTGGCTGAGATGATAAAATCCAAAAGGGCAAGGCAAGACGTGTCAGATGCTGAATGCATCAAAGCATACTCAAAGTGAGTGGGTCCTGACAGGACAAGCGAGGACCCACGAGGCATAACCTGATTGAATCCATGAGTTTGGTTATTGTCTCTGTGTAAAATGTCCTGTCAGCAACATTTCAATGAAAGGTATTGGTGTGCTCTACAGTGCAGCATTGAAATGGAGGACTGCATTGTAAGTGGATTGGAAATGTGTTATGATGGTACAGAGAGGCTGCTATCTGTCAGATACCAATCTTCAAGGATGTAGATACAAGTGCTTGTTGCCTGTATTCTGAAAGATAGTAGCTGCAGTGCAAGATGATGGCCCAGAGGAACAGGGGGTGAGCTGGAGTTGCCAGACATCTGGTCTGACACTCAGATCAGAAATTGTTGTCCTCTGGTTTCTTTTTGTGCATGGGTAATAGGAAAATGCATATCAAGAGGTGATATTAGGTACCACTGGAATGCAAATACATGCAAATCTTCCCCTCACTGCTCACTAGTGAGAATTTCACCTTGCTGTTGAAACCTGGTTGTATAATATGTCCTTTTTTCTCAACATCAAGAATTTCACTACAGCCTATCTCGCTATATCTTTCCAACTGATTGGCCAATGCACATTCTGTCTTAAGTCTGGGAAAACTATATATGAGATAACTTTCAACTGAAACAAACTGACAAAAGGAAATGATTCATTTGCTACTTGCACCAAAAGAACAACAAAAACCAGTTTGCAGTAATCCTTCTCCATCTCTATTTCTATGGAAACATAATAACATTCCAGAATCATGGTCCAATTGGAGTGCTGGGATTTCAACCCCCACTTGTTTTTATGATGCTACACTAATTTTACATGAAATGAGATTTTTGCTCCCGGGAAAGGGAGTAATAAGATGGATTTTTTACATTTGCTGATGTTCAATGAATGTATTCTTAAATTATTTTATATCTGCCGCTTTTTAATTAAACTTAATTGAGACTAACATTTTCTTTTGATGTTGGAAGTGTTCCCTTCCGGCTATAATGCAAATGAGAAAGATTAGTATTAATAGTAAAAAAAAGGCTAGCAATAGTTTTTGCTGTTGAATAAGAAATATTGAGTAAAAACAAAACTCACAAAGTTTTAAGATTTATTTAAACTTACATAGCTGGAAATAGATTATAATCAAGACTTCTTTTTCCAAAACATGTAAGAATAACAACCAGTTGTGGCTTACGTCAAATCAGACTTAGCTTATTATAAAAGATATATGCATCAGAAGCAAACAAAATCAACATTCATTCTTTCCTTTCTCATATCAGATCAAAGATCATCAAATAGAAAAAAAAAATCATAGAATACTTAGTGTGGAAGCAGGCCATTCAGCTCATACCAACCCTCCAAGAGTATTCCATTCAGACCCACCCTCCATCCTATTCCTGTAACCCTGCATTTCCCATGGTTAATCCACTTTGCCTGCACATCCCTGGACAATATGGGCATTTTAACATGGCCAATCCTGCTGACCTGCACATCTTCGGACGATAGGAGGAAACCTGAGCCCATAGAGAAAACCCACGCAGAAATTATCAGATTAACGAAGTTTAAGATTGATTGTTGATTCATTTTTAATTAGAATGGATATTGTAAAACTTAAAATTGATTTTGTAGATTTTTGCCAAAGGTAATATATTATTTCCCTGGAGGTTGGTGGCTCAGTGGTTAGTACTGCTACCTCACAGCACCAGGATTCCAGGCTCGGTTCCACACCTTGGGTGACTGTCTGTGTGCAGTTAGCACATTCTCCCCATGTTGTTAGATTTTAAGTTGTTCAGACATGATGCATTCTTTAATTCCTACCCATGGGTCAGCAGGCTCATATTCAAATCCCACCTGCTCCAAAGGTGACATAACAAATCTCTATACGTTGATTAAAAATAGCTACAACCCGTGATTGTTAAGGATTATTGACTGCCAGTGGAGAATGCACATATGTTGTTCTTTTGGAGGCAGTATTCGCTTTCTAACTGATGCGCTAGGGAGCTGTTTTCTGGGTCTTTCTTCAATATCATCTGATACAACATTCATCAGAAGGAGAGCTTTCCCTGGCAAGCAGAGCCCATTCCAAGGACTACCTGACAAGAACTGCCCTCCCACCCTGAACACATGTGGATATTTTCTATTGCTAGGGACTGGTAACTTTTGCTGTGCCGGGGCGGCATGGTGGCTCAGTGATTAGCACTGCAGCCTCACAGCGCCAGGGACCTGGGTTCAATTCCCACCTCGGGCAACTGTCTGTGTGGAGTTTGCACATTCTCCCCGTGTCTATGCGGGTTTCCTCCGGATGCTCCGGTTTCCTCCCACAGTCCAAAGATGTGCAGGTCAGGTGAATTGCCCATGCTAAATTGCCCGTAGTGTTAGGTGCACTAGTCAGATGTAAATGTAGGGAAATGGGTCCGGGTGGGTTGCTCTTCAGAGTATCGGTGTGGACTTGTTGGGCCAAAGGGCCTGTTTCCACACTGTAGGGAATCGAATCGAATCTAATCAATTACCCATTGGAATTCTTCTTGCCAATGGACAGGGGAAATCTACTTCTAATGTCAGGATCAAGAAGTGAAATTACTGGAAAAGGTCAGCGTGTCTGGTAGGTTCTGAAGAAGAGCCACTCGACCCAAAACACTAACTCTGATTTCTCTCCACCGATGCTGCCAGGCCTGCCATGCTTTTCCGACAATTTCTGTTTTGTTTCTGATTTACAGCACCTGCAGTTCTTTGGGCTTTTATGTTACAATTTTCAGGATAACTGTTCTGCATTTCAGGTTATAGTCCAACAGGTTTATTTGGAATGATGAAGGAACAGCGCTCCGAAAGCTTAGTGCTTTCAAATAAACCTGTTGAACTACAACCTGGTGTTGTGTGATTTTTAACTTTGTACACCATAGTCCAACACCAGCATCTCCAAATCATGTTCTGCACTTGCACACCTTCATCCAAAGGTGAGTATACATTCTTGTTGTAAACAAAACTTTTATTTAACACTGCATTGTTAGTAGGGTATATATGATCCATATAGTTCTTTGGCATCAGCATCTGGATCGTGTCCTTGGTGGTCTTTATTATCACATTCCTCTTGTCTTGTTTATTGGAATCTCTTTATATTTAGTAAATCAAATAACTAGTTATAATAGTAAAATAAGATCTTATGCGACACAGGAAATACAAAAAAAATTAAAGGGATCCCAAGGCACTTCATCTCAGAACTTTCCCGGTTGCAAGTGATTTAATTTTGAAGTCTTGCATCAGGGAACATTTTCCCCCTCAGCTTGATTACCCCAGAAGTCCGACTCACTGTTCAAAATGTTTCATTTATCAAAAGGTTTCAGCCTTTTTAGCCAGCATTTTGAATTTCATCTGGTCAGCTTCAAAGTGATATTCCCTGCCACCAGTTCTTTCCAAACCTAACTACATGAAAAGCAAAACCACAAATGTAGTTTATTCTACCCTGTGACTAACATAGAGTCAAAGAGATCTACACCTCACAAAATCTCATTCCAGCAAGTCTGTGCCAGACAAAGCCAACTATCTAACTGTTCAAATCCCATTTTCCATATTGTCTTTAAACTTTTTTTTTGTTTTCCAGACAGCATTGTAGAATGGTTACTTACTTAAAATAAATTGTTTAATTTACAAAAACATCTTCCAGAGAAACCTAGGGCATGGTTTTCCTACCCCTGGAGATGGTGAGAGAAATGGTGAGAAGGAGAAATAATTGGGTGAATTTGTCCAGAGAGAAACTCCATCTCCCTCTCACTATCTCTGTAACTAACTGCTGGGCTAGAAGGACCATGCATGACTTAATCAACTTACCAGCAATTGGGACTTGTAACTGGTCAATTAAATGCTATTTTAGTGCCCTATTTCACCACTTTCCCAATCACCTGCCTCCCCAGCTGGTGAGGAAGTTAACTTGTAGTATGATTTGGAAATAATAGTGAACCACTTGGCAATTAGAGGGGTGTTGAGGGGCAAAGGAGGGATGCGGGGTGCAGTGTGTGGAGACAGTGAATGGTAGTTGTTAATTCTCCAACTGTCTGGGCCCAGCGTATCCTTCTCACTGAATTTTGTGTCATGGAAAGTGGTTGAGGCCACAACATTGAATAATTTTCATGCAAGAGTATAAGCTCTTAGGATTAAAGGGATCCAAAGGGTATGGAGAGAAAACAAAACAGGGTACTGAGTTGGATGATCAGCCATGATCATATTAAATGGCAGAGGAGGCTCAAAGGGCTAAATGGCCTGTTCCTGCTCCTACTTTCTACATGGGGTCACAGAGATGGAAGTGCTTGCTACTGCCTGGTCTTTCTGCCATTTACACTGCAGGCACCATATTTAATCCTCAGTTATGCATCACATCAAGTGCTGTAAGTCAAAAATGACCATTTTAAGACTGTTGCTTCATGACACTGTGAACAAGGATGACTGAGAAAGGGAAGTTGGAACCTGGAGGTTGTGGAGAGGAATGCTATTCTCTTCCTTCAGTACTGCCAAAGGAGGCCATGGCATCAAACAATGCCAGCCTTCTCAGAGATAACCACCTGGATCAATGTCCTTACTACAGTCAGAAGAAATGCACCTTATCTTAAGCAGGTCTGTGCTCCTCAAGGGTACGTACCACCATCTCCTCTCTGTTAATTTACACTTCAATTCTACCACTTCTCACACAACTTAACAATGCTAGTAGTCTACTGCTGTCACTGTTTCATGCAGCATCTACTCTCAATGACTCTAACTCACCTCACCTTTCCAAACGAGTAAGCCTTTCTGTCCTCTGCACTTCCTGCTCAGTCACTTAGGTAACCTCAGCACCTTTTCTGCTCCTGTTCATCAACTACTTTCATCTCACTTAATTGCTCCATTTGTCTCATTGCAGGAGTGACTGTCTCATAGTATACCATAATGAGAAAAGAGAAGCACTGGCTGGGCGCCAATCACTCATCTGCAGATGCCAAGACCTCCATATGAAGGTAACCAAGGAAGCTGCATTGTGCTGTACTGCTCTGTCCTCCCATTACCACCACTGTGACACCATTTGTAACATGCTCAAACTTCTACCCCTATTGTACAACTCATTCCGTCTCCTCTTTTCAAGCATATGCAGCACACCCTTAAAAGGCCAGCCCATCCACCCCTCAGCTCCTGAGGAGAAAGCTCACAGGAAAAACTGGCAAGGCTTTCTCCTGTCTCTTCCAACAACTCGCATCCTTTCACCTCAGTAGATACATATTTAGATAAGATTGGTAGCACTTACTGTACAGGGCATTCTCAGCACATCTGAGCCTCTAGCCACAAATGTCCAAATCTTCTAGGCCTACAGGCTCCACCATTGAGCAAGATCCTGCCAAACCAGCTTATGACCTAAGTACTGCACCTAGAAATACTGGGAGGATAAACGAAAGCCTCTGAGGCCACACAGGTCGCAAGGTGACACTGCGTTGTAAAATGTCACATCTGTAAATATATGCACTTCCAATCATTCCGTGTCTGATTTCTGTTTGAGATGTTGGATGGCTTGACTGGAAATCATAACAGTTAAGCAATCTCTTCATACATACCAAGGAGGATATAAGTTGTTGCAGTGTGACATTGCTTATCTCTAAAAAACATCCTGCATAGCTACAGATTTCAGACATTCTTCAACCCTGACATTTGTGACTAAAGCAAGGTCTAGTACTTTGGTGAGGAGATTACTGGTTGTAAGTTTAACACGAATATCTTGTGATAGGTCCTTGTCTCTGCTCACATTCCCCACTTATAGCTACCTTATGTGTACTTATTCATGGCTACACACATTTTTGGGAGCAATGGTTCATTCTACCAATGTGTTCCCATGGGAACATGCATCATTTAAAGATGGTGATAATCAATACCTTATGAACAAACTCTGCCTCATATCACATTGTTCTGGCTGGAAAATAGAGCAAAGACATTGACAGTGTCACTTTGTTCATTAAAGTTTACTATGTGCTGCATGCTCATCTAGCAGTGTATGTGAAATTGCACATGGGTGGATGAGAAACATCTACATTGGGATATATTTCAAACTGATAATAGCCTTACTAGAACTCAGTAAGCTCCTGGATACATGATCATGGAGGAAACCTCAGTAGTTAACACTCCATTATACCATACAATGTTAGAATCCTGCCTAAATATTTCTTCTCTTTCCCTAACACTAACCAGAAGAGATAATGTCATGGGAGCAGCTGATGTTTTAAATCCTTCAAACAGTTGAAATAGTAATGTTGATTGCACAATAAAAAAGGCAAAGAAAAACTCAAAGAAATATATTTGCTTTCATAACAAAAATGGGGGCTGCTTGCCTTTGCAACAACAGAAAATCTGACTTCAGTGAATGACCTTTTGGACCAAAAATGGTAGTTGCTGGAAAAGCTTAGCAGATCTGATATCTGTGAAAAGAAATCGATGTCAACATTTCAGGTCCGGTGACCCTTCCCTGCTAGCTTTAGAAGTAGGTTCTGAGGAAGGGTCAGTGGACCCAAAATATTAACTGATTTCTCTTCACAGATGCTGCCAAACCTGCTGAGATTTTCCAACAAGTTCTGTTTTGTTTCTGATTTACAGCCTCTGCAATTCTTTCGGTTTTTAATAATCTCTTGGAAGTGGTTAGCAATTAAATTCTGTGGGGCTTCTTACATTCTATATTGCATCACTATATCATGCTGAAAGTGATGGTTCCTCTCATTCAATATCCTTATCTTACTCCTCAGAGCTCTGGTTCTGCTCTTGTCTCATGAAAGTGTCTTGCATTATAAGAATAAAAAGTCAAAATAGCGTGAAGTTGGAAATCTGAAACAAACAATGAAAGTGTTGGAGAAACTCAATGGGTTTGGTAGCATCTGTGGAGAGAAAACAGAGTCAACATTTCCATTCCAGTATGACTGCTCATCTTCACTTAAGATAGAAACTGCTGGCAATGATCTCCATGTTTTCCTTGAGATGCCGAAAATGTCCATCCCACTCCCTAGAAAAACACAACTCCAGGAGCAGAGAATGACTGTGTGAAGGCAGGTTGCCACACTGACTGATAATGATGACCTGATCGACACATCCCTGTTCCAAAATAAATCCTGGCCCAGTCACGCCCAATCAACTGGTACATATAGAAGTTTGGAGCACTCATGCAAAAGCGGGAAGCGCTGGAAGCCTTTCTCATTTGGATATATCAGGGCACATACATTCCATGTGGAGAATGTGATCAGGCAGAGAACATAGCAAAGCCGGCTGCTCCTAAGAGTGTGGATGAGGTTTAACAAATCCATGAGAGGTGCTTGGAATTTGTATCTAAGGGATGGGTGGCCTCCTATCTCCAGATAGAAGTGAGCAAGGCTGTAGTGATACTGAGGGACACCAAAACCAGCCAAACTCTTAAGAAAGTAACATCAATTTTATACATTTGTTTGCACATAATTATTTGCACAAAATAATAATGTGTTTATTAGAATTCTACAGTTTAGTTTTAGTCATGACAATTCAATTCTTCTCCATCTTTTCAAATTTAACAATTTTATCAAAAAAATTATGTCCAAGCCTCTGTAGAAACTCTCAGTTAGTTAAGTTTCATCACTTTTTTTACTTTATAAAATAAATACATCCGACCCAAGAAAACAATTTCTTCTGAAAAGAAATATAAGTTACAGATTGCAGGGTTCAAAAAAAGAGCAGAAGTTCACAGAGCAACCGCTAAATAATTCAGTCGGAAAAAGACCGAGTGAATTTACTCTTAATACATGAACATTGAACCTTTCCCAAGGGCAAAAGTTGATATTAAAATAAATGAATGCTACTCATGAGGGTAAACCTGGTGTCTGTATCTGTTGGAGCAAATATGTAAAGAAAACTTTTCTTTAGGGCTTTTGCTGCTTTTCCCAAATGTTAACAGCTAAATTGAACAAACACCTGTCCAAGCAATCTCAATGGATACTGTGAGACTTTTCTGTATGGTAATTAGCTACAACACTTACCTACATAATGACTACCATGGGAAGGTATTGAATTGGCTGTGAAGCAATTTGAAACATCATAAATCTGGCAAAAGATATTATTATTGGCAAGTTCTTAGTCATGCAGTCATTGAGATGTACAGCATGGAAACAGATCTTTCTGTCCAACTCATCCATGCCGACCAGATATCCCAACCCAATCTAGTCCCACTGCCAGCACCTGGCCCATATCCCTCCAAACCCTTCCTATTCATATACACATCCAGATGCCTTTTAAAAGTTGCAATTGTACTAGCCTCCACCGCTTCCTCTGGCAGCTCATTCCATACCTCCCTGAATACCCTCTGCATGAAAAAGTTGCCCCTTAGGTCTCTTTTATATCTTTCCCCTCTTACCCTAAACCTATGCCCTCTAGTTCTGGACTCCCCCGCCCCAGGGAAAATACTTTGTCTATTTATCCTATCCATGCCCCTCATGATTCTATAAACCACTATAAGGTCACCCTTCAGCCTCTGAGGCTCCAGGGAAAACAGTCCTAGCCTATTCAAGCTCTTCCTATAGTTCAAATCCTCCAACCCTGGCAACATCCTTGTAAAACTTTTCTGAACCCTTTCAAGTTTCACAACATCTTTCCAATAGGAAGGAGACCAGAATTGCATGCAGTATTCCAATAGTGGCCTAACCAATGTCCTTTCTTCAATTAAAATTGATATTTCAAAAATCATTTTTGATGATCACCTTTGATTTATGCTTAGAATCAGAGAAAATGTTTTGAAATATATTGAATTATAAATGCCATAAAAACTTGCATTAGTGAACAGTTCAACAATTATCTGATCAGGCACCTTGCTAGTCATTTAAGATTCTCTTGTTTTGGAGAAGATCATTGTCTGGCATTTGTATGATACAAATGGATAAACGGTGGCTCAGTGGTTAGCATGGCTGTCGCACAATGCCAGGGACCTGGGTTCAATTCCACCCTTGGGTAACTATCTGTGTGGAGTTTGCACATTCTCCCTGTGTTTATATAGGTTTCCACCAAGTGCTCTGGTTTCCTCCCATAGTCCAAAGATGTGCAGGTTAAGTAGATTGGTCATGCTGAATTGTCTATAGTGTCTAAGGATGTGTAAGCTATGTGGATTTGCCATGGTAAATGCGAGGTTACCTGGATACGGTGGGGTGGCTGGGTCTGGGTAGTGTGCTCTTCAGAGGATCAGTGCAGACTTGATGTGCTAAATGGCCTCAATGGAATGGATTCGATAGACATTGCTGTCTACCTATCAATTCAGTCCTGAATATTGTACACGTCGTTTGTAAGCACAGACTTCCTCATTATCTTAAGATTTGTGAATGGAAGTGAACATTTCACAATTATCAATGAACTTTTCACTTCTGAGCATATGAGTGAGGGACTCTCATTGATGAAACATCTGAAGATGATTCAGCTGAAGAAAATTTGCAGCAATTTTCTGGGTTTGAGATGAATGGCCTCTAACAACCATCTTCCTTTTTCAGGCCAGTGACAAAATTTTCTTTGATTCCCCTTGAATTCCATTTTTCAAGGAGTTCTTGATGTCACATTCAGTCAAAGCCTGTCTCGGTGTCAAGGCCAGTCGCTTAGCAATAGATAAATGACCAGGTTTGGCAGAAATGATTTTTCAGGTTGTTCAGAGAAGCAAAAAATGAAAACAAACAGAGGCTGTTTCCCATCATTTTACAGTCTTCTCTGCTTGAGGGCTAAGTGCCAGAGGACTAAAGCATTGATGATGTTGCATAACTGTTTAAAAATGCAGAAAGGTAAGATCAAATAATTACAGGCCAATAAGCTTATTGTCAGTGATGGGCAATTATTTGAAAAAATTCTGAGTAACAGAATAAATTGTCATCTAGAAAGGCAATGTGTAGTCAAGGAGAGTCAGCATTGATTTGTTAAATGTTAGCACCAGGTGAGGACGGATGAATTGTCTCCCCTCTTTTTAACCTTCATGATTGGTTGCAACAAAGATTTTTCTTCTTATTTATAGCATGCAGCTATAGCACACTTCAAATATAATGCATTTTGCTGGTTGAAAAATAAAGGAGCCAATCACAAGGCTTTCTTGATTGGACGGAAGAGAAATTGTGTTGCTAATTAAGCTGGAGGACAATAATGAAACACAACAACATTTACATCCATAAACATAGATACAAATTTTATAAAGGGAAGAGCATTTAGTACAAAAAGGAGGATTGCTAATATGCAGTTTAAGAGTATGATGCTGGAAAAGCACAGCATGTCAGATAGCATCCGAGGAGCAGGAAAATCAACGTTTCAGGCAAAAGTCCTTCATCAATTTTTCTGCTCCTTGGATGCTGCCTGACCTGCTGTGCTTTTCCAGCACCATACTCTTGACTTTAATCTCCAGCACATGCAGTACTCACTTAAATATGCAGTTAAATAAAGTCCTTAGAGTACTTCAAATGTTAGGTTTACCCAGAGATCCATTTGTTTAGGTATCTGCCATATCTTTGCGTTCTCAGTGAATGGATGTTTGTGTGATTTGCTTTTCATTGGGTGTTGTTGTACAAGAGGTTAAAAAATATATAAATACACAGAGAGCGATAGAGAGAGAGTGAGAGAGAGAGCAAGTGTTCCAGCTGAGCTGCTGTAAACCTATCATACTTCTTTCTGATCTGCACAAAAGCTGTTTCTTGATCATTTGTACATACCATTCAGGTTGTAAGTTTGCTCACTGAGTGGCAGGTTTGTTTTCAGATGTTTTGTCACCATGCTAGGTAACATCATCAGTGATCCTCTGGTGAAGTGCTGGTGTTCTGTCCTGCTTTCTATTTATGTGTCTTGGTCTGTTAAGGTGGGTGATACCATTTCCAGTTCTTTTTCTCAGAGGTTGGTAAATGGGGTCTAGATTGATGTGTTTATTGATGGAGTTCTAGTTTGAATGCCAGACCTCTAGGAATTCCTGCGCATATCTCTGTTTAGCATGTCCTAAGATGGATGTGTTGTCCCAGTCAATTTGGTGTCAGTCTTCATCTGTCCAGAAGGATATTAGTGATAGTGGGTCATAGAAAGCGGGACAGAACACTAGCACTTCACCAGAGACTCACTGATGATGTTACCTAGCATGGTGACGAAACATCTGAAAACAAACCTGCTAGCTCAGTGAGCAAACTTACAACATGAACCTCAACCATGAAGCTACAAATCTTCTCCAAAATCGCAAACACCTTTTGGGCACAATATGCTAAAACCAGCCTGAAGATGGGAAATCAATGCCATCCGACTGAGCGCTACCCATGAACAACTGTACTTCCTGCATGCATGCCTCAGGAGACAGGTATTATCAAAATGTCTCACGTACAAACCACAACTCAAGACCTCATAAACCAGAAGAATATCAGAATAGAATGACTGCAGAATGCTAAGAGAAATGGTAAACGATGCCCACAATCGACTCCACAAATACAATCGGGAAATTATGCACCATAAAAATCTTTATATACCAACATGACAGATCATGAATGGACAAGCATGCTAGAATGAGCCATCAGCATCAAACAACAGCAGACCAAGAAAAACTGGACAAGCTCACACAAAACAACAACACAGACACTTCAGAAGCTTGGATTAAAAACCTATCAGACTGACCACTAACAGACATGGAAAAAGCCATCCATGAAAGAGGGATGAACTACAAGTACAGAGATACAGACAAAAAGGACTTCGCAACATTAGAATCAATCCTGAAAGATAACGGACTCACAGAAGAAACACAGCAGACCATTAGACAGACAGTTGCACCAGCACTGAGCAGGCAGAAGGAAGGGACCACCCTCAACACCCAGGAAAGGAAAGCACTAGAAGGGCTCAGAAAAGACAAACACTGCAGACAAAGGGTGCATGACTGTCAAACAGAACACAGTGCAGATGAACCTCGATTATCCAAACAACGGACGGGGAGTATTTTGTTCGAATAATCAAATGTTCGGATAATCAAATGCCAGATAACACAATGTGGCCAAGCGTGGGGACCTTGCAATCTTGCTCTGATAATCTGAAATTCGGATAATCGAATGTCAGATAATCGAGGTTCCTCTGTACATGGAAAAGGCGAACTCACTGCTCACAAATACTGACACTTACCAACAGGTGGCAAAAATCCCAACTCCATAGCTCAAAAACTGTATAACAGCTCCATTGAAGAAGCTTCATAAATCAGGCCAAATTAACAAGACAGGTATCCAAAAAATGAAACCTGATGGTTTCAACACACCCCACTTCTCCGGATTACCTAAGGTGCACAAATCAGGAATGCCCCACCCCCAGAACTGCAGTCTCATTCCCTGGCACATTGACATACAGACTAGCAAAGGAACTCCACTGAAAACTGAAATACCTAGTAGAAGACTCATGCCACTCCATCCACTCCACGCAAGGATTCCTGATCATCATCAAAGACACCATGATGGAAGAGGGTGAAACAATGGTCTCATCTGATGTAACGGCCATGTTCACATCAATTAACATCAGCCTGGACAAAGAAACAGTGACGGCACTACTAGAGGAATCAAGGACACTAACACCAGACAGCACCAACTCTGTCAGCAAGGACAGCATTCTCAAGCTAGTAGACCTGTGTCTCACCTCCCACTTCACCATCAATGACAAGACCTGCAAACAAATCAACTAAACACCCATGGGATCACCAATATCAGGCTTCTAAGCAGAAGCAGTAATCAGAGACTTGAACGAACAGCCGTCCCGATGATCCAACCCAAACTTTGGGTCCACTACACGGATGACACCTTGGTCATCACAAAACAGAAAAAAATTGAGGAACCCTACAACATCATCAACAATATCCCTACTGACATAAATTTCACAAAAGAGGAGAACAACAACAGACTCCCTTTCCTAGATGTCACAGTGGAACGAACAGTCAATGGAGAACTGCAGACCAGCATCTACAGGAAAGCAATACACACTGACCAGATACTTAACTTTGGAAGCAATCATCCCAAAACCCACAAATGGAGCCGCAACAGGACATTACTTAAACAGGCCATAACATATTGCAGCACCCAGGAACTATATTCTCTAGGATCTTACCATTAAGTGTATAAGTCCTGCTAAGATTTGCTTTCCCAAAATGCAGCACCTTGCATTTATCTGAATTAAACTCCATCTGCCACTTCTCGGCCCACTGGCTCATCTGATCAAGATCCTGTTGTAATCTAAGATAACCTTCTTCGCTGTCCACTACACCTCCAATTTTGGTGTCATCTGCAAACTTACTAACTGTACCTCTTAAGCTCGCATCCAAATCATTTATATAAATGACGAAACGTAGAGGACCCAGCACCAATCCTTTTGGCACTCCACTGGTCACAAGCCTCCAGTCTGAAAAACAACCCTCAACCACCACCCTCTGTCTTCTACCTTGGAGGCAGTTCTGTATCCAAATGGCTAGTTCTCCCTGTATTTCATGAGATCTAACCAGTTTCCCATGGGGAACCTTGTCGAATGCCTTACTGAAGTCCATATAGATCACATCTACCACTCTTCCCTCATTAATCCTCTTTGTTACTTCCTCAAAAATCTGAGTCAAGTTTGTGAAACATGATTTCCCACGCACAAAGCCATGATGACTACCCCAAATCAGTCCTTGCCTTTCCAAATACATGTACATCCTGTTCCTCAGGATTCCCTCCAACAACTTGCTCATCACCGATGTCAGGCTCACCGGTCTATAGTTCCCTGGCTTGTCCTTACTACCCTTCTTAAACAGTGGCACCATGTTAGCCAACCTCCAATCTTCCGGCATCTCACCTGTGACTATCAATGATACAAATATCTCAGCAAGAGGCCCAGCAATCACTTCCCTAGCTTCCCACAGAGTTCTAGGGTACATCTGAACAGGTCCTGGGGATTTATCCACCTTTAAGCACCTCAAGACATCCAACACTTCCTTCTCTGTAATATGGAGATTTTGCAAGGTGTCACCATCTATTTCCCTACTTTCTATATCTTCCATATCCTTTTCCACATTAAATACTGATGCAAAATACTCATTTAGTATCTCCCCCATTTTCTGCGGCTCCACACAAAGGCCGCCTTGCTGATCGTTGAGGGGCCCTATTCTCTCCCTAGTTACCCTTTTGTCCTTAATGTATTTGTAAAAACCCTTTGGATTCTCCTTAATTCTATTTGCCAAAGCTATTTCATGTCACCTTTGTGCCCTCCTGATTTCACTCTTAAGTATACTCCTACTTCCTTTATACTCTTCTAAGGTCTCACTCGGTCTATCCTGTCTATACCTTACACATGTTTCCTTCTTTTTCTTAACCAAACTCTCAATTTCTTTAGTTATCCAGCCTTTCCTTTCAACCTAACAGGAATATACTTTCTCTGGATTCTCGTTATCTCATTTCTGAAGACTTCCCATTTTCCAGCCGTCCCTTTGCCTGCGAACATCTGCCCCCAATCAGCTTTTGAAAGTTATCGC
This sequence comes from Chiloscyllium plagiosum, assembly GCF_004010195.1. Taxonomy (NCBI): domain Eukaryota; kingdom Metazoa; phylum Chordata; class Chondrichthyes; order Orectolobiformes; family Hemiscylliidae; genus Chiloscyllium; species Chiloscyllium plagiosum. The sequence continues at coordinate 53,253,530 of NC_057724.1, forward strand.
CTAAAACCATCAAAATTGGCCTTTCTCCAATTTAGAACTTCAACTTTTAGATCTGGTCTATCCTTTTCCATTACTATTTTAAATCTATGGTTGCTGGCCCCAAAGTGCTCCCCCGCTGACACCTCAGTCACCTGTCCTGCCTTATTTCCCAAGAGTAGGTCAAGGTTTGCTCCTTCCCTAGTAGGTACATCCACATACTGAATCAGAAAATTGTCTTGTACACACTTAAGAAATTCCTCTCCATCTAAACCTTTAACACTATGGCAGTCCCAATCTATGTTTGGAAAGTTAAAATCCCCTACCATAACCATTCTATTATTCTTACAGATAGCTGACATGTCCTTACAGGTTTGTTTCTCAATTTCCCTATGACTATTAGGGGGTCTATAATACAGTTCCAATAAGATGACCATCCCTTTCTTATTTCTCAGTTCCACCCAAATAACTTCCCTGGACATATTTCCAGGAATATCCTCCCTCAGTACAGCTGTAATGCTATCCCTTATTAAAAATGCCACTCCCCTCTTCTCTTGCCTCCCTTTCTAATCCTTCCTGCAGCATTTGTATCCTGCAACATTAAGCTGCCAGTCTTGCCCATCCCTGAGCCATGTTTCTATAATTGCTAAGATATCCCAGTCCCACATTCCTAACTATGCCCTGAGTTCATCTGCCTTACCTGTTAGGCCCCTTGCATTGAAATAAATGCAGTTTAACTTATTAGTCCTACCTTGTCCCTGCCTGCCCTGACTGTTTGACTCGCTTCTGTTCTCAACTGTACCAGTCTCAGATTTATCTCTTTCCTCACTATCTCCCTGGGTCCCACCACCACCAACCTCCTCCCCCATCCCCCCACCCACCCCACACACCTTACTAGTAAAAATCCTCCCGAGCAGCTGTAGCAAATCTCCCTGTCAGTATATTAGTCCCCTTCCAATTTAGGTGCAAACTGTCCTTCTTGTACAGGTCACTTCTAAGCCAAATGAGATTCCAATGATCCAAAAATGTGAATCCTTCTCCCATATACCAGCTCCTCAGCCATGCATTCATCTGCTCTATCCTCCTATTCCTGCCCTCACTAGCTCATAGCACCGGGAGTAATCCAGATATTACTACTCTCGAGGACCGCCTTTTTAAATTCCTACATAACTCTCTGTAACCTCCCTTCAGAATCTCAACCTTTTCCCTTCCTATGTCATTGGTTCCATGTAGACAATGACCTCTTGCTGACCCCTCTCCCCCTTGAGAACATTCTGCACCCTTTCTGAGACATCCTTGATCCTGGCACCAGGAAAGCAACACACTATTCTGATTTTTTGCTACTGGCCACAGAAACATCTGTCTGTACCTCAGACTAGAGAATCCCCTAACACAATTGATCTCTTGGAACCCGACGTACCCCTCGTTGCATTAGAGCCAGTCTCAGTACCAGAAACTTGGCTGTTCGTGCTACGTTCTCCTGAGAATTCATCCCCAACTACCTTTTTCAAAACAGCATGCTTGTTTGAAATGGGTATAGCCACAGAAGGATCCTGCACTAGTTACCTCCCTCTCTTATCCTTCCTGGAGTTAACCCATCTATGTGACTGTATCTGAGACTTTCCCCCCTTCCACTGTTGCTGTTGCAAATTCCTCATTGCTTCTAACTGTATCTCCAACCGATCCATTCGATCTGATAAGATTATTAATCAACAGCATTTATTGGTGATATAATCTGCAGTAACCCTTAAACTCTCTTTAAACTCCCACATCTGACAAGAAGTGCATATCACTCTACTAGAGGCCATTTTTGCTCCTTCACAATCTGCAGACCCAGAGAATAACACCTTCTTATTTCTCTACAAAACACTACCCCAGATTAACTTTAATAGTTATGGCCTATATTTTAATTTTAATCAAGATACGTATCTCAAAAAACACAAAATCAAGAAAGAACCCACTCTACTCACTACTGCAGACGTTCTGTAGGTCACACTTAAAAACAATACACTTATCTGCTTCTGTGCTGTGAACTTCACCCAAAGAGTTCCTCCAAGATTAGTTGTGAATTTTACTGTTTGTTAATTTTCCCAGACACAATCCGATGTCCAGCAATACATGAATTCAAACGGTAAAGGCAGTAACTGTGCAGATTCACAGCTATGTCAGTTTCTTTCTCTCTCTCTCCTGCTCTGACCTCACCATGTGCTTCCTTTGTTTGTACTTCTCCCTTTTAAAACTGCTGTTGTTTTGACTTTTTTTTCCCAAAGTTCCAAAACAATACCACAGCATATAAAACAGTAATTGCTGCTCCTGGAATTCGAGGAAATCACCTCCAACACCTAAAATACTTCAAAAAACGTTGTTATAGCCAGGCCAGAGGAAGCAGTGGAGGCTGGTACAATTGCAACATTTAAAAGGCATTTGTATGGGTATATGAATAGGAAGGGTTTGGAGGGATATGGGCCGGGTGCTGGCAGGTTGGACTAGTTTGGGTTGGGATATCTGTTCAGCATGGACAGGTTGGACCGAAGGGTCTGTTTCCATGCTGTACATCTCAATGACTCCATGACTCTAAAACTACAAGCAGTCGAAGGAAAATATCTATACAGTGTATTCAAGAACAATGAGTACCCGATAAATACGTTCCGCAGATTCATAAATAATAAATCCAAACAAATAGACAAGACACACCCAGACACCCTAGCCACGCTACCATACATCAAACATATCTCAGAGATAACTACCAGACTACTCTGACCCTTTGGCATCACGGTAGCCCAAAAATCTACCAACACACTGAAACAGCTACTGATGAACCGAAAGTACCCTAAACCAACAACCAGCAAATCAAACGTCATTTACAAAATACTATGCAAGGACTGCAACAAACACTACATCGGACAGACAGGCAGAAAACTAGCACCAGGATATACAACTATCAACCAGGCACCAAAAGCCATGACCCACTATCACTGGTATCCTTTCATACAGTTGAAGAAGGACTCCACTTTGACTGGGAAAACACATCCATCCTCGGGCAGGCTAAACAGAGACATACACAGGAAGTCCCAGAGGCCTGGCATTCAAACTGGAACTTCATCAATAAACACATCAATTTGGACCACATTTACCAATCTCTGAGAAAAAGAACCGGAAATGATAGCACCCACCTTCAGAGACCAAGACACATAAACTAGGACAGAACAGCAGTGCTTCACCAGAGGCTCACTGATGATGTTACCTAGTATGGTGATGAAACATCTGAAAACAAACCTGCCAGCTGAGTGAGCAAACTTACAACCTGAACCTTAACCTAAGTTACAAATCTGCTCAAAACAAAATGTATATACCTGTGTCTAGCTTCTTCATTTTTCAAATTGAATAATCTGCTGGCAAGTGTTTTCATTCATATTTCAATTTTTCATGCATATGTCGAGCTTTTCGAAAAGCATCTAAAACTTGAAGGTGCTAGCAGAACTCAAATTAAATTTAGTGACACACTGTGGTATTTTACATTGCTTCCTGGATTTTAGGAAACTAGAGGGTGCTGTCATATTCCTTCCATCAGCAAATGAGTTGTGCCAGTTTTGCAGAATTTGAGATTGCTTTGAATTGAAATCCACGCTGAAGTTTCATAGGAGCTGAAATGACTAGAAGTCTTTGAATGAGTCACCTCATCATTGTGGACTAGTTATTTTGTGAGGTAAAAATGGTAAATTTTGACAATATTTAAACTTTAATATGGTCAGAAAAGCTATAATTTTAAAAAAAAACAATTTCTGGCTATCTGAGAACAGTTGAGATCATTTCATGACTCCATATTCTTGACAAATTTCTTTGTGAGATGGAGCTATTGATTATTACCATTACTTGAACAAAACTGATATCTTCAAACTTTGGTTTGTCCTGAAAGTGTGTTTCTGAACTGCAGGATGACCTATGCACTAAATTCAGCACTTAATGCCTTCCAGAAAATTGTTTTGTCAGTACTGTCAGACATTAGGGGGAAGCTTAATTTTTTGACAACTGTAATGCTAAGTAAGTGGAGCCTCTGCAAAGCCACTGCAGAGCGGTGCACAATGGGAATGGCAGCAAAATACATTTGATTTATTAAAACCAAAGATAACATCTCTGCTAGAACTCATATATTTTAACCCACATTCAGGATATATGTCTTAATAAATTCATCAGGAAATATGACTGGAGCTATATACTGAAGGAAGGAAGCAATTCCTTGTCAGTGGAGTCTCGGTAGATACGATAGTGAAGAAGGCATTTCCTATGCTTTCTGTTATTGGTCAGAGTACTGAGTATAAGAGTTGGGAGGTCATGTTGCGGCTGTACAGGACATTGGTTAGGCCACTTTTGGAATATTGTGAGCAATTCTGGTCTCCCTGCTGTAGAAAGGATTCAGTGAAACTCGGAAGGGTTCAGAAAATTTTTACGAGGATGTTGCGAGGGTTGAAAGGTTTGAACTATAGGGAGAGGCTGAATAGGCTGTAGTTGTTTTCCCTGGAGCATTCATAGGCTGAGGGGTGACCCTATTGAGGTTTATAAAATCATGAGGGACATGGATAGGGTAAATAGACAAGGTCCTTTCTCTGGGTTGGGAGACTCTAGAACTAGATGGCATATGTCTAGGGTGAGAGGAAAAAGGGACCTAAGGAGCAATATTTTCACACAAAGTGTGGTGCGTGTATAGAATGAGCTGCCATGGTAAGTAGTGGAGACTGATACAATTACAAGATTTAAAAGGAATCTGGATGGGTATATGAATAGGAAGGGTTTAGAGGGCTTTTGGGCCAAGTGCTGGCAAATGGGACTAGATTTATTGAAAATGTCTGGTCGGCATGGACAAGTTGGCCTGAAGGATCTGTTTCTGTGCTATACATTTCTATAATTAATCAGTTGCATATGTATCAAACTCATTCATGGAAACTCAATGCAAATTCTCTATTGAAGAGTAGGAAGAACTAGTCTGTATCGATGCTTGTGAACATTTGCACATGTATCTCCATGATAGAAGGTTTAGTGCCCAAAACAAGCACCGAGCAGGGTCCATATTGTTAGCTATGTTAGGATCTGATCATATGTGAATCTATGGGCGGTCAGCCTATCTTCATTACTGCATACCTCACACTTCATTCAACTAAAAATCACACAGCAGCAGGTTATATCCCAACAGGCTTATTTGGAAGCACTAGCTTTCGGAGCGCTGCTCCTTCATCAGATGATTGTGGAGTATAAGATTATAAGACAGAATTTATAGCAAAAGTTTACAGTGCGATGTAACTGAAATTAACTAATTCATTCAACTAAGTTGATCTGAAACAACCATAGCCACAAATTTGTGGACCTCAGTATTGTCATCAGAAGCCTTCATGTGGCAAAAGTTATTTCTGTACTTCAACAACACAGACAAGCTGTTCCCTCAGAAATAATTTCATGCCCATGTGTTTGTTGTTTAAAATAGTTTAATGTAAACTAGTTTCATTTGCGGGGGGAAATACAGTATTCAACTGTTTGCTATTTATGTGTGTTTGTTGACTGTTCTCTGATGTTCACTGCTCATTGTGTATGATTAGTTCAACTAGAGTGCAGTCATTTGGAAAGACAAACAAAACTGAGACAAGCTGTTCTAATTCTGAGAGGGCAGACATTTTAAAGCATTGAATAAAACTCCTCTTATGCACATACAATCTGGTGTGTTATCTCTGCATAACTCCAAACCCTAAAACACCTCTGCTTCACTCCTCAGTGAACTAGAGTTGATCTCCTCACTTGAAAGTGATGGTAGAATAAGTGATGAACAGGGACATGCGATTACAAATTGCGGGTGAATGCAATTCTTTTGTTGCTGGTGACTCACAGTGCCTCATCCAAATTCAGTTTTAGACTGGTCAATCTGATTTCAGTGCCATACAATAAAATAATGAGTGCTCAGTGTGAAAATGAGATTTTATCTTCACGTGGATAGCTATGTTGTTACTTCTGCCAACGCTATAATGGACAGATAGAGTCATACAGCATGGTAACAAATCCTTCAGTCCAACTCGTCCATGCCGAACAGACATCCCAATGTGACCTAGTCCTATTTGTCAGCATTTGGCCCACATCCCTCAACACACTTCAAGTTTATGTACCCACCCAGGTGCCTTTTAAATGTCATAACTGTACCCACCTCCACCACTACCTCTGGCAGCTTGATCCATACATGCACCAGCCTCTGAATTAAAAGGTTACCCTGCAGGTCTTTTTTAAACTTTCCCCTCTCACCTTAAACCTATGCCCTCTAGTTTTGGACTCCCCACCCTTGGGAAAAGACGCACCCTATCCATGCCCTCATAATTTTATAAATTTCTATAAGGTCACCTCTCAGCCCCCTACAGCCCAGGAAAAACAGTCCCAACCTCTCCCTCCAACTCTCTCCCTATAACACAATGAGTGAAACCAAGTAGGATTTATGACCATGTTTATTCTTTCACCACCAACGAGCCAAGCCAGGTAGTGGTATCACTGGTCCTTTTCATGCAGTGCGTAGTGTCTCTGGGTTTGAGGCGAAAGTGAGGACTGCAGATGCTGGAGATTAGAGACAAGATTGGAGTGGTGCTGGAAAAGTAGGAGAAAGTGAGGTCTGCAGATGCTGGAGATCAAAGTTGAAACTTTATTGCTGGAACAGCACAGCAGGTCAGGCAGCATCCAGGGAACAGGAGATTCGACGTTTCGGGCACAGGCCCTTCTTCAGGAACTGGAAAAGTAGAGCAGGTCAGACTGAATCCAAGGAGCAGGAAAATCAAGGTTTGGGGCAAAAGCCCTTCATCAGGAATCAGCCCTCCTGATGAAGGGCTTTTGCCCAAAACGTCAATTTTCCTGCTCCTCGGAGGTCTCTGAGTTTGAGACCCACCCCACGAGTTGATGGCTTGGAAGGTGCATTTGTAATGCAGTCAAAGGCATGGGAACCAGAGCTACAGATCACAGGAGAGGGTAATTGTTGAACAGGCCGAAATAGAATACAGAGAGACTGTCAGGAAGGATACACAGTTAATAGGGCAAAGGGATAGGTTAAAGTGTGTCTGTTTCAATGCAAGGATAAGAATGATGAACCTAGAGCATGGATCAGTATTTGTAACTATGATGTTACGGCCATAACAGAAACATGGATTTCACAGGCGCAGGAATGCTTGCTCGATGTTCCAGCATTTAGATATTTTAAAAAGACCGGGGTGGGTAAAGGAAGAGTGGGAGTAGCATTGTTAGTTAGAGAGTGCATCACAATTGCAGAAAAAGAGATTGTTGAGGAGGCTTTGTCTACTGAGTCAGTATGGGTGGAAGTAAGTAACAGGAAAAGAGCAGTCACTTTGTGGGGTGTTTTCTATAGACTGCCCAATAGCAGCAGAGAGATGGAAGAACAGATTGGATAGCAGATCTTGGAAAGGTGCAGATGTAACAGAGTTATTGTTATGGGTGACTTCAACTTCCCCAATATTGATTGGAGCTTCCTTAGTGCAGATGATCTGAATGGAGCCGTTTTTGTCAGTTGTGTTCAGGAAGGATTCCTGACTCAATATGTAGATAGGCCAAACAGGGGGAGGCCATATTGAATTTGGTGCTCAGCAACAAGCCAAGCCAGGTGTCAGATGTCTTGGTGAGAAAGCGTTTAGGTGACAGTGACCAGAACTGCCTCACCTTTACCATAACCATGGAGAGGGATAGGAACAGACAGTATGGGAAGATCTTTAACTGGAGGAAGGCAAATTATACTGCTATTAGACAGGAGCTGTGGAGTATAAATTGAGAACAACTGTTCTACGGGAAATGCACAACAGAAATGTGGAGGCTGTATAAGGAGCACTTGTTGCAAGTGTTGGATAACGTTGTCCCACTGAGACAGACAAGGAAAGGTAAGGTGAAGGAACCTTGGATGACAAAAGAAGAGGAGCTTCTTGTCAAGAGGAAGAAGGAAGCTTACTTAAGGTTGAGGAAGCAAGAATCTGGCATAGCTTTAGAGAATTACACGGTAGCTAGGAAAGAACTCAAAAATGAACTGAGGAGAGCTCAGAGTGGGCACGAGAAAGCCTTGGCGGGAAGGATTAGAGAAAACCTCAAGATGCTCTACACTTACGTGAGGAATAAGAGAATGATCAGTGAGAGGGAGGGCCTATCAGGGATCGTGGAGGGAACTTGTACCCAGAGTCTAAAGAGGTAGGGGAGGACCTAAATGAGTTTTCTGTTTCAGTATTCACTAGAGAGCCGGACCTAATTGATACTGAGAACACTGGACCAGGTTAATAGGCTTGAACATATTAAGGAAGTGGATGTGCTGGAAATTCTGGGTAGCTTTAAGATAGATATGTCCCCAGGGCAAGACCAGATGTATCCAAGGTTACTACAAGAAGCGAGGAATGAGATTGCTGCACCTCTGGCAATGATCTTTGCATCCTCTCTCTCCACTGGAGTAGTACCAGATGATTGGAAGGAGGCGAATGTTGTTATCTTGTTCGAAAAAGGGAATAGGGAAATCCCTGGGAATTACAGACTGGTCAGTTTTACATATGTAGTAAGCAAGGTACTGGAAAGGATTCTGAGAGATAGGATTTATGACTACTTGGAAAAACATAGTTTGATTAAAGATAGTCAGAATGACTCTGTGAGGGGAAGGTCATGCCTCACAAGCCTTATTGAGTTCTTTAAGGATGTGACAAGTTGACAAGGGTCGAGCAGTGGATGTGGTGTATATAGATTTCAGTAATGCACTTGATAGCGCTCCCCATGGTAGGCTCATTTAAAAAGTTAAGATGCATGGGGTACAGGGAAATTTGGCTGTCTGAGTACAGAATTGGCTGGCCAAAAGAAGGCAGCGAGTGTTAACGGATGGAAAGTATTCTGCCTGGAAGTTGATGGCCAGTGGTGTCCTGCAGGGATCTGTTCTTGGGCCTCTCCTCTTTGTAGTTTTTATAAATGACTTGGATGAAGAAGTGGAAGGGTGGGTTAGTAAGTTTGCTGATGACACAAAGGTCGGTAGTGTTGTCGATATTGTTGAGAGCTGTTGCAGGCTACAAGACATTGACAGGATGCAGAGTTAGGCTGAGAAGTGGCAGATGGAGCTCAACCTGAATAAATGCAAAGTGATTCATTTTGCAAAGTCAACTTTGAATGCTGAATGCAGGGTTAAAGACAGGATTGTTGGCGGTGTGGAGGAACAGAGGGATCACGTACATAGATCCCTCAAAGTTGCCACCCAAGTTGATAGGGTTGTTAAGCAGGCATATGGTGTTTTGGCTTTCATTAACAGGGGGAATTGAGTTTAAGAGCCATAGTTTTTGCTGCAGCTCTATAAAACCCTAATAAGACCACACTTGGAATATTGTGTTCAGTTCTGGTGGCCTCATTATAGGATAGATGTAGATGCTTGAGAGAAGTTTCAGAGGAGATTTTCCAGGATGCTGCCTGGATTGGAGAGCTTGTTTTACAAAGAGAGATTGAGTGAGTTAGGGCTTTTCACACTGGAGAGAAGAAGGAAAAGAGGTGACTTGATAGAGGTGTACAAGGTAATGAGAGACATAGATAGCCAGAGACATTTTCCCAGGGCAGAAATGGCAGTCATGAGGGGTCATAATTTGAACGTGATTGGAGGAAGGTATAGGGAAATGTCAGAGGTAGGTTCTTTACACAGAGAATGGTCGATGCATGGAATCCACTGCCAGCAGTGGTTGTAAAGTCAGAGACCTAGGAACATTTAAGCAATTGCTGGACAAGCACATGGACAGCAGTAAATTGATGGGTGTGTAGGTTAGGTTGATTTTAGATTAAGGTAAATGCTTGGCACAACATCCTGGGCCGAAGGGCCTGTACTGTGGTGTACTGTTCTATGTTCTATGTTCTGAACAGCTTCATATTCAATTCAGCCACAGCCACATGGTAGCTGCAGCACAACAACATCCCCATCTTTACTCAACATTCACACTCTTGCCATGTGCTGTATTTTGTGTCATATGTCCCCTTCATTTCGAAGCCCTGCAGGAGAGAAAGCTATGCTAACTGACAACTGTTTATGAGGGACATTAATATCCAAAATCAAGAATATTCTCTGCAACCTTTCTACCTTGAGTTCTCCTTCCATGGTCATCAACATAGAGAGGGAATGAGTCACCAAACAAGGGAAGGTAGTGGGCATAATCAATAGGATTTCTTGAGTGCTTTAAACCCAATATTGTGAGACTTTTGTGCACTTCAAATTCAAAGTTAAAAATTTTACAGAGCCACACCATTTTGACTATGTACCATCTTCTAGTAGATTCATTTTGCTCGGGCCACAGGAAATATTCAGGGGTGGTGATCAAGGAATGCAGTTAGTTCTCTTGGTCGTTACACTTACATTTTAGTTTACTCATTCTGTAGCATAACTACTTTGTTTGTAATATAACAGCAATATAACTCATCTTATAAATGCAACATCTTTCAAGACCATAGAGTCATACTGCACAGAAACAAACACCTTTGTCCAGCCAGGTCACGCCAACCATATCCTCAAACTAAACTAGTCATGCCCGCCCATGCCCAACCCAAATCCCTCCAAACCTTTTCCATTCATAAACTTATCCAAATGTATTTTAAGCATTAAATATTTTAAACACTGTACTTACATCCATTACTTTCTATAGCAGTTCATTCCACACATGAACCACTCTCTGTGTAAGAAAGTTGTCCCTCATGTCCTTTGTAAATATTTCTCCTCTCACCTTAAAAGTACACCCTTTAATTCTGAACTCCCCCACATTAAGGATAAGACCCTTGTTGTTCACCGTATCTATGCCCCTCATGACCTTATAAACCTCAATCAAGGTCACCCCTCAAAAACCTCCTACACTCCAGTGAAAAAGTCCAAGCTTATCCAGCCTCTCCTTATACTTTAAACCCTCCATTCCCAGCAACATCCTGGTAAATCTATCCGAATTTTTTCTAGTTTAATAATATCCTTCCTATAACAAGGCAACCAGAACTGTACTCCAGAAGAGACCTCACCAGCATCTTGTAAAACCTTAAAATGACATCCCAACTCCTATACTCAAAGGTCTGAGCAATGAAGGTAAGCATACTAAATGCTTTGTTAACCACCCTGTCTGCCTGTGGTGCAAATTTCAAAGAACTATATATCTGAGCCCCTGGGTCTCTTTGTTCTACAACACTATCTAGTGTTCCACCATTAATTTTATACGTCTTGTCCTAGTTTGCATTTTCAAAATGTAATACCTCACATTTATCCAAAATTAAACTCCATCTTCCACTCCTCAACCCATTGACCCAATTTTGAGTTTTAAGAGGATTGAAGGTTCGTAATGAAACACTTTTAAATTCAGCCTCTGGTTTGAAGAGTTATACCATTCATTAGCTTAATTAAGAACATTACAGAAATGTGGAACAAGACAAGACAATTGGAGCCTCAAGTCTTCCTTTTAATAGTTTACTTAAAGCTATTATTATTTATGATTTTTTTTTATAATGAGCTGTGATTGCACTGTTATATAACTGCCACATTCATACATATGCATGAAATGTCTTCATTACTTTAACAAATGTCACTAGTTTTGTTAATGTGACAGATAAAGAACTCTTCACAAAGATTTTAACATCAGCTAGTATCATTAAGCATGATTTCAACCCATAAAATATCATGAAATAAATATTTGTAAACAATGTTCCCAAAAGACAGTGAATTTCTAATATGTCTCTCAAGCAATTGAACTAAAGGTCTACGATGTGAGTGGTAAATTCAAATAGACATATTACATGCCACAGATAATGGCAACATCCTCCCCCAGTCCCACCTTCAAGGATCAAAATAGAAGTGGAACTATAGTGACTCACAGAGCACTGATGAAAGATAGTTTTATGGATTACTATAGTCTTTAAGTCACTACATAGCTAAATGCCTATCCGCCTCCTCTTAAAAGCAGTTGTACACCTCAGCGTTAATTAATTCTGACATATCTATTTCTGACATACCTATGTTTGGTCAGGAAGTTTTGTTGTGCCTAATTACTAAGCTTCATTGATACTTGTTACTTGTTCATTTATTCATTTCACATCCTTTCATAATATATGCGTAGAACATTTGTCTATCATGGGAGGTGCAAATTGTATCACAAAATGCTGACATTTCTTTTGCTGGAGGAACAGTAAACCATATCGTGTGGCTGTTGGACGTCAGGAAGGCATTGCCTGCAAAATTAACATCCACCTCTTCCAAAGACTGTGTCCCTACTATGAAGACAGAAAGATTGTCACCTGTTGGCATCAATTTTGAAAGGCCTTATAAGATATGTCTATGGAATGGATTCTACAAATGTTGAAGTTGAACTTCTACCATTGGGGGAAATCTGTTGTGGAGTATTTAACACCCTCAACATAATTAAAAGTTGATTTGGCACCTTTAAGTTTCACTACTATACAATGTATAGTAACATATGTTTCCAATGCATTGATCTTGGTATCTGTCCTGCAACTTTAAGTTCAGACTCTTAGATTGAACACTACCAAATGAGGTTCATCATACCAACAATATTTTCCTATTGGTGAAAGGTCCCTAATGCATTAAACATGTAAATAAAACATCCTGTCAACCTTTACAGTCATTTTGTTGCTGTGATCTAAATCAACCAACCCTGCAGATGTTAGACAAACCTTGCTTTTGAAAGTCGATTAAAAAAAGTTCTTGATACCTAATCACCTCCATTGTTTAACAGGCATTCTGCTTTGAAATTGAAATAGGATACCATTCTGTCCTGAAGAAGGGCTTATGCCTGAAATGTCGATTCTCCTGTTCCTTGGATGCTGCCTGACCTGCTGCGCTTTTCCAGCAACACATTTTCAGCTCCCATTCTGTTCTGTTGGTTTCAGGCAATGTCGTTGGAAGTTTACATTATGACAGCAGTTATCATTGTGAATGTTTGCCTTGGTTTCAAAATCTAATCATAGCTTCAGCTCAGTCTATTGATCCAAGAATAGATGGAACCTAGAAGTGTGTGATTGCTTTTTTTTAGATTTTAAACTACTGGCAAATATGTGTCAGTCTTTTATTAGGGAACTTCAAAATAAAAGAAAGGCAGCGACGACTGATACTCGTAGCTGGGAGCAACTGTGCATGAACGTTAATCTTAAAACATGTCTGTGTACAATTCCAATCTGATTGCATCATCACCACCTAAAACATTGATAATGTCAAATGCAAAGTATGCACTATGCATGAGCAGAGAGAAAAAACACAAATTGAAATGGGGTTCAACGGGGGGAGTGAGCATGCAAGAAGATAGAGTGACGGTTGAAGGAAGAAGCGAGGATATAAGACCATAAGAAATGGAAATATGAGTAGTCTGTTTAGCCCTTTGAGCCTCATGGCTATCAAACATTCCTCATATCCACTTTCCTGCATTTTCCCCATAACGCTTGATTTCCTGACTGACTAAGAATCTATCTATCTTTGCCTTAAACATACACAAGGACTCTGCCCCCGCAGCTCTCTGTAGTGAGGAGTTCCAAAGACGCACTACCCTCTGAGAAAAGAAATTCCTCCTCATCTCAGTCTAAATTGGCAACCCTTAATTTTGAGATTATATCCTCTGGTCATAATCTCTTCCTTGAGGGGAAACATCCTCTCAGCTTTTGCCCTGTCAAACCCCTCAAGAATCCTACATGTCTCAATGAGATCATCTCTCGTTCTTCTAAACACCAGTAAATAGAGTCCCAACCTGTTTAGCCTTTGCTCATAAGTCTATCCCTCGATCCTGCATTATAAGTGTTAGTTGGCTAAATGAGAGTACTTTGGAGTTGGGTGCAAACAGGGAGCTTTAGGGAGTAAATTGCAAGTGGTAATTAAACTTAATTTCAGTGCTAATCTTCAAGATAAAGTAGTTCTTTAATCTAGTAAAAAAAAGCTGCTCTGCTTGAGTGGGTGTAGTCTTAGTCACATTTCTGAAACAGGAGTCAGCTGAGTCGTTCTTAGGTGAAGCTGATTAACAGAACAACTGGCTTGATCCAGTTCAGAAGAGGAACCAACTTCAGTGCTGTTTGGTTAAAAAAGAGCCTTTTGGAATTGGGTGAAAACAGGGAGTAGGTGAAGGTGAAAGACTGAGTATGGTACTCAGTTCAGAAAGTGGCATGGTCCCAACAGAAACAGCCAATTAGTAAGTGATACCTGCAGGTTATGTTCTTATAGATTTTAAAGGATCATATTTTAGTTTAAATAAAGGTTGGAACTTTGATTACAATACCATTTGAAATGAAGGAAGGCCCCCAGCTTAATTACATTCTCTTAAATGGAATAACTGGCTTAGTCTGGAGAAAAATGAGGACAGGAAACTTCAGACTCATGATGTGTTCCTTTTGCACAATGTGGAAAATAAGGGGCAGTTCCAGTGTCCCTGATGACTATCTTTGCAAGAACTGTATCCAGCTAACTACTACCTAACTGCTTCCTGGAGCTGGAGCTGTGGTTGGACTCACTGTGGAGCATCTGTGATAACCACCATATTTAGTTAGGCAGTCACACCTCCGATGAGGATTGAATAGGCAGAAAGAGAATGTGTGATATCAGATGAAGTAAATGTCTCAGGAAAGAAGTACAGTAATCTCCTGTTAACATCTCCATCAAACAAATATACCACTCTGGATTCTGTTGAGGGAATGGCCTTGCAGGGAAAAGCAACATCAACTAAGTTCATGGCACCACAGGTGAAATCAGAATCCTGTTAGTTATTTGGAGTGGTACTTCAGTGATTAGAATTGGAAGAAAGGAAACCTGAAATTGATATGTTACAGAATTAGCTGAGATGCAGTTAGAAGTGAGAAGATTTGAGTTAGAAGAAAGATAAAAGAGAGGAAAATTGAAAGTGAGAGAAAAAAACTGACAGTAATGGGGGAGATGAGGATCTATTGGTTTGGATGGAGTGGCATAAAGGTTAGGGCACGGAGGTATAATGGCAAGGTTGAGAGGACCTTACTGGGAGCTAGGCTGCTATTTTGGAGAACCGAGACTAAGTTTCCAATCTGCTCAACTCTGCAACTACATTCTTCATTCTTTTAATTGAATTGAATTGAATTGAATTGAATTGAATTGAATTGAATTTATTGCCACATTTACTGAGGCACAGTGAAAAGCTTTGTCTTGTGAGCAATACAGGCAGATCAGAGTAAAGTAGAATAGATAAGTAAGAGAAAGGTCTATGGAGAAAACACATTCTCTGCATAATTAATGGACCTTCTAATGGTCAGATCATATGCACAGTCATGTTCACCACACTGATTTTAAATCTATTTTCAAAAATTGTAATATATACTTGTCATGTGTCTGTTGCCTTTGAGTTATATTCATAGATATTCCAAGCTACTGACAGATAAAGCATACAATATCTTTCCCTTTTTAATAGGGACATAGAGTACAAATACAAGGAGATGGTGTCGAACTTGTATAAGACAGTTGATAGACCTCAGTTGATAATAAGTACCACATTATAGAAAGAACGTGAATGCATTGTAGAGCGTGCAGAGGTGGTTTACAAGAATGGTTTCAGGAAAGGAGATCTTCAGTTCTGAGGACAGATTGGAAAAGTTGGCACTCTTCTTCTTGGAGAGAAGGCGGCCAAGAGGAAATCTTAGGTTTTCAAATCTGTGAGTCAATTGGGAAAAATAATTCCTGCTCATAAAAGGAACAGGAACAATAGGGCATGGATTTATAGTGATCTGCAGAAGAGGCATTGGAAAAGTAAGGAAAAATGTCTTTCACTCAGTAAGTGGTGGAACTATGAAATGCATTGCCTGGAAGTGTGGTGGAGGTAGGTTCAATTGAGGCATACAAGAAGGTGTTGGATGTTGATGTGGATAGAAATAGTGAGGAAGGTTATATAAGAAAATCAGGAATTGGCACTAGATGATAGAGCTCATTTGATGAGCCAGCACATGTAAAATTAGCCAAATGGCCGCCTTCTGTGATTTTGTGAGTTAAACATCTTGATTGTTTGGGTTTTCTTCTTCCCTCTTAGCAATTGTTATTTGAATTTGGAGTGGATAAATGTTAATTATGCTATAAGGCAATTTGACTGAATTTAGTTGTAATGCTTTCATTTTCTTGCCTATCACGATATGTTCTCTCAACTGGTGTTAACAGTTCAGTTGACGCCTCTTTGCTCACACATCTTGTCAAACTTGTTATCACTTAGAGTCTGAATTCACTTCCGGTTTGCGAACAGTGGAAATTATGTCAGCCAAACCAATAATCACAGACTTGCATCTTATTTATGGTGTGAAACAATGTGTTTTTTATTGCAATGTAACTAGCCTTTGAAAATTCTGCTTTTTTTTTGTTTAGAATCACAAAACTTGCACTAAGTTTTCCTTGACCTTTTGATATTGAACTTCCACCTTTTTAATTAGATTGGAGCCAATACAGCCCTTCTCCTCAGGAGTGATTTTTGTTTTGTTGTGAAGTACTTAATTTTTCCAGTGTTTGGTATTTCCTATGTTAGACAGTTGGTATAGCATATGTTTATCATCAAATATGATTCCCCCGGACCATGCAGTTGAAGTTCTGTAAGCAGCTTTGTCACTATCTAAATGTTGTGACACTTACACCTACCTTTACTTTGAAGTGTGTGAATTGCCCATTAATATAAATTCCCGCATGCCTAAATATTTGGTCAGGAAACCTTTTGCAGTCTTAACGGAACTTTCCCAACCTTTGCCCCTGCACTTCAGCGACTTGCTGTGACTCCCACTTTTCCATTTCTCCTGAAAAAAGTATTTATATTAATTGTACTTCTTTAAATTGCCTAAGTATTAAATAGCTTAGGTTAGCATGTTCCCTGGACCTTCATTCCTGGAATGCATGCATTTATTTTTAACATGGTAATCTTGGTTTTATTTCTCCAACCCTGCTTTATGTACCCATATACTATAGTGGCAACATTATACAGAGCTATAACTTGTTTTTTAAGTCACGACCTTTTTACTGAATTACTGAATTGTGAAAACTTTCCCCTATTGAAAAAGGGATAGGTATTTTTAATTCATCCAATTGTCTGTTCACCTCACAGGATCAACACAGATGTGAAACTATACCCACAAATTGTTGCCTGACTTGGAATTGAGGATTTTTTTCTGTTTCTTTACCTCTTCTGTAGAATCTGAAATGTTTACTGTGTACTATCTGTGCTCTTTTGTATAGAATGTTGCCTTAAAATTTCCCAGGCTTGCTGTAATTAGCAATCAATAGTGTCTGTTTATCTTGAAGTCATCTGGTTCACCAGCATATTTCTTTCATGGTATTTATTCTTTCTTGAAGGCTTCACGTGTAACTTTTCAGCATCTGTCCAGTCAAACCTCCTAAGACTCTTAGATTTTAAATAAGCACGCCTCATTCTCCTCAACGCCAACAAGTATCAGTCCAACCAGCTCAACCCTTCCTCAAAAGACTAAAGTAGAGTGTGGCACAGGAAAAGCACAGCAAGTCAGGCTGCATCCGAGAAGCAGGAAAATCAATGTTTCAGGCATAAACCCTTCATCAGACTTATGCCCGAAGCATCGATTCTCCTGCTCCTCGGATGCTACCTGACCTGCTGTGCTTTTCCAGCACCACACTCTCAACTCTGATCTCCAGCATCTGCAGTTCTCATTTTCTCCCTCAGAAGACAAAAGCCCTATTCAAGGAATCGGCCAAATGACTCTTCTCTGATCTGCTTCCAATGCTAGTATACATCTCTCTAAATAAAGAGACCAAAATTGTGCACAGTACACCATGTACAGTATCAGCAATGCCCTCTATAGTTGTAGTAAAACTTCCCTATTTTAATATACTATCTCCCTTTCAATAAAAGCCAATATTCTTTTTCCTTTCTTAATTATTTGCTGTATCTGAATGTTTTTCCAGGTTAATAGAGTAAGTGATTCTCTGAAGATTCTATCAGTTTTTCAGGTTAAACCAGAAGCTTAGTGTTCCTTCAAGCAGCATTTATCTTTCATTCCATATCAAACCAACAAACTTTCTATCTTCTTAATACCCAAGTTAGCTGATCTTAATGATATGGTGAATATTATAAATTTTGTCCAATTTTCATTCCTTTTACTCCCCTTCTCCTAAAATACTAAATCTGTTCATATATTTTCTGAATGAGTGTGACTGACAAGATCAGTATTCGTTGCCCATGAGGAAGTGATAGCCTTCTTGAAGTTCCAAGGCCTATTTAATCAAGATATACTCTTGATCCTTTAGGTAGGATGTTCTAGGACTTTGGTCCAGTAGGAACATTGAAACACTTCTTAGTCAGGATGGACTTGGGCAGGAATCTGGAGATGATGGCCTTTCCATATTACTACTGTTCTTTTCCTTGTTGGCGAGGGACAGGAGTTTGAGGTACTGCCATTGAAGTCTTGATAACTTGCTCCACTGGTCTATAAACAGGACACACTGCAACCACAGCACATTGACACTGGAGGGATTGGCTGCTTCAGCTGGATGATGGGATGTTGATCAACTGAACTTATTTTTCTGAGTTATCAAAAACCAAAACTGCGAATGCTAGAAATCAAAAACAAAATAAAATAAAACAAAATAAGAAAAAGCTGGAAAAACTCTGCCAGCAGCTGTGGAGAGAGTTAATATTTTACAACCAGTGACCCTTCAGCCCTGTCAGACCTGAGTTTTTCCAGCAATTCCGTATTTTTCTAGATGCTATTGAGATTCTTGAATATAGCTATATCCATTCAGGACAGTAAGGAATTGAACTGTGGCTTGAAGGTAATGGTAGAGGTTTGTCCAGTAATTATTTGAACCCCAAAACCTTTGGTACCTTATTAAAACAACCATCCTTGGAAGTATAAGCAGCTAAAGTGAATATGGAATATAAAAAGGTGTCAATAATGATTGTTAAGCATTGAACCGACAGAGGCTGTGACTGAATCATGACACATTATTTTCATGTTCTCAGATGTAAGTCATAATATCTATTGTAACTGCAATCAGATATATCAACACAGACTGGCATTCAAACAATGCTTGCTATAGTATTGCACTGTCAACCAGCTAGTCACAATTGAAAGGAATTCAGGAAAGCTCTCCACTCACAATTCAGGAGATTCACCATTTGAGCAGAATCAGTTTTTTTTTCTCAGACTGTATCCTTTGCATTCCTATCAGTCGGCCTAAATTATTAATATAAACAAATTGGTTAATTTAACCTACAACCTTAATTTATCAACTCTGTGCACGTTTTGTCAGGTTACAGTTCTCTGCTTGCATTTCAATGATATTGCATTGCTGTTGAACTACAGTCTGCCTTAATTCAGATAAAATAAACAACAAAGCAGTAAACTGGGACTGAAAGATTTTACCAATGTTTTGTAATTATCCTGCTAACAAATTCAATCCCTTCTGTGATAATTAAAAGCAGTCAGTTTGTGATTGCTTTTTCCTGAGGGATAAACACATTTAACCAGCTTTTCCTTTGTTTCTAAATCTTAAGTATTAATGCAAATTATAAATTGTGATGTATCAATACTGAAAGTTAACGTGCAGGTACAGCAAGCAATTAGGATGGCAAATGGTATGGCGGTCTTTATGACAACAACATTTGTGCACACTGATAAAGCTTATTTGAAAAGGCTGCACCTGGAGAATTGTGTTCAGTCTTAGTTTCCTAACCTAAAGAAAAATATTCTTCCACAGGGGAAAGGTTTCCCAGATTAATTCCTGGGATGGTAGCTCTGACCTATGACAGGTGGTTGAGGAGATTAGGTATGGTCTGGAATTTAGAGAAATAAGAGAAGATCTCAATGGAACTTAAGTTTGTGAAAGGGAAACTAAATGAGAAAAAAATTTCTCCTGGATGACTAGCAGACAGTCTCAGTATAAGGGGCAAACTATTCCATAGAATCCCTGTAGTGCAGAAAGAGGCATTTCGGCCCATCTAGTCTGCACTGACTGTCTGAGTGATCCCCGATCTCCATAACCCCACATTTACCATGGCCAATATAGAACAACCTCCATTATCTGAACATTAATTATTTGAATTTTGGATTATCTGAACCAGACCTCAAGGTCCCATAAAAATGCTATCCATTATCTGAACAATTCATTATCTGAACAAAATATCCCCGCCCGTCTCGTTCGGATAATCGAGGCTGTTCTGTGTTATCCAACTGACATATCTCTGCACTCTGGGAGGAAACTGGACCACCCAGAGGAAACCCACAGGGAGAACATGTAAAATCACACAGATAGCTGCCTGAAGTTAGAATTGAATGCAGGTCCCTGGCACTGAGGCAGTAATGCTAACTACTGTGCCACCATTCTGACGTGAGGGGCAATTTCTTCACTCACAGTAGCGAACCTTTGGAATTCTGTCTCTGATGGCTTTGGAAGCACAATCACTGAGCACCTTCATTGATTTCTTAATGACTATCAAGTTCAGCGATATGTGGATAGCGCAGGAAAATGGTTTTACGTATGAAATACGAGGTGAAGTAGACAATTTGGCCCTTTGAGCCATTCAATAAGATAATTGTTGATCTGTCCGAGTTCCAAACTTCCACATTCCCATCTACCCCAGATACTCTTCTCCAGCCTAACAAAAATCTAACCAACAAATCTAATTTATCTTACAAAGTATTCACTATTAAATATTTAAATTGGTAGCACAGTGGCTTTGGTTAGCATTGCTGACTCATAGCACCAGGGACCAGAGTTTGATTCCACCCTCCGGTGACTGTGTGGTGTTTGCACATTCTCCTTGTGTCTGAGTGGGTTTCCTCTTGGTGCTCCACAAACCATGACTTCAATCATACAACATGAAAACAGGCCGTTCAGCCCAACTCATCCATGCCAACCATAATTCCTAAACTGAACGAGTCCTATTTGCCTGCATTTGGCCCAAATCCCTGTAAATGTTTCCTATTCGTATATCTAATACAAATGTCTTGTAGATATTGCAACTGTACCTGACTACCACTTCCTCTGGCAGATCGTTCCATATATGCACCTCAATCCTACAGCACACCACTGGCCACAGGTCTCCAGTCTGAACAACCTTCTACCACCACTCTCTGTCTCTTACTGTCAAGCTAATTTTGTCTCCAAATGATTATCTCTCCCCGGATTCCATGTCTATGATCATGTCCTTCCAATTTGTAAAAGATCCATTTAGACATACTCCATTTTCTAATGTTAATCTTCTGTCCATGCCATGTGGGATATGAGGTAACACATGGCATGGACAGAAGATTAACATTAGAAAATGGAGTATGTCTAAATGGATCTTTTACAAATTGGAAGGACATGATCATAGACATGGAATCCGGGGAGAGATAATCATTTGGAGACAAAATTAGCTTGACAGTAAGAGACAGAGAGTGGTGGTAGAAGGTTGTTCAGACTGGAGACCTGTGGCCAGTGGTGTGCTGTAGGATTGAGGTGCATATATGGAACGATCTGCCAGAGGAAGTGGTAGTCAGGTACAGTTGCAATATCTACAAGACATTTGTATTAGATATACGAATAGGAAACATTTACAGGGATTTGGGCCAAATGCAGGCAAATAGGACTCGTTCAGTTTAGGAATTATGGTTGGCATGGATGAGTTGGGCTGAACGGCCTGTTTCCATGTTGTATGATTGAAGTCACGGTTTTGTGCTGGGGCCTAAACTTTTCACAATTTGCATCAATGGCTTAGACGAGAGTGTGAATCATGGTAGTTACACTCAGATGACATCAAAATATGTCAGAAACCATACTGTTAAGGCATTGCAGACTAACCTTATTTGACTAATGTACTCGAACATAAAATGCTGCTGTGACTTGAAACTCTACAGTCGTTCTCCATTTCAAGAATACTTAATGCTTTTTTTCATTCCTTTTTACCAAAGTAAACAAAATTTTACCAAAGTAAACATTTCCCACATTTTGCTCCACCTGTCAAACATTTGCCCATTCACTCAACTTGTCAGTGTCGGTCTGCAACCTCTTCATGTCCTCTTCGCAACACATTCCTGCCTAACTTGGTCATCTGTTATGATCATTGTTCAATTATTAAAGATTTCAAAGTTTGCCAATAAGGCAATTTGTATTAAAACAGACTGTAAGTTCAACCTACATAAATAACTTTCTGAACTTAACTCTCCCAAGTGATATTCTGAAATTGTGATCTAATATAGTTAGGCCATTTTTATGAATTGTATATAAATGTATAAATTGCAACAATGGCTTTGGCTTTAACCCCTGCTCCCTTCCTGCTAGATGAATGGAATCTAGCTGAACTCGGACAAAAGGAGAAGATAATATTATATGGTCTAATATTAGATCAGAAATGATATGAGGTTCTACAGGATTCCCAATTTACAAGCATTTGACTGAAAACTCCCATACTTACAAAAGTGATCCCATACAAGAGTGTAATTTTAAAGCACTGACATGAACATTTCTTGGACTTTTGAGTAGCTACTTTGTATTGCCCTGCATGGTGTTCTAACTTGCAGACAAATTGACTTGTGAAAGGACTCAAGAACAGAACCCATCCATACCTGGATGTATGTGTTTTGCATTTCCAAAACAGAATACCCCAAAAACAATATACTGGATGGCTAATATGTCTTGAAATTGTGGAACTGTAATGGGGAACAGGATCTTGAATTCTATCAATATTAACTGCACATTTTGAGGTTCAATTCCTCCATTCAGGTTTCTGCTATGGTACCAAAATGACTCTTGGGTCACTGTTGCATTGGATATTATTTTAGTTTTATATGTTTAAAATATCCCTCCTTGTCTTTCTGGACAGGTCTCCATTTTTGACAAGGTTCCCCATGTAGTGTGTGCTGCCTTCTAAATTCTGGGTTCTTTTCAGACTTGTCATTTTGTGAGTATCAACTTTTTTTTTAGATTACTTACAGTGTGGAAACAGGCCCTTCGGCCCAACAAGTCCACACCAACCCGCCGAAGCGCACCCACCCAGACCCATTCCCCTACATTTGCCCCTGCACCTAACACTACAGGCAATTTAGCGTGGCCAATTCACCTAACCTGCACTTTTTTTTTTGGGAGTGTGGGAGGAAACCGGAGCACCTGGAGGAAACCCACGCAGACACGGGGAGAATGTGCAAACTCCACACAGTCGGTCGCCTGAGGCGGGAATTGAACCCGGGTCTCTGGCTCTGTGAGGCAGCAGTGCTATCCACTGTGCCACCGTGCCGCCCAACTTTCTGGTGTAGTGAGATGTGTCTTATAAAGTAAAAAAAATACATTTATTGCATCTCTGCAGCTATTTACAGCTTCTAATAGGCTAAATGTTAGTACAAAGACTGGGAGGAACTAACCTTAGGTCTGTCTCCCATGTGATATTACTCTTTCCCATTAGTCTTCATGACATCAGAGTGGCCAGTTCTTGTTTCAATCAATCAAGTCTTTACCCTTTCAGACGCTTTCAAACCCAAATACATCACACCATATCTCGCCCAATGCCTCTTTATTGTCATCCAGCTGGGTGGGACTGTTCAGATGTGATTCCATTCTGGTCTATCTAATTGTAACCAGAGTATCTCTTGGAATGACTTCTCTTGCTGTTTCTATGTCTTTGTCTCACATGACCCTAATGATCTAACGTTAGCCATCCCTCATCTTAAACTTTGTTCCTTTTAATGTTGTGAAGACATGAGCTAAAATCCCAAGAAGGTGACTAAGAGAATTTAAACTTAATTAGTAATTAAATCGGAAATAAAATTTTAGAATCATTAATAATAATCATGAAGCTAATTTAATAGAACTTGGATCACCATAAGTATTCAAGTTGTTGCTGTTGGGAAAAGTTCATGTTCCAAATGAAACATCGTTTGACTACTGCGACAGTTACATATGAATTCTTCAAATGCTTTTTTGTTGTTGGTAATGAGATAATATCAAGCTTAAAATATTATATGCCTTTGCTTATTGGTTATGAATATTAACATACACCAATTAACAGCATTTAAATAAAGTTGAAAATACTGGATGTCTTGTGAAGAAGCAACAGCTACTGGAAAGAAAGAAGGAAGGCTGATATTTAGAGATCCTTTCATAACGTGTTGCACATAGTCAGACATCCGGGTGATTGTTACCGTGAGACTCGCATAAAGAATGGTCACTTGGATGGGCTAGCATAACGCAAGTAGAAACATACATTATTATAAATCAACTTTATTACAAAGCATTACATCTAACCCCAGATTGAAGGTCTAAACTTTACCTTGTAGAACTCTGAACTCCATCTCCACCGATCTGCTCATTCCTCCCCCTGTTCCTATTATCAGTATAAACACCACCTAGCTACTATTAGTTCTGAAGAAGGGTCATGAGATTCTAAACATTAACTTTGCTTTCTCTCCACAGATGTTGCCAGACCTGCTGAATTTCTGCAGCAACTTCTGTTTTTGACCCATTGTAGAACTGCTGTGTATTACAGAAATGATCTTATTTAGTTCCTTCAGATGCAAATCTTTAGTAAAAAGAACATGAATGACAAGTTTGGCATGTTTGAAATCCAGTTTTGTTTAGTGATTTTCACGGCAGTGAGTGATCTTTGACTGATCATAAGAAACAGATATTTATTACCTTGACTGAACAAAAACATAATTTTGTGAAAATATTGCTCAATATCTCCTGATTTGATGCGAGATTTCCTGAGCAAAAATTTTTTCATTCTTTACTATTGTAACTGTCAGACATCATATTGTAAAAGCCTCAAATGCAGCTCAAATCACATTCTTTGACTTAGTTATGACTGAACCATAATATTTGTAAAGATTCACTTCTCTCCCTTTACAAAACAGTCTTACAGGAGTTGACAGATACGACATGCTTTATAAAGTTATGCTTTAAAGTATCTATTTACTTATGAAATGGAAGGGAAATGAGCATTTAGAAGCTAGCTAATCAGCACTTCACCTGGATAAAAGCCCCATGTGATTCTTTGCAATGGAAATAGGCTGTATAAATATTATATCTTTTAGTTATTTGCTTGTGGACTAAAATTGGAAAAGGACTTCTTTTCAAGCCAAGGACTGTTCAGGAGATTGCTTTTAGAAAATGCAACCATTTACCTGACACTCATTGTAAGTGTTTGTTCAAGCGGTGAGCAAGAGATTCCTGTGGATGAGGTAAAGCCAATGGGTTGTGTACAAAGGAGAATTGGCTGGAAACACTGAGCTATTTAGTCTTCTAAATGGTGACCAATTGTTGGTAACCCAAACCTTCTGCTTATTGGCTCCCAGGTAGCTGAACAGCTTATGGTGTGAATGTTTATTTGGGGCAGAAACCATCAGACTTCCAGAAAGGAAGGAGGTGTTCATTCTCAGCCAGTTTCTTTCCCTCAATTTCTGTAGACTATGGATATAACGAATAAGTTAGATTTTATCAGTATGAAACAGTCAGGCAGTACCTCCTGCAAGTTAGTGAGTGAGAATACTTGAAGAAGGAAGGTAGAGGAAGATGACAAGACCTGACAAGCCGAAAGGATCATCTGATTAAAACATTTAGACAGGGACCTTTTCCACTGCCTTCCTAATCTTTCCCTCCACACAACTTTTTTTTGAATGCGTAGGAAGTGTTTTGAGGGCTTTAGCATTTTAACTGGTAGAGTTAGATACCAATGGTTCATTATTGTTTCTCTGTAGCCAGAGTCTATTGATTTGTAATAAATTGTAATTCTCATTGCAGACAGAAATATACTCTGTGCTTTCTGGGTCTAAAAAAAGCAAAAGCTAAATTGAAGAAATTTGCATTCAATTATAAAATGTTTAATCTTTATGACAATTCTGGGAACAAATGTTTGGGTCAGAAGTGGGGATGTTCATCTTGCAACGTTCAGCATTATTTGCAACTCATTTTGTGTTCAAAAGAACCAAGATCTGGACAAATATGCAATCTTGTGCTGATAGGTGGCAAGTAACATTCATGCCTCACAAATGCCAAGCAATGACCATCTTCAAAAAGAGACAATCTCACCACTGTCCCTTGACACATAATAGTGTTACCATCACTGTAACCACCACTATTGTGGGGCTTATCATTGACCAGAAACTCAACTGGACTCATCATATAAATACAATGGCTACAATAGCAGGTCAAAGGTTAGGAATACTGTGGAAAACAACTCATTCCCTGATTCTCAAGCCTGTCCACCATTACAAGGGACAGTCAGAAGTCTGATGGAGTACTCCCTTCTTACCTGGATGAGTGTAGCTCTAGCAGCACTCCAGAAGCTTGACACCATCCAAAATACAGCTACCTGCTTGATAGGCACCACATCCAAAAGCATCCACTCCTTCCACCACTGATGTTCAGTAGCAGCACTGAACATGTATGTACAAGATGAACTGCAGAAATTCCAAGATCCTTCCACAGCATCTTCCAAACCCACAACCATTTTCATCTAGAAGAACAAGGACAGCAGAAACATGGGAACACCATACGCAAGGTTACTCAAAGCCACTTACTATCCTGACTAGGAAATATATCAATGTTCCTTTACTGTTGTTGAGTCAAAATCCTAGAATTCCCTTCCTAAGGGCATTGTAAGTCTCCCTGCAGCAACTGGACTGCAGCAGTTCACCACTTTCTCAACTAGTGTGGAGCTGGAAAAGCACAGCAGGTCAGGCAGCATCAAAGCAGCAGGAGAGTCGATGCTTCAGGCATAAACCCTTCATCAGAAATGTGGTGGGTGGGGGGGGAAGGTAGAAAGAGGCTGTGAGGTGAATAGGAGGGTGGGTGAGACTGGGGGACAGGTAGCTGGGAAGGCGATAGGTAGATGCAGATGGGGAGTGATAGTGATAGGTAGGAGGGGAGGGTGGAGCGGATGGGTGGGAAGGAAGTTGGACAGATCGGACAGTTCAAGAGGACGGTGCCAAGTTGGGGGGCTGGATCTGGGATGAGTTGGGGAGGGGAGATAAGGAAACTGGTGAAATTGACGTTGATGTCGTGTGGTTGAACGGTCCCAAGTCGGAAGATGAGGTGTTCTTCCTCCAAGCCACCCAATAACTGGAGGAATAAGGCCTCATCTTCCGCCTTGGGACCCTACAACCACACGGCATCAACATCGACTTCTCTAGTTTCCAAATCTCCCCTCCCCCACCTCAATCCAGATACAATCGTCCAATTCAGCACCACCCTCTTGACCTGTCCTACCTGTCCAATATCCTTCCCACCTATCCGCTTCACTCTCACCAGCAACTTATCACAGTCACCCCTCATCTGAATCTACCCATGGCTTTCCCAGCTACCTGCCCTCCCAACTCCACCCAACCCTCCTATATGTCTCTCAGCCCCTGCTTCCCTGTGCCCCCACCCCCATTTCTGATGAAGGACTGATGCCCGAAACATCGATTCTCCTGCTCCTCAGATGCTGCCTGACCTGCTGTGCTTTCCCAGCACCACTCTTTTTAACTCTGGCCCTCCAGCATCCGCAGTCCTCACTTTTTCTCTCAAGGTTAACCAGGGACAGGCGATAAATGCTGGCCAGCCAGCTACATCCACATCCCAAGAATGGAAAAGTAATAAAATATCAAATGACAGTGTCAGACTACATTAAGCAGCAAATTAATTTGAGCTACCTTTCACTTAAAATTGCGCAAACAACTGGCTATTCAACTAAACTGGTTCTATGCCGGTCTGTACCTTTCATAAAGTGTACTCTCATTCTCATTACTTTGTTCTCACTGGTCTTGGATTCTTCTCTTCACTTTTTGAGAAATGGCCATTTCTGGCAGGACTAGCAATTATTGATTTTTACTAATCAATTTGAAAAGCAGGTGGGGATTGGACATTGCACAAACTGCAGGGTTTATTATGAATGGGGACAATTGGTAGTTGAGGGTGGGAGATTAGGAATGGTAGTGTGTGCAATCAGGGCTGGGAGTGGTGGTGATGATGAGCCAAGGAATCATGGAGTGAGTGGCTATCACTTCCTTATTTATGAGACCAGGAAACAATTCCTAGTCATTCTTGCCTTCTGCATCTGATGTGTTAAGTACCTTGGCTGAATCTATCGCAGGCCTTTAACGGAACAAACCTAGAACTTTAAATGAATAAGAACATAGCCTGGAATCCCTGTCATGTTGCCATGTTCTGGCGATGGAGGAGTCCAAGGACCTGCATGTCCTTGGTGGAGTGGGAGGGGGAGTTAAAGTGTTGGCCAACCAACCCAACCACGTCGTAGCCCAATGACGGTTGGAGGAAGAGCGCCTCATCTTCTGCCTGGGAACCCTCTAACCACAAGGGATGAACTCAGATTTCTCCAGTTTCCTCATTTCCCCTCCCCCCACTCTGTCTCAGTCAAATCCCTCAAACTCAGCACCACCTTCCTAACCTGCAATCATCTTCCTGACCTCTCCGCCCCCACCCCACTCCAGCCTATCACCCTCACCTTGACCTCCCTCCACCTATCGCATTTCCAAAACCCCTCCCCCAA
>NC_057724.1:53282786-53294357 GCF_004010195.1 Chiloscyllium plagiosum
GAAAAGATTTACAAGGATGTTGCCAGGGTTAGAGGATCTGAGCTACAGGGAGAGGCTGAACAGGCTGGGGCTGTTTTCCCTTGAGCGTCGGAGGCTGAGGGGTGACCTTATAGAGTTTTACAAAATTATGAGGGGCATGGATAGGATAAATAGACAAAGTCTTTTCCTTGGGGTCAGTGAGTCCAGAACTAGAGGGCATAGGTTTAGGGTGAGAGAGGAAAGATATAAAAGAGATCTAAGGAGCAACTTTTTCATGCAGAGGGTGGTACGTGTATGGAATGAGCTGCCAGAGGAAGTGGTGGAGGCTGGTACTGATGCAACATTTAAGAGGCATTTGGATGGGTATATGAATAGGAAGTGTTTGGAAGGAAATGGAGGGATATGGGTGCTGGCAGGTGGGACTAGATTGGGTTGGAATGTCTGGTCGGCATGGACGGGTTGGACCGAAGGGTCTGTTTCCATGCTGTATATCTCTATGACTCTATTTACTTCAATGAACTGTGGAAGCTGGGGTGAAAATGAGCAGGCCAAATAATTACCATTCCATTTACCTCGCCCCTGCCAAAAATGTAAAATCAGTACATTATGAGTAATCCTGAGCCCAATGAGGCCAGTTATAGGATCTTTTTGCCACTCAGATTGGAATCATAACTCAACATAGTTTAGGGATCAAACTGTCAACCATTCAAATCCATATTGTTCAATTTTCCATTCTCTCAACATCAACTCTCAATATTCATTCTGAATGTTACTTCTGTCTTCCAAAACTGCATTTTTCATTAAATAGCCTTTAGAATTATGCAAAGCCAAATGTACAATTGAGCAGCATTACTTTATTGAAAACTTTCGTTGTAATGCAAAAATAAACGAAATGTTTCTCAATCTGAAATGTCTACTGGCAAACTTATTTAGTTTTATGCATAATTTACAAGCTATATGGCAGTGCTTTTGAATTATGAATGTAAAGTTTGGAAATGTGCACAGCTTCTGCAATCCTCATTTATTTACATTTATAATTCAAATGTGTGGCACAGATTCTAAATTATGGACAGACCAAAATAGAGGTAACAGTGGCAATACATTTAAGCATGCTAAACTGAAATGAAGCCATTTAATCTCAGAAGTCTAAGATCACCAGGAGGAATTTATACAGACAATGACTGAAATCCATAGATTAGAGCTGAGGAGATACAAAACAGCCCTACTAATATCAAACTTAAAAGCATTAATCTCATTGTTTGTTGGCTCTTGCAGTCTATCCAAAATTGACTTATCGACAGATCAAACGATTATAATTTACAGGTTAAATACTTTTCTCATGTTCTGAAAAATAATGAAAAAGTATTTTATAGCTTCATTTTGTGACTTGGCTGACTCCTGATTGTCCAAGTGTATGACATTCAAGAGCAGAGGACTCTGGAGAAAGATGGTGGAAAATCGATGTTTCGGGCAAAAAGTCCTTCATCAGGAATAGAGGCAGGAAGTCTCCAACGTGGAGAGATAAATGAGGGGGGCTGGGGCTGAGGAGAAGGTAGCAAAGAGTACAATAGGTAAGTGGGGGTGGGGATGGAGATGACAGGTCAAAGAGGAGGGTGGAGCAGATAGGTGGGAAGAGAGATTGGCGGTTAGGACAGGTCCGCTCAGGTCCAGCTCAGCACTGTCCCCATGACCTACCCTACCTGCCAATCTTCCTTCCCACCTATCCGCTCCACCCTCCTCTCTGACCTATCACCTCCATCCCCACCCCCATTCACCTATTGTAGTCTTTTCTACCTTCTCCCCAGCCGTTTTCCTCCCCCCCCCTCCGCAAGTTTATCTCTCCACCCTGGAGGCTTCCTGTCTGTATTCTTGATGAAGGGCTTTTGCCTGAAACGTTGATTTTCCTACTGCTTGGATGCTGCCTGACCTGCTGTACTTTTCCAGCACCACTCTGATCTAAATTCTGATTTCCAGCATCTGCAGTCCTCACTTTTGCCTAGAAAGGTGATGGACCAACTGTGATAATCAAATACTTTATTATTGTAGTTCTATGAAGGTGCCTGTAGTTTTAAAGTTGAAGTGCAATGTAGAAGAGTATTGTATTTGGACTTGAAATTTTGACTCTGTTTCTCTCTCCACAAATAGTGTCAGACCTGTTGAGTTTCTCCAATGTTTGAAATTTTCATGTCCAAAGAAACATAAAGGGCCTTAAGCATTAGGTTTATTTATTTGTCACAAACAAAAGATATTGATTTCTTTAATGCACAAAAAAAGCAAGAAATGTGTTCCAACTCTGCTGAAAAAAAAAGATCAAGGATTATAATAGTCTAAAGGAAGACTGGTAAGACTGATGATTGGGAATATTTTAGAATTCTGCACAGATGGAACAAAAAGAATAATCGGAAAAGTAGAATATGAAAGTATACTAGCAAGAAACACAATCTGACTGTAAAAGCCTCTAACTGTATGAAAAAAAAATCAAATGATTAGCAAACCTAAATATGGGTCCAAATCTTCGAGGAGAAAGTGAGGGCTGCAGATGCAGAAGAAAAGGTGGGGGGTGGGGCCAGTGTAGTTGCAGAAGATGGACTGTTCCACATATCCTACGAAGAGGCAGGCATAGCTGGGGCCCATGCGGGTGCCCATGGCTACTCCTTTGGTTTGGAGGAAGTGGGAGGATTGGAAAGAGAAGTTGTTCAGGGTGAGGACCAGTTCAGTCAGTCGAAGGAGGCTGTCAGTAGAAGGGTACTGGTTGGTACGGCGGGAAAGGAAGAAGCGGAGGGCTTTAAGTCCTTCGTGATGGGGGATGGAGGTGTACAGGAACTGGATGTCCATGGTGAAGATAAGGCGTTGGGGACCGGGGAAGCGAAAATCATGGAGGATCACTACCTCCTGCCCAAAATCCACAAACCTGACTCCCCCGGCCGACCCATTGTCTCAGCCTGCTCCTGCCCCACCGAACTCATCTCTGCATACCTCGACACGGTCCTGTCCCCCTTAGTCCAAGAACTCCCTACCTATGTTCGGGACACCACCCACGCCCACCACCTCCTCCATGATTTTCGCTTCGAGGAGGAGAAACAGTGCAGTGGGAGATTTACTCTGTATCTAACATCGTGCTGTCCCTGTCCTGGGAGTGGGAGATTTACTCTGTATCTAACCCCGTGCTGTTCCTGTCCTGTGAGTGTTTAATAGGAACAGTGCAGAGGGAGATTTACTCTGTATCTAACCGCGTGCAGTCCCTGACCTGGGTGTGTTTAATGGGAACTTATTTGCAAAGACAGAACATATTTAGAGACTTTGCCAAGATCATATTGAGGTGAAAAAGTTAAAGCATCAGAGTGGCAATGTTAACCTCCAAAGAAACCATTCCCTCCTCTCTTCAAACATTGCCTGCCCTGCATGTGCCAGAATCTGCAGATCACACATTGGACTTACCAGGCATTTGGAACCCATTAAATTGAAATGGAAGCATGTCATTCTCAATCCTGAGATACTGCCAAAGAAGATGATGCAAGGAGATTCAGTAAGTTGCCTCAGTGCATTTTGTAGATGGTACACACTGCTGTCCTTGTGTATTGGTGACAGAAGGAACAAATGTTTCTGTTGGTGGATGAAATCAGACAGCAGTTTTGTCCTGGGTTTTGAGTTGTTGGACTGCATTTATCCAAGGCAGTGCAGAGTATTGCATCACACACCTAACATTTACCTCAGTGGACAGGCAAGTCAGGAAGCGAGCTGCTCACTGCAGAATTCCCAGTTTTTGATCCACTCTTGCATTCATGATATTTATGACTGTTCCATTAAAATTTGATCAATGATGACCCTCTGGATGGTGATTGTGGAGGATCATAAATGGTAATGGCATTGAATATCAAGAAGAGTTGGTTCAATCCTCTCTTATTTGGAACTATCAGTGTGGCATGAGTGATACCTGTGACATAAGATGATAATACTCCTGTTAACAATGTTTGAGTGTCTTCATTACGTTAAAGCTTTTATATAAATGCGGGTTTCTGTGCATTTGCTTATTCATTACTGGTGTTTGAAGCTACAATGCAATATAAACATGATAGGAATTTTAAATACATTTGTTTGATTGGAAAGTGTACAAATACTACTTTGAAAAATCTAGAACGATTGCAACTGGAAGTGTATTTACATTTGCATTAATTTTATGAAGTGGTGAAAATTATAGTCATGATAATTATTTTAGGAAGCTACAGCAGAAAAAGTATTTTCAATATCAAGAGTCATATTTACACCTATCACCGAGGATCGTTCCTGCTATACAGAGGATCAGTTACAAAGTGTAGTGGGCATGTTATGTGGGACTACCACATTCTCCGAATTCCCAAGTTGGTTTTCCATTAAAAGGTTGATCTTACTGACAACTGGGCCTTTAGTCAGGTAGAGAGCTGTTATCACTTGCAGGGCCAGGTATATTTACTCGAGAAATGAGGTAAGTGGAGGGTAGCAAGGTTTTATGTGGAACAAGAACAGTGTGCCCAACTTGCAATTCACACAACTTCTATAGTGAATTATAAGAGAACAAAAGGTAAATTAACAAGTTAATAACTCAATCAGTTTATGGGGATTATCTTATCTGTGCCTCCAGTTATAGATTTAAATTTAGATGGAGACTAAATGGGCCAAAATCAGAAATGGGAGATGGAATTTAGACTTTTGCATCTGTAAAACGTTTGAACTTATGTCGGTTATAATGTCAGTCAAGCAACTAGAGATGATAACATTAGTAATGGAATTCAATTTAGAAACAGTGAGAATGCAGATTGATGTCCATGTCAGAGCTAAAAGCTGCCAAGGGACAATATGTTGAATAAGAAATATGGGAAACCAAGGCGTTCTCAGACAGATTGGGGATGACTAAATGTACATGGAGAAGAAACTACTGATGGTGCTCTAGCAACCTTTCATAATTGCAGGCCTTGAGTAACCCCTAGGAATGTTGATTGTAACCAAAGCAAGTACATAGAGTCATAGAGACGTACAGCATGGAAACAGACCCTCTGGTCCAACTCATCCATGCTGACCAGATATCCTAATCTAATCTAGTTGCATTTGCCAGCACTTGGCCCATACCCTTTTAATGGGTGGCATGGTGGCACAGTGGTTAGCACTGCTGCCTTACAGCACCAGAGACCCGAGTTCAATTCCCGCCTCAGGCAACTGTCTGTGTGGAGTTTGCACATTCTCCCCGTGTCTGCGTGGGTTTCCTCCGGGTGCTCCGGTTTCCTCCCACTGTCCAAAAATGTGCAGGTTAGGTGAATTGGCCATGCTAAATTGCCCGTAGTGTTAGGTGAAGGGGTAAATGTAGGGGAGTGGGTCTGGGTGGGTTGCTTTTCGGAGGGTCGTTGTGGACTTGTTGGGCTGAAGTTGAAAAATGTGGTGCTGGAAAAACACAGGAGGCCAGGCAGCATCCGAGGAGCAGGAGAATCGAGCTTCCAGGCATAAGTCCTTCTTCAGGACTGTCTAAACCAGACTGAACACGGCATTGACAGGAACATTTGTTTTATACACCAGCTGAACACTGGACCACTTCAATGTCTGGAGGCCTAATAAAAATATTGTTGCAATTTAATTATGCAAGCAAGTCTATTTTGAATACAGAGGAACCTGGATTATCTGGCATTTGATTATTCAAATATCAGATTATACAGCAAGATCATAAGGTCCCAATGCTTGGCTAAACTATGTTATCTGGCATTTGATTATCCGGAATTCGATTAACTGAATGAAATACTCCCCACGCGTGTCCTTCTGGTAATGGTGGCTCCTCTGTATTCTAAATTCTGCAAACTGTTAAAAGGTAAAAAGGATAGACAATAGGTTCTTCAGCAATTATTTATTGGTGTTGAAATTAAAACACCTGATGCCAATGGGAACAGTAAATACAATCAACAAAATTAATACAAACCCTAAATAAATGTGTAAGGCCTTGAAAATGGGCTTCAATTTGTGGTTTTAAGAACTACAGACCAATTACAATGTTAGGGTTTCTTTAGAGCACAAGGAACTTCTTTCCAGGTATAATTCAAATTTTGACCTGCCATTGCACATGTTAACCAAAAGCAAGAGGGAAGCTCGCCATTCAGGCAGTATCTTAAACTAAGCCTATTCAGGTTTTCCTGTAATATTCATAGTCTTGTGGCAGGGTTGTCACTCATTCAACAACACTCACTGTTCTGACTGTGGGATCCAGCATCAAGAAAGAGGAGATGCCTACAGAGAATCATCCACTTGCCCTTGCTGATGCATGCCTCCTTCATGATTCACAATCCACCAGCCATCATTCCTCAGCTGTGGCATGGGATCCATGGTGATATTAGGCTCGAGTGAGTACTGTATCACCATCAGGCACCGCTTCCCAAGGGTGTCTGCTCAATGGAACAGCTGGCTTCTGACCTGTCAGTAGCTTTTGGTGGGCAGGCTAACCAACACTGGGATCATTGATCCTAGGGAAGGCCTGTTGCTGCCAGCTGCCTGAGTGACACATCATATGGTGGATTCTCCCTAAAGAAGATGACATGGGACTTTTGCCAACTGTTCAAGCAGCAAGTGAAAACCCCATCACCTCCATTAAATATCACTCAATCTGTAGAGAGCATTTAATCCCAATTAGTTTTGGGAAGGGATAGGTTTTGAGACTACCCCAACCCCAAAATTCCACTTTAAAAATTCCCCATCTCTTCTTCAGGAAGAACTCCCATGTTCCTCCACAAAACAGTCCACTTATGATCCTTGGGCATGCATTAGAGATAGCAAATAGGACTTCTCATGCTTGCTGAAGTAGCGCACCTTCTAATTTGAAGACAAGAACAAAGGTTTTCACTCCTGTTTCAGATACAGGCCATGAGTCTCTAAAAGTTTCACCAACATGCAATGCAACTTCAAATAGGGGCAGCAGTCTTTCAGGTGAGGAACCAAAAGGAATGAACATTGTGTTCTCCTTTGAAAAATTTTTGCCATAGATGATGCATTTTTAATTAGGTGTTTATAAATTGTGAATTATTATAATCTCTTTCACAAGTTGAGGGACCATTCTACAACCTCATCAGCAAAGGTTCAATATTTGAAAAGCATTGGCACATTGTGTTCTGCAGATCAAACTGAGCATTTCCTATCTGTGTGTAACAGGAACAGTACAAGTGCTAGCGCTGACATCAGCAACACTGTTAACTTTGTCGTGTTTCATTAATAACTAAAACTGTGATTTTGTGTCTTTACAAAACTGGGAAAACATTATTCAAATGAAGAAGTTATGGAAACGTAACCTCATTTTCAGCATCTACTTGGGAGTATTGAATCATTATCTGTCAGCTTTTAGACAGAACCTACTTTAAAGGCTGGGAATTGCAGTCTGGGTGCTCACATGTCCATTCTCCCTTCATGATCTGGAGAATTATGCAAAGCCTGGATCCACTTGTGGGCTGAGGATCAGCCAATCTTACAAAGGTCCCCAGGTGTTCCTTGACACAAGCTGGTGGCTGAATAAAATCAGGGCAACTATAACTTTCTGATCACTGACATGGAAATACTTTCCAGGCTTTTTGAGCATCACTTCTTATCCAGCAGATGACACAGTTCAGGGATGTTAGCCTGGGAAGTCTTTAATCAACACCTGGGCTGTCTTTCAGCGAGTTGAATAAAATGATAGCAAGTCCTGCACATCCAGAGTCTCAGTCACTGGAGGTTGCTGATATTGCTGGCTCACTGACAAAGTTCTAACTGCTACCTCCTTCTTCTAAGTTGTTTTTTTGCAGTTGAACCAAAAGGACACCAGCCACAGTGATCTCTGTGATATGCTTGAGCAGATGGAGAATGTCAGAAATGGAACACCTCGAGCCCACACACCCTTCCCCATAAAGCTTCATGTTATGCCCTCACATGCCTTCCCAGGAGATCACTGTCATATCTCCAAAAGGAGGTGTAGGTATGTCACTTTACCCAATGCACAAACAAGGTTTTCATGCTACATTGGAATTCTGCTACATGCTACAGTAGAATTCTGCTGGTAAGCCATTATTATAACACCCTCCATCCCAATGGAAAAGGCTTCCTTCCACATCAAAGACAAGGTCTTTTCATATTTCCAGTTCAGTGTATGCTTTTTGTAGCAGGGAAGCATTATTTTCCAGTGCTAGCTATGAACTGTTTGTGAAATGGAAAGTGCCTTCATCTGTTTACATTTGTTTAGTTGGCAGGACAAGAAGCAACAGTTGTGCAAAGGTGTAATGGTTAATGCTTGAGAGCATAATTTTTGATGGCCATTCTTGAATGAAGTCAGGATAGCATTATTGAATCACTGGAGGCCTGGTTCATTCAAGTCCTCGAGCAAAGCTTTGCCTTAAATTCAAAAGGTTTTACTCCACCAAAGGAAACAGTTACTTCTCTGTTGACTTTGCATGTGGTGTCAGCCATTTTTTGTAGCTATTGCAAAGTTGATTTTTGTACTGACATTTTAAGATTTCAACATTGTTTTAATATAATGACTTGCAGGCTCTGTCTATGATGAACATGTTTCCTCGCATCCCTCATGTTCTCTTTTATGTCTTACTCTACCTGTGGTTTCATTGATCATCCAACCTCATCACATTTCCTTGACCCTTTTATATAACTATTGCTGTCCCATCTTAACCCTGTAGCCCATAAATGTAAACATTTCCATAGTTTTGTTGATCCTAAACTCTCCCCATGTGGAAGCCAGACCTACCATAACCTAAGTGAATCAACACCCACCCCACCTTTGAGAACACATAGTCTAATCGTATTAATTGAGATTCTATCCTACTATCTTAAGTTGCCCTCTATTGGACAGGAATGTGACTCACACATTGATTTCAGCATTGACTTCCACTGTCAGTCAATGAGATTGTTTTAGAGTGCAAAGAAGTATCGAGGAGCTGCCAGCTTCCATGTAAATGCAAAATTAATGAGCACTAAGAAAGCAAGCAAAGAGCTATAAGATACGTAAGATGCATGTGTCGATGCACACAGTGGCCTGGTAGAAGCATGAAAGTTTTATGTCCCTTAACTCTAAAGTAAGGTGTTGATGGGCTGAAGTGATGCATGAGTTGGTCTAAGAGCAGGCAGGATAATAGGGGGAGGCTGGTTGTGAGCTAATATTGATTGCATGGATGAAAGAATGGTGGCCTTGAAGCATGCAGGATATTGTTGTAAAGAAACAATTAGGCTCAGATGGACTCGAGCAACCAAATCTTCCCTTACTACTTCACGGGATGTGTCATCATGAGTTATTCCAGCATTTGTTACTAACCCTAACTGCCCAGACAATAGTTAAAAGCCAATTACATTGCTAGACAACTAAAGTCACACACAAGTCAATGAGTAAGGATTGCAGAATTCCTTCCACAAAAGTTATCAGTGAGTCAGATGGGCTTTACGACAAAAGACTGGCTAGCTTTTAATTCCAGAATTTTATTAAATTAAAATTTCAACAACTCAGACGGTAAGACTTTCACCCATGTGCTCAGAACAATTGGGCTCCTGGAATACTAGTCCAATGACATCACCACAGTGCTACCAACTCACTTCTTGCTTACACATTGGGAATGTATAGTCTGTTGTTTCTAGAGGAAAGAAAAGTGTAAATAAGGTGAGTTGAGGTTTTAATGAGATATAATTACATGGAAATAATGTTGTCATCAGTTGATGGTAAAATTCTGTAGTTGCCATTTAAGGTTTGAAGGATAAAGTGCAATTTTTTTCTCAAACAGTTTTGGCTATAACCACTGACATCTACCTGACAATGTGAAAAATCCCCCATGTATGTGATGTTCAGAAACCAGGATATATGCAACCTAGCCAAATACCACCCCATCAGCCTACCATAGATCATTAGTAACGTGCTGGAAAATGTCATCTACATTGCTATCAAACAACACCTGCTCAGTAATGCCCAGTTTGGGTTCTCCCAGAGCCACTCAGCTCCTGACCTCATTGCAGTCTTAGTTCAAATATGGACAAAAGAGCTGACTTCCAGAGGTGAGGAGAGAGTTACAGCCCAAACATCAAAGGCATGTTTGACCACATGTGGCATCAAAGAACTCTACCAAAGCTCGCATCAAAGGTGATTAGGAGGGAAAGCTTTCTGTTGGTTAGAATCATAGCTTGCACATAGGAAAATGACCATGGTTATTGGAGGTCAGTCATCTCAGCTTCAGTATATATCTCTAGGAGTTCTTCAGGGTAATGTCTTTGGCCCAACCTCCTTTAGCTGCTTCGCTAATGACCATCATAAGGTCAGAATTGGGGATGTTCGCTGATAATTGCACAATGTTCAGCACCCCATTCACAACTCCTCAGTTACTGAAGCAGTCCATGTTCAAACACAACAAGAACTGCTTTAAGCAGGGTCAGACTGACAAGTGATCAGTAACATTCACAACATAAATGCCAGCCAATTAGAGATGATTTAACCACTTCCCTTCAACACTCAATGATGTTCCCATCACTATCTCTCACTGTCAACACACTGGGGGTTACCATTGATAGAAACTCAATTGAACTCCGGATATAAATGCATTGGCTATAATAGTAGGTCGGATCCATTAAGTCAGGAGTCATACAGCACGGAAACAAACCTTTCAGTCCAATCAGTCATGCTGAACATAATCCCAAACTAAACTTGTCCCACCTGCCTGTTCCTGGGCCATATCCCCAAACCTTTCCCATTCATGTACTTCTCCAAATGTCACTTAAACATTGGAATTGTACCCTCATCCACCAATTCTTCAGAAGTTTATTTCACACGTGAAAGACCTTTTGTGTAAAAGATTTGTCCCTTGTGTCCTTTTTTAAATCTCTCTTTGCACCACAAAAATGTGCCCCCTATCCTAAGGAAAAGACAACTACCATTAACTCTATCTACACCACTCATTGTTTTATACACTTCTATCAGGTATTGCAGTGCTTAACTCACCTCCTGACTTCCTAAAGCCTTTCCACCATCGACAAGGTACAAGTCAGGAGTGTGATGGAAAACTCTCCACTTCCCTGGATGAGTGCAGCTCCAATAGTGCTCAAGACGCTTGTCACCATTCAAGACAAAGCAGCCCATATGACTGGCACTGCATCCACTCCCTCCACCTTCTGTCGTACACCTTATGTATAAACTGCACTGCAGAAATTTACCAAAGATCCTGAGAAAGTACCTTCCAAATCCATGACTATTTTCATCAAGAAGGTCAAGGGTAGCAGATATGGAACATTACCACCTACAAATTCCCCTCCAAGCCACTCAACATCCTGACTCAGAATTATATCAGAGCTGAAAATGTGTTCCTGGAAAAGTGCAGCAGGTGAGGCAGCATCCAAGGAGCAGGCGAATCGACGTTTCGGGCATGAGCCCTTCTTCAGGAATGAGGAAAGTGTGACCAGCAGGCTAAGATAAAAGGTAGGGAGGAGGGACTTGGGAGAGGAGTGTTGGAAATGCGATAGGTGGAAGGGGGTTAAGGTGAGGGTGATAGGCCAGAGTGGGGATGGGGGCGGAGAGGTCAGGAAGAAGTTTGCAGGTTAGGAAGGTGGTGCTGAGTTCGAGGGTTGGGACTG
>NC_057724.1:53295048-53298340 GCF_004010195.1 Chiloscyllium plagiosum
TCCCGGCACCTCCCCCTGCAACCGCAAGAAATGCAAAACTTGCGCCCACACCTCCCCCCTCACTTCCCTCCAAGGCCCCAAGGGATCTCTCCATATCCGCCACAAATTCACCTGCACCTCCACACACATCATTTACTGCATCCGCTGCACCCGATATGACCTCCTCTATATTGGGGAGACAGGCCGCCTACTTGCGGAACGTTTTAGCGAACACCTCTGGGACACCCGGACCAACCAGCCCAACCATCCCGTGGCTCAACACTTCAACTCCCCCTCCCACTCCACCGAGGACATGCACCTTAGACTCTCCATCGCCGGACCATAGCAACATGACGGCTGGAGGAAAAGTGCCTCATCTTCCACCTAGGAACCCTCCAACCAGAAGGGATGAACTCAGATTTCTCCAGTTTCCTCATTTTCCCCTCCCCCCACCTTGTCTCGGTCTCAAACGTTGATTCTCCTGCTCCTTGGATGCTGCCTGATCTGCTGCGCTTTTCCAGCAACACATTTTCATCTCTGATCTCCAGCTTCTGCAGTCCTCACTTTCTCCTCAGAATTATATCACCATTTCTTCATTGTCGCTGGGTCAAAATCCTGGAACTCCCACCTGAATGACATTGTGGATTGTATCTACTGCACATGAATTGCAGCATTTAAAGGAGGCAGCTCATGACCACCTTCTCAAGGGCAACTGAAGAAGGGTAGTAACTGCTGGCCAGCCAGTGAGTCCATATCCCAAGAAAAAATAAAAAATTGAGATTCTGAATAATTTTGTCTGTCACCATTGATGCCAGATAAGGGTGAGGAAAATTCTACTGATCATATCAATTATTTCCTTCAAAAACTATCAGAAAACAGTAGATCTTGCACCACTGATCTTGGAAGGAGCAGGAACAGTTGTGGGTTTATGTATACATATGGTTGTTGGAGTGATATCTTGTTCTGAAACTGTTTGGTTATCATCACTTTAATAACATAGTCAAAAATGAAAGCTGTGGAAAGAAATTCTGTCTGTCAAAATGAATCATCTATTGTCCTGTGCTCAGCAACTATTATGTAAATGAGAGATTCAGAAAATTGTCACATTAAATTATGCAAATAGGCTTAATACACTTCTTTGGCACAAATGAAATATGGATATATTAATGAAAAAGGGGATTCAACAATAATCTGCTCCCATAATGTTGTTTGGTCAATTTTTTCTACCTAAAAAGTCCAAGTGTTCTTGTGCACAATTCTACTCAAAGACACTGACAGGTATAACAAAGTCAAGAGATAGCCATGATTATTGTCCTTTGATAGATATCAGATAACTTGCAGTTTTCTGATTATTCTTTTTTTACATATGATATGACCATCTGGCAAGTGATAACAGGTCAAGAAAATGCTGTTGAAATGACAGTGATGTTTCTCCAGAATCCCAGGTGTGAATCATTACATTTAAATGTAATTGCAATTGAGCTGAAGATTTATGATTAACACACCGCAGGTATCACCAAGAACTCACAGCAGATGTGGCAAATTACAACAGTGGCAACATCTCCAGCTTTGACAACAGAGTAGCTCTTTTATGATTATTTAATGTGAAGTGGGTATTACTGGCAAGGCCAGCTCTTGTTGCCCATTCTTAACGGTTTTTGAGAAGGTGATGATTGGCTGTCTTCTTGAACCACTTTGGAGTCTATCTAATGCAAAGTGCTATCTAAACCCAAAGTGCTATTATGAAGTAACATCTGGCTTTTGATTTCAAACATTGTTTGAATTATAGAATCCCTAACAGAAGCAGACCATTTGGCCCGTTGAGTCCACACCAACCCTCTGAAGAACATTCTATCCAGATTCACTCCCTACTCCAATGTTGTAACCTTGAATTTCCCATGGCTAATCCACCTAACCTGCACACCTCTGGACATTATGGTCAATCCATCTAACCTGCACATCTCTAGGCTGTGGGAGAAAACCAGATATTACGGATGTCCATGAGTGGGTGGCACAAAATGGCCAACAACTTCCGCTGACAGGCTCTGCAGAACATGGCTGACAGTATTTAGAGCATGTGGGAAAATATTTGCTTAATGTAGCCTCAGCAAGTAGAAAACAGCAGCTCTGTAAGAATCAAGGTTACTGGCTGAGATAAAACGTGCAGCTGCAATTGCTTAGAAAGGTAAGAACATTTTACATGAAGTAGATGTTTCCCTTGAATTATTATTTAATCAATCTGTTACAATATTAAGTAGTTTTGGTTCCGATCCTTCAGATAATCATAGATATAGATTCCAAGGTGGTTATAGATCCACACATATATAAAAATCACCAAAAGAAAAGATTCAAACCAGTTTCAGGAAATAGCAGTGCCCCTACCCCTTATTATTAAAGTCTGAAAGCATCATGACTGGGACTGGACCACCAGCCTGTCCATCTCTTTAAGGTGCTGTAGAGAGCCAATCACAGAGGGATGACCCAGTGCCACTGCCCAATGGTATCTATGTGCTCTATGTTTTAACTATATACACAAAAACTTTAGATTGTATCTTACTGCGAAGAAAATCTGAAGCTATAACACTTTGCATCAGTGTTCACTGAGGAGAGGAACATGATGAATCGTGAGATTAAAGAAAGAAGTTTGATTAGTCTGGATCACATTGGCATAAGTAGGGAAGATGTGTTGGGTATACTTGAGGTTATTAAGGTGGACATATCCCCAGGACCGGAAGGGATCTATCCCAGGTTGCTGAGGGAGGCGAGAGAGGAAATAGCTGGGGCCCTGACAGATATCTTTGTGGCATCCTTAAATACAGGTGACGTGCCAGAGGACTGGAAGGCTGCTCATGTTGTCCCCCTGTTCAAGAAGGGTAGTAGGGATATCCCGGGTAACTACAGACCAGTGAGCCTGACATCGGTGGTGGGGTTGTTGCTGGAGAGGGTACTGAGAGATAGGATCTATTTATATTTAGAAAAGAATGGACTTATCAGTGATAGGGAACATGGTTTTGTGTGGTGGAGGGGGAGGAGATCGTGCTTTACCAACTTAATAGAGTTCTTCGAAGAAGTAAACAAGTTGTTAGATGAAGGAAGGTCTGTTGATGTCATATATATGGACTTTAGTAAGGCATTTGATAAGGTTCCCCATGGTAGACTAATGAAGAAAGTGAAGTCACATGGTGTGCAGGGTGTTCTAGCTAGGTAGATAAAGAACTGGTTGAGCAACAGGAGACAGAAGTAAGTAGTTGAAGGGAGTTTCTCGAAATGGAGAAAGGTGACCAGTGGTGTTCCACAGGGGTCAGTATTGGGG
>NC_057724.1:53298617-53304727 GCF_004010195.1 Chiloscyllium plagiosum
AGGGTGCAGAGAAGGTTTACGAAGATGTTGCCTGGTATGGAAGGTGCTAGCTATGAAGAGAGGTTGAGTAGGTTAGGTTTATTTTCACTACAAAAAAGGAGATTGAGGGGGGACCTGATTGAGGTTTACAAAATCATGAAGGGTATAGACAGGGTGCATAGAGGCCAGCTTTTTCCCAGGGTGAAGGATTTAATAATGAGAGGTCATGCTTTCAAGGTGAGAGATGGAAAGTTTAAGGGGGATACACGCGGCAAGTACTTCACACAGAGGGTGGTGGGCGTTTGGAACGCATTGCCAGCAGAGGTGGTAGAGGCAGGCACGGTAGGTTCATTTAAGATGCGTCTGGACAGATCCATGAGTAGGTGGGGAGCAGAGGGATACAAATGCTTGGGAATTGACCGACAGGTCTAAACAGTACGTTTGGATTGGCTCAGGCTTGGAGGGCTGGAGGGCCTGTTCCTGGGCTGTAAATTTTCTTTGTTCTTTGTTCTCTTTGTATACCTGAATCTATCACCAGACCCAGACTGGAAAATGAGATCTAACAATGGAGCACCCAGAGGAAACCCATGCAGATACAGGGAGAATGTGCAAACTCCACACAGACTGTCACCCAAGGGTGGATTTAAACCTGGGCCTTTGATCCTGTGAGGTAGCAGTGCTAACCACTGAG
Source organism: Chiloscyllium plagiosum (assembly GCF_004010195.1). NCBI lineage: Eukaryota > Metazoa > Chordata > Chondrichthyes > Orectolobiformes > Hemiscylliidae > Chiloscyllium > Chiloscyllium plagiosum. The sequence continues at coordinate 53,299,288 of NC_057724.1, forward strand.
CCAGCATGCCACACAGTAAATGGTGATACATTTCCAAGGTAGGATGGTGCATGTCCTAATAAGGTTGACTCGTAGATTGATGTACACTATTATTGGTGGTATTGCACAAATACTAATCATGAATCGTGTGGCATGTGTTCAAATCCAGCCATGTCAGCTGTTGGAATTTAAATTCACTTAAAAATCTGAAATATAAAAGGCAGTCTCAGGAATTTTAATGATGACAACTTTGATTATTCTTAAAAACCCATTTGGTTCATTAATGTCCTTCAGGGAAGGAAGTCTGCCATTGTTAACCAGTCTGACCTATATGTGACATCAGATCCACAGCAAAAAACGATCGACATCGAAGCTTATGATTTTGGTATTTTGAGAAATTGAAGGTTTTTAGTATTAGTGAGATATGAGTTGTCGCTTATTGGCCATAATCAATCGATGAAAGGGTTCTGGAAATATATTTAATTTCAAGTTTCAAAAGAAATTGGAATTCCACTCAATGAAAAATGGGTAAGCAAAAGGGAAAGGGATTAATCTGTGTCAATTTCAGAAAGCTGGTGTAAGCATTATCGATTCAATGGCCTCCTTCAGTGCTGTACTTTTGTGTCTCTGAAAAGCTTTCCTTGATTATGAAGATAAAAATGGAATTGGATGAGATGGGAGAAAATCAACAGAGAAACCAAGTGACTAGCCTGTTTAGCACGTAGTTTGTAGACGTATATCTGACCTTCTCTGATTTCAGGAAGCTGCAAAATATCAGCTCACCAGTTGTGGTTTAGACTTTAGCAGACAAACCTATTAAATAACAAGAGAGTTTATAGTGTGTGAATTTATAATAATGATGAAATGTAATCATTGCTCTGAGTAAATGCAAATTACGGTGTTCAGTTTTGCTCATAAGATCATAGAAATCCATTGTGTGAAGGAGACCATTGAGTCCATCATTTCATGCTGCCCCCCAAAAAAGTGATATTGATCTTGATCGGGTAGCCTTGTACATTGTAGAACTTCAACTGAAAATCGAAGTCCTTCCAAACCGTGCTTCTACCTGTACCACCCCTCCAATGTGTGAAGTCTACAGCCCCTCAACCTCTGGGTGGCAAAAAGTGTTCTTCTAATCCTTCTATCAATTACTATAAATCTATGGTCCCCTTCATTTAGTGATCTTGCTGCAAAGGAAAATAATACCTTTATATCTATTACCGTCCCACCTTTTAAATATTAATTAACCCTCCTTTGTTCCAAAGAAAACAACCCCAGCCTGTCCAATCCTTCATCAGAACAAAGAACAATACAGCACAGGAATAGCCCTTCAGCCCTACAGACCTGCACTGACCCATTTTGCCCCTCCATACTAAAACTTCAACGTCAGCGCTAGAATTCTTCAGTCCAGCCAACATGCTTATAAATCTTCATTCTACCCTCTGAACACTAACACATTATTTCTGAAATACAGTAATCAGAACTGTTTGCAACCTTTTAATTGTGACCCAGCTTTATTTCTTAATATAGTTTCAGCATTACCTCCCACTTTTAAAATCTATGGCTCAGTTAATGAATCAAGTTATCCAGTTTGCTTCCTTAACCACCTTTAAGTACCTTGCTATCTTTAGGAATTTGTAGACTTTTACTGCAATTCTGTTCATTTCCATTCCAGAAGCCAACAATTCATTGAATGTTTGTTTCTTGTTTCTGACAGAAACAATTCATACTTACCTGGACTGAATTCCAAGAGCCACTTGTCTGATCATCTGATACATCCATTACTTTATTTGGTTGTAGTCTGTATCTTCACTTTCAATCAGACACAGGCAATTAATTTCATCTATATTTATTGTGGGATTGAGCAAACATCTCCACTGCTTAAAACACTGGTCTCGACCCTGAACTTTTCAAAACTTTTAAGCATAAAGGGGACAGCTGGGTTGAGCTCTGGGAAAAGTATACAAACACAGAGGACTGCTTGGAATGATTGTTACCCTGGAATTCCAATTTACACCTCCACTCTAAGAAAACAATCAACCAAACCTAACACTCTCGACTGAAACAACATCTTGGGCTACCCAGCACACACTGAATTGGACCTATACAGATACTGAAAATTCAACTTCAATCAAAATCCATTGACAGATATTCTTAACTATCAAACTTAAAAATCACACAACACCAGGTTATAGTCCAACAGGTTTATTTGGAAGCACTAGCTTTCGGAGCACAGATCCTTTATCAGTTGGTTCAAGAAGCCAACTGACTTCAGAAGGAAACACCAGGATACACACACAGATTTGAGAGGAGGTAACAGGGCACACAGTCTGTATAACTGCTGGTCCTGACCTGACCTGACCTGAGGGGAGAGCCTTTTTCAACCACAAGCTTCTGCAGAAACAGCTTCCCCACAGGCTCCCAGCCCCAACAAGTAGCTTTGGAACCATGAATCACACAGGCCGAACAGAGAGTCTGAACTTGGAAGCCAAACCAAGGGCATCATCACAACAAGGTCATCCGAGAGGAGGGAAGTCAACCAAGTGCTATCCGGACACGAGCTTCCAAACACATGCCTGTTCTGAACCAAGTGAAACAACAGCAAGAACCTCAGCAACTGGGCACTCTTTAAAACCACATTTGCCTCAGTGGTGAGCTTAAACTCCTGAGACCTCAAAATTTCCATCCTAGCTGGCAGGGAGGGGAAGGCGGGTGGTGATAGTGCACGGGACCCCTGATTAATGTTCCTATGAGTAAAACTGCTGTTTAGGTTTGAACAATCTTTAATCTGTGTTTAAATTATGTGTGTATTTAATCTTCTGCATAATAGACCCCACCGGAGGGCCGCTGCCCTGGGCTTGACATGCATGCTCAAACCGTCAGGAAATATATAAATGCCAGATTCATCAGCCACAAGGTAGAGCAAAATATCACCTGTTCACAGTGCAATGCCATCCAGGCTCTCAAAACCAATCACAACATTGTCATCAAACGAGCAGATAAAGGAGGAGCCATTATCATTCAGAATAGAACAGATTACTGCAAGGATGTGTACCGACAACTGAACAACTAGGAACACTGCAGGCAACTACCAGCTGATCCAACCAAAGAACACACCTGAGAATTAAACTCACTGATCAGAACTTTGGATCCAGTCCTTCAGAGTTCCCTACATGCCCTCATCCCACATACTTCTCGTGTAGGCGACTTCTACTGCCTTCCAAAGGTACACAAAGCCAACACACTGGGACGTCCCATCCTGTCGGGCAATGGGACCCTATGTGAGAATCTCTCCAGCTATGTGGAGGGCATCTTGAAACATATTGTACAGGGGATCTCCAGCTTCTGCCGCGACACTACGGATTTCTTCCAGAAATTCAGCACCCACGGACCAGCCGAACCGGGAACATTTCTCGTCACAATGGACGTTTCCGCACTCTACACCAGCATCCCCCACAATGATGGCATCGCGGCAACAGCCTCAATATTCAACACCAACAACTGCCAATCTCCAAACACCGTCCGACAACTCATCCGCTTTATCCTTGATCACAACGTCTTCACCTTTGACATCCAGTTCTTCATCCAGACACACGGAACAGCCATGTGGGCGAAATTTGCACCTCAATATGTCAACGTTTTTATGCTCAGGTTCGAACAAAACTTCTTCTCTACGCAGGATCTCCAACCAACACTATAAACCAGCAGAGAAAAGTGGCCGAGCAGAGACTGATAGCTAAGTTCGGTACCAATAGGGAGGGCCTCAATCAGGACCTTGGGTTCATGTCACATTACAGGTGACCACCATTGCACTATACACACACACACTCCCACACTCACACATGCACCCCCTCACAGACTTAAGACACTCTGCGCTCATTACACACACACATACACTTTCTCACACTCTCAACCCCCAACCCAGACACACACACACACACAAAGACCCACATGCACACATATATTTTGTGGGATGAATTTGTATTTGAAAGGTTACATTGTACTTTGCTCAAAGACTGCATGCATTCATGTAGAACTCTGAGCTCAAAAACTGCATGAATGTATTTAAAACTCCGCTATCTCACTTTTTAGATTAGAATCAATCTAAACATCATGGCATAGACAGAGAACACGGGGGGCCAACACCTTCAACATATTGTCTAGCTATCACCATTGTTAACAGCTAATCCGAGAATGCAACTTTTTGAAAAAAAGGTTTTGTGATTTACACATGAAAGAAGTGAAACTATCACTGTATTCTAACAGATGAAAGGCTTAACAGACAATCAATTTTTCAATGTATAATTTCAGTGACATCACATGTAAATTTTTGCCATAAATTCTGTGTTAGGATTGAGCCCTCCACTATCACCTGATGAAGGAGCGTCACTCCGAAAGCTAGTGTGCTTCCAATTAAACCTGTTGGACTATGACCTGGTGTTCTGTGATTTTTAATCTTCTGCATAATTGATAATTTCACTGTTTAGTGCTTTTATCAGTATTTCTTGTATTATACTTACCTCTTGTATTTAAACAAATGCAGAGATTCATTTGCCCTGAAACACCTGTCTACTGCCTTCTTTATTTTACATTCCCTACATAATGTTGGAACCAGACATCTGGGGGTAATTCGAACTACCTAAAATCAGCACATTACTGAGTGCAAACCAGACCTCCACGTTGTGTATCAGTCAAGTCATAAGCCATAAGCAGTTACACACATGTCCATGAAGGAAATATTTCCTTCTTACTTAAGTGTTCTTACTTAACACAATGGGTTGGTAATTCTTGCTGAATTATTATATTTGCCATTAAAGGTAAAGTAGAAGTTTTATTCAGAGTAATGTAAAAGTAATGTATTCACACTTGCTAATTAGTCTGTCAGTAAATGTGAAGGTGCTGATGTTGGTTTAGATAGAAAATGTTTAAAAAAAACACAACACTAGGTTATAGTCCAACAGGTTTAATTGGAAGCATAAGCTTTCAGAGCACTGCTCCTTCATCAGGTCACTGTGGGATAGGATCATAAGACACAGAATTTATAGCAAAAGATTACAGTGTCATGTGTTAGGCTAGACCCCTCAAAACAATAAGCAGATGGCAAAGTTACTGAGTGGGCTATTTGTTTAGCTAGGAGAAAGTGAGGACTGCAGATGCTGGAGATCACAGCTGAAAAATGTGTTGCTGGAAAAGCGCAGCAGATCAGGCAGCATCAAAGGAACAGGAGAATCGACGTTTCAGGCATAAGCCCTTCAGGAATGAGGAAGGTGTACCAAGCAAGCTAAGATAAAAGGTAGGGAGGAGGGACTTGGGGGAGGGGCGTTGGGGATGCAATAGGTGGAAGGAGGTTAAGGTGAGGGTGATAGGCCAGAGAGGGATGGGGCGGAGAAGTCAGGAAGAAGATTGCAAGTCAGGAAGAAGATTGCAAGTCAAGAAGATGGTGCTGAGTCCAAGGGTTGGG
>NC_057724.1:53304738-53312597 GCF_004010195.1 Chiloscyllium plagiosum
GGGGAAATTAGGAAGCTGGAGAAATCTGCATTCATCCCTTGTGGTTGGAGGGTTCCTAGGCGGAAGATGAGGTGCTCTTCCTCCAGGTGCTGTGTTGCCATGGTCTGGCGATGGAGGAGGCCATGGTCCTGCATGTCCTTGGCGGAGTGGGAGGGGGAGTTAAAGTGTTCAGCCATGGGGCGATTGGGTCGGTTGGTGCGGGTGTCCCAGAAGTGTTCTCTGAAAAGTTCTGCAAGTAGGCAGCCTGTCTCCCCACTGTAGAGGAGGCCACATCGGATGCAGCAGATGCAGTAAATGATGTGTGTGGAGGTGCAGGTGAATTTGTGATGGATATGGAAGGATCCCTTGGGGCCTTGGAGGGAAGTGAGGGGGGAGGTGTGGCGCAGGTTTTGCATTTCTTGCGGTTGCAGGGGAAGGTGCCGGGCGTGGAGGTTGGGTTGGTGGGGGATGTGGACCTGACAAGGGAGTCGCGGAGGGAGTGGTCTTTCCGGAACGCTGATAGGGGAGGTGAGGGAAATATATCCTTGGTGGTGGAGTCTGTTTGGAGGTGGTGGAAATGACGAAGGATAATACAATGTATCTGGAGGTTGGTGGGGTGGTAGATGGAGACCAGTGGGGTTCTGTCCTGGTGGTGATTGGAGGGGCAGGAAGTGGAGGAGATGTGGTGGAGAGCATCGTCAACCACGTCTGAGGGGAAATCGCAGCTACACTGGCACCACCCCCCCACCTTTTCTTCAATGACTGTATCGGCGCTACCTCGTGCTCCCACGAGGAGGTTGAATAGTTCATCCACTTTACTAACACCTTCCACCCCGACCTCAAATTTACCTGGACCATCTCAGACGCCTCCCTCCCCTTCCTAGACCTCTCCATTTCTATCTTGGGCGACCGACTCAAAACGGACATTTACTATAAACCAACCGACTCCCACAGCTACCTAGATTACACCTCCTCCCACCCTGCCCCTGTAAAAATGCCATCCCATATTTCCAATTCCTTCGCCTCCGCCACATCTGCTCCCAAGAGGACCAATTCCTACACCGAACAACCCAGATGGCCTCCTTCTTCAAAGACCGCAATTTCCCCTCCGACATGGTTGACGAAGCTCTCCACCACATCTCCTCCACTTCCTGCTCCTCCGCCCTTGAGCTCCGCCCCTCCAATCACCACCAGGTAGGATCCCACTGGTCCTCACCTACCACCCCACCAACCTCCAGATACATCGTATCATCCTTCGTCATTTCCACCACCTCCAAACTGACCCCACCACCAAGGATATATTTCCCTATCAGCGTTCCGGAAATAACACTCCCTCCTCAACTCCCTCGTCAGGTCCACACCCCCCACTAACCCAACCTCCACTCCCGGCACCTTCCCCTGCAACCGCAAGAAATGCAAAACTTGCGCCCACACCTCCCCCTCACTTCCCTCCAAGGCCCCAAGGGATCCTTCCATATCCGTCACAAATTCACCTGCACCTCCACACACATCATTTACTGCATCCGCTGCACCCGATGTGGCCTCCTCTACATTGGCGAGACAGGCCGCCTACTCGCAGAATGTTTCAGAGAACACCTCTGGGACACCCACACCAACCAACCCAACCGCCCCGTGGCTGAACACTTTAACTCCCCCTCCCACTCCGCCAAGGACATGCAGGACCATGGCCTCCTCCATTGCCAGACCATGGAAACACAACGCCTGGAGGAAGAGCGCCTCATCTTCCGCCTAGGAACCCTCCAACCACAAGGGATGAATGCAGAATTCTCCAGCTTCCTCATTTCCCCTCCCCTCACCTTATCTCAGTCCCAACCCTCAGACTCAGCACCGCCTTCTTGACCTGCAATCTTCTTCCCGACCTCTTCGCCCCCATCCCTCTCCGGCCTATCACCCTCACCTTAACCTCCTTCCACCTGTTGCATTCCCAACGCCCCTACTCCAAGTCCCTCTTCCCTATCTTTTATCTTAGCCTGCTTGGCACACCTTCCTTATTTCTAAAGAAGGGCTTATGCCCGAAATGTCGATTCTCCTGCTCCTTGGATGCTGCCTGATCTGCTGTATTTGTTTAGCTAGGTGTATAGTAGATATTTCCAGAATAAATCAGCTGGGTCAACTGCCAAGTTTTAGATAAACAAAATTTATTTATTTATTTGTGGGCAGCACAGTGGCACAGTGGTTAGCACTGCTGCCTCACAGCGCTAGAGACCTGGGTTCAATTCCCGTCTCAGGCAACTGTCTGTGTGGAGTTTGCACATTCTCCCCGTATCTGCATGGGTTTCCTCCGGGTGCTCCAGTTTCCTCCCACACTCCAAAAATGTGCAGGTCAGGTGAATTGGCCATGCTAAATTGCCTGTAGTGTTAGGTGTAGGGGAATGGGTCTGGGTGGGTTGCGCTTCGGCGGGTCAGTGTGGACTGGATCCATGTCTCTGAAATGGCCACAACACCGAAGTCCAGGTATACCAACCCATGCTGCAGGTTCACCAACCTTATTCCGGATGCTCCTGGCATTGAAATAGACACACTTCAAACCACCTTCCTGCTTGCTGGTGCACTCTTGCGACCTTGAAACCTTATTTCTGACCTCACTACTCTAAACCTCCTGGACATTGGTACTACAATTTAGGTTCCTATCCTCCTGCTGAATTAGTTTAATCCTCCCAAACAGCATTAGCAAACTTGCCCCCCCCTCCCGCCCCCCACCTTCCCCCACTGGGATATTGGTACCCCTCTGGTCCAGATGTAGACCAGGCTTGGTGAGTTAGTCATGGATTAAAAACAGCCTCTTGTGGGAGATGAATAGGGGTGGTGTGTCTGGGTGGGATACTGTTCAGAGGTTTGGCACAGACTGAATGAGCCAAATTGCCTCTTTCTGCATTGTAGGGATTCAATGAAAAAGAGCGAAGTGATTATGTCACCATTCAATTAATGCATGATGCCAGATGTATGTGCTCTATTGCATGTACTTCGATGTATTGTTGGCGTTACACAACACAGAATGTTTTCCTTCCTGCTATGTTTTTATTGCTCATAGGCCCCCAGACTGGGATGGCTGTTACACAAAACTTAAAATAATCACATGCGCAATAATTGCTCGATTAATAGCCTGATAATCAACATTATTCATCTCTATCAGCTGGTTAAGCTCTATCTTTTTTAAACATTTGCCAATGTAAACAGGAAATGCATAAAGTGGACATTTACATATTTAATACGATTATGGCTTGTGCACATTCACTCACTGCAAAGAGACAAAGAAACAAACATCTCCAGAGATGCCATCTGCAATTTTTATGTAACTATGAATTTTCCTAAATGTAGGAAATACACATGTGAAGCAGGATGGATTCACTGAGTCATATCCAAAAACACATGTGCATGCAATTCCTTTGAAAATCCTGACTGTTAAGTACAATTATATTAGAACTAATGAGGAAGGCCAATTTGGACTCTTAAAATGGCAAAATTTCATAAAAGATGGATCCTAAGAGTTGCATAATTGCCAGAAATGAAGATGGGTTGATGAATTGCATCAATCACAAAGGAAGTATTTAGAATTTGCTTAATTATTGGACAAACATAACGAATCTCTTTTTTTAAATAGAGTTAAAACTTTTGAGGGAAAAAAAACAGAAGTCTGGCAGGATCTCCCACAGAGATCCAACACAATCAACTGTGCTTTGTGACAATGTTTCATCAAAGTGAAAATAACAGGCAAGATATGTTTGATCTGCGTAAAGCTGTGATGCCATTTTAAAAAATGAACTCAAAGAAGAACTCTCATTAGATAACATCAGAGAAAGGATTCTTAACAGGAAGGTGAGGAAAACAAAATGGTTTCAGGTCTGTTGCCCTGCAACAGACTACCAAGGGTCAAAATCTGCAAAGCCATTAAAGTAAATAAAGGAGTCTGCATTTCCTCCAAAAGTCTGCTGTACACATTACATGTGTGGGAGAAACCTTCAACTACTCAACCATTGAAGCAATCTGCAGAATCTATCCAAGTTTATAACCACTTCAATTTGAAAGAGAATCTTCAATCAAGTAACAGGCCTGCAGCAATGATAGAATAATCTTATTTTAATCTTTTTCATTTTTTCATTTATTCCATTTTACTTTCTACTTTTAATCTTTATCTGTACTATATGCAATAACTGTCTCATTTTTAATAATAACTTACAACAATAGCTGAGTAATGAACTACTTGATCTTGTTTAAAACTAAAGCTTTGCTGCTTTTAAAAAAAAGGCAATACTCAAAACCAAAAAGCTAAATAAAGAATGAGTTTTCAAAGATAAAGTGAAGAACTTCACTTGCTGGAAATCTGAAACCAAACAGAAACTGTTGGAGAAACTCAACAAGTCTGGCAACATTTGTGGAGAGAAACCAGAATTAACATTTCAAGTCCTCTCAGAAGAAGGGTCAGGGGACTCATGTTAATTCTGCTCTCTTTCCAAAGATGTTGCCAGACCTGCTGAGTTTCAACAGCAATTTCTGTATGTTGTTACATAAATTCATTTTTTATTAGCTTCACAGCAGATGCATAGTGTTGACATAAAGGACAAAGATAATAAACTGTTTTTAGATGCCGGTATATCACCAATTCGTGTAACTGTTACAAAGCTATATAAATTCATTGGCAGAACAGCGTAGCATTGTTGGGGAATTTACTTATGATACGTATAAAAGAAGAGTAGAACAGGAGTCATTAGTAACGTACTAAAGAAGTGTGCTTTAAAGATCTTCAGGTTGTCCACATAGTTTCAACAGAGGTCTCCACCATATTTAATTTCAACTCTTGAATATCTACTTGAGCATTTTCTTGTTATGTTATCCTGCTGCTTCATAAAGGAGACAAGTGCTTTGATCTTCCTTAATCCTTTCTGAAAAGGAATATTGCCTCAATAACCTCTCATTGGATATATCTTCCAAAGTATATTAAAATATTTAGAAATTAATTACTCTATGTGTATCACAGTCAAACTCATCAAATCTTAACTCTGGATTTGTTTCTGGTTTAAGTAATAAGCAGAAGAAAAGACCTGGTCATGTGTTCGAAATATATATGTTTCTCTTTGCAATTAATATGGAAAAGAGATGATTAACAATAATGTGATGTAGAGACAAAGAAGGCAATTCCACTGAATAGTATAGTTTAATTTAAAGATTTGTTTAGATTCACAGCCTAAAAGATTGCATGTTGTCTATTTAGCACTCTGACAAGTCATATGAAATTATAACTTGAGTCTGCTTGAAGCATTATCAAAGGCAAGCCTGATCTATTTCATGCGTGATGTACCAGAAGCAGGTTTTCTGCAGTAAAATATGATCAGGGAAATGTTTAAACAGTACAACAGACCTCACATATTTTTTCTTTCTCATCTTCTCATTGAGAATCTTTTCTCTGATGCAATGTAATCACAGTTCCTCTTGGTAGGAAATGAGACTGAATTCAGACTAAAATCAGTTCCCACCAGGAAATACTTGAGGCTAAATCTTATGACATATTTAGCTCAGTCTGAGCTGCATTGGGTTTTTTTGAAGGATTTTTTCCTTGAGAACGATCCAGCTTTGGATGTTACCAAACTTCTATGCCACCCTCAAAGGCATGGCCACATCAAATTCTGGCTGTGTATTATTATGTGCTGTTCCCAGACCAAAATGTCACTGTGCAGATATCTGCTGTAAGACCAACATCCCTTGTGCTTGCTGTGCCCTGAATAGTGTGCTGATACCATTGTGCACTCGGACTAGTGTTGGCAATCCAGCATTGTCCCTTACTGGCAACATCAACCACAAAGCCACACTGCCTATGGCACATAACCAGCATGATTGACACTCCTTCACTCATAAAATACCATTCTCCATCCTCAACAGAAAATCATACACTTTGCCTCTCAGTTAGCATTACCCTGACACCAATGCCACTGTACACCTGCAGCTTGTATACTGTCACATTCAGATAAGCAATCAAAAAAGCACAAGCACTAGCTTTCATTCCCAAGCACCAAAACCAGCAGAGGCCTGGGTTTTGACCTGACAATGAAAACCAGATTTGAGCTTTGGTGCCAACAACTATTTGACAGTCCACAATGGCTTGCTGCATCCATTGATGGAAAGTGGGTGCTAATGAGATGCTGGATCAATGGTGCTGGAAGAGCACAGCAATTCAGGCAGAATCGAGGAGCTCCTCGATGCTGCCTGAATTGCTGTGCTCTTCCAGCACCATTGATCCAGAATCTGGTTTCCAGCATCTGCAGTCATTGTTTTTACCTCGCTAATGAGATGCTGTCAGACTAGTAGCACACATTACAGCTGAACTCTGCCATGCACAACCATAGCTTTCTACTTCCCAGTGTCCTCATTTGCCTCCTCAAACAACTGCTCCCTTTTTCCCCAGTTCCTCAGTATCTAGTGCAATGACTGCTAGAATTGTGCATAGCATAGCACCCCAAGATGATGTGGCATACTCTGTCTGGATTATAGTGGGAGGCCTCCCCCAGTACCAGTGTGAACAGTGGAGCTGCATCTTCAACAGCCTGATACCCTGTTCTACAACAGTCCTGGTCGAGGCATGGGTGGCATTAACCCTGCACTCTGTATCAGTCTAGACTCAGAGTCATTGAGATGTATTGCACTCTGTGTGAAAAGGTTGCCCCTTAGGTCCCTCTTATATCTTTCCCCTCTCACCCTAAACCTGTGCCCTCTGGTTCTGGACACACCCACCCCAGGGAAAAGACCTTGTCTATTTATCCTATACATGCCCCTCATGATTTTATAAATCTCTATAACATCATCTCTCAGACTCCGATGCTCATGGGAAAACAGCCCCAGCCGATTCAGCCTCTCCCTGTAGCTCATATAGATAATGTCTATATGAGACATGACTTTCCATGTTTGTGAGACATGACTTTCCATGCACAAAGCCACAGTGACTATCCCTAATCAGTCCTTGCCTTTCCAAATACACATAAATCCTGTCCCTTAGGATTCCCTCCAACAACTTGCCCACTACTGACGTCAGGCTCACCGGTCTGTAATTCTCTGCCTTTTCCTTACACCTTTCTTAAATAGTGGCATCACGTTAGCCAACCTCTAGTCTTCTGTCCTCTCACCTGTGACTATCGATGACACAAATATCTCAGCAAGGGGCCTAGCAATCACTTCCCTTACTTCCCACAGAGTTCTCGAGTACACCTGATCAGGTCCTGGGGATTCACAAGGTTCCCTGATGGTATGGTAATGGTGGATATTCTTTGCCTTCCAGAAACCAGCCTTGTATAAGCATGTGAACCTCAAAAGCAGCAGAAGCACAAGTGATCGAGGATGTAGGAGTCACGATATCTGCTAGGGTAACAGGCACACATCTCCAGGAAAGGTTAGTATTGATCACAGCTCACCCGAACATTAATGAAATGGAACATTTACCTGTCAATGAATTTGACAATGTTGTGACATGGCCCTGGTAGTGTCGTGTGTGTGAAGTTAATGTGTCCTGCACCTGGAGAAATCCAATCACGTTTCTGAATCCTTCTGCCCGGGCTGCAGCACTGAGCTTGCATGGGACAACAAAGTCTTCCAATTGCAGCAGCAACAGGAGTGATGAGAGCAAGCACCATAGAACATAGAAAAATACAGCGCAGTACAGGCCCTTTGGCCCTCGATGTTGCACCGATCCAAGCCCACCTAACCTACACTAGCCCACTATCCTCCATATGCCTATCCAATGCCCGTTTAAATGCCTATAAAGAGGGAGAGTCCACCACTGCTATTGGCAGGGCATTCCATGAACTCAGGACTCACTGAGTAAAGAATCTACCCCTAACATCTGTCCTATACCTACCACCCCTTAATTTAAAGCT
>NC_057724.1:53312841-53325612 GCF_004010195.1 Chiloscyllium plagiosum
CCGACCATTAGCCCAGTACCCCATCTTTTCGTTACTCCTACCAAAGTGAATTACCTCACACTTACCTACATCGAACTCCATTCACTTCACACTTACCTACATTGAACTCCATTGAACACCAGGGGGCTGCCGGGAAGGGAAATTTTCCTTTTAAATACTTACTTCATGGAATAAGTGGCCTCCATTTGCAGCAGCAATGAGAGTGGTGAAAGTGAGGACCAGAGGGCAGGCGGGAAAGTAAATTTACCTCTTAAATACTTACTTTGTGAAGTCGTGGAACAAAGGTTCAACAAGAATGGACGCGAACCCAGGGATTGCTGGGTATGTGAAGTGATATATTCAGATTGTGGCTAAATCCGAGATACCACACGTCTAATGTCTCCGACCCATCCTCCTCCTCCTCTAAGCAAAAAACAAAACCATGAGTGGAGGCTTGGTAAGGTCAGGCTTTTTTGGTTTTTTTTCACTTATTCAATCTTTCTTGGTAATTTAGAGTAGAGGGGATGGAGGCTAGGGCAGTTGCATGCTCCCTGTTGCAGGATGTAGGAGGTAAGGATCACCACTGGTGTCCCTGCTGACTTCACCTGCGAGAAGTATACCCAACTCCAGCTCCTCACAGACCGCATCAGGGAACTGGAGCTGGAGCTGGATGAACTTTGGATCATTCGGAAGGCTGAGGGGGTGATAGAGAGGAGGTAGTCATAAGGAGGCAGCCACGCCTCAGATACAGGAAAAGGTAGTTAGGTAACTATCAGGAGAGGGTAAGGGAACAGGCAGAGAGCGCAGGGACCCCCTGTCACTATTCCGCTCAATAATACGTATGCTGCTTTGGATATTGTTGGGGAGGGGAGGGTATCAACCTACCAGGGAAAGACACAGCGGCCAGCTTTCTGGCACTGAGCCTGGCTCTGTGGCTCAGAAAGGAAGGGAAGAGATTGGACAGCAATAGTGATAGGCAGCATCCAGGGAACAGGAGAATCGACGTTTCGGGCATAAGCCCTTCTTCAGGCTTCCTGAAGAAGGGCTTATGCCCGAAACGTCGATTCTCCTGTTCCCTGGATGCTGCCTGACCTGCTGCGCTTTTCCAGCAACACATTTTCAGCTCTGATCTCCAGCATCTGCAGACCTCACTTTCTCCTCCAGCAATAGTGATAGGAGATTCAATTGTAAGTGGAACAGTCAGGAGATTCTGTGGTCACAAGCGAGACTCCCGGATGATGTGTTACCTCCAAGCCACCAGAATCAGGAATGTCTCGGATCAAGTCTACAGGATTCTTAAGTGGGGCGGGGGGCGGAGCACCCAAAATCATTTTACACATTGGTACCAATGACATAGGGAGGGAATGGGAGGAGAACCCTGAAAAGAGAGTATAGGGAGATAGATTGGATGCTAGAAGGCAAGACGAGCAGAATAGTAATCTCAGGATTGCTATTGGTGCCACGTACTTGATAGGCTAGGAATAGAGAGCGAGCGCAGATGAACACGTGTTTGCAGGGCTGGTGTAGGAGGGATGGCTTCAGATATGTGGATCATTGGGTTACCTGGGGAAGGTGGGACTTGTACAAGAAGGACGGGTTGCGCCTAAACTGGAGGGGCACCAAAATCGTGGGTGGGAAGTTTGCTAGAGTTCTTCAGGAGGATTTAAACTAGATTGGCAGGGGGGGTTGTAACCTGAGCTATGGATCAGATGATGGAGTATGTAGTGAATAGCCAGATAAAGTGTTCAGATAGTCTGTGAGGAGCGATAGGAACTTGATAGTGCCAAGGTGCTGCCCATGTGATGAGTTGACATGTGTCAATTTTAATGCAGAGTTAAAAATCGCACAACACTGGGTTATAGTCCAACAGGTTTATTGGAAACACTAGCTTAATGTTAATGCAAGAAGTATCAGGAATAATGGTGATGTATTCAGAGCATGAATCAGTACTTGGAACTATGATGTTGTGGCCATTACAGAGACATAGATATCAGAGGGGCAGGAATGGTTGTTGGATGTTCCAAGGTTTAGATGTTTCAAAAGGAGTATGGCGGCAAGGTAAAAGAGATGGAGGAGTGGCATTGCTAATGAGGGATAGTATCACAGCTGCAGAAAGGGAGATCATCGAGGAGTGTTTGTTTACAGAGTCAATATGGAAGTCAGAAACAAGAAAGGAGGAGTGACTTTATTGGGAGTTTTCTACAGACAAGTGATGTAGAACATCTAGTCAAGAGGAAGAAGGAAGCTTACTTAAGGTTGAGGAGGCAAGGATAAGATTGGGCTTCAGAGAGTTATAAGGTAGCCAGGAAGGAACTGAAGAATGGATTTAGGAGAGCAAGAAGGAGGCATGAAGAAGCTTTAGTGGGTTGGATTAAGGAAAACCCTAAGGCATTCTACACTTATGTGAAGGATGGACGGAGTGAGGGTAGGGCCGATCATGGGTAGTGGAGGGAACCTACACGTGGAGTCAGAGAAAATAAGGGAGGTCTATAATGAATACTTGGCTTCAGTATTTACTGTTGACAGGGACCTTGACATTTCTGAGGACAGCTTGAATCAGGCTGACATACTAGAAGAAGTTGATGTTAGGAAGGAGGATGTGTTGAAAAGTTTTAAAAACCTAAAGATGGATAAGTTTCCTGGGCCAGATGGGATATACCCAAGGTTATTATAGGAAGTGAAGGAAGAGATTGCTGTGCCTTTAGCAATGATCTTTGCATCCTCACTGTCCACTAGAATAGTGCCAGATGATTGAAGGGTGGCAAATGTTATTCCCTTGTTCAAGAAAAGGATTAGGGATAACTCTGGGAATTACAGAGGAGTCAGTCTTACGTCTGTGGTGGGCAAAGTATTGGAGAGGATTCTGTGAGACAGGATTTATGATTACTTGGAAAACCATAGTTTGGTTAGATGTAGTTAGCATGGCTTTGTGAGGGGCAGGTCATGCCTCACAAACTTTATTGAATTCTTTGAGGATGTGACAAAACACATTGATGAAGGTAGAGCAGTGGATGTGATGTACATTGATTTTAGCAAGGTGTTTGATAAGGTTTCCCCATGGTAGACTCATTCAGAAAGTAAGGAGGCATGGGATATAGGGACATCTGACTGTCTGGATACAGAATTGGCTGGCCCATAGAACAGAGAGCGTGGTAGTAGATGGAAAGTATTCAGCCTGGAGCTCAGTGACCAGTGATATTCCCCACAGATCAGTTCTGGGACCTCTGCTCTTTGTGATTTTTATAAATGGACTGGATGAGGATGTGGAAGGGTGGGTTAGTAAATTTGGCAATGACATGAAGGTTGGAGGAGTTGTGGATAGTGTGGAGGGCTGTTGTAGGTTGCAACGGGACATTGACTGGATGCAAAGCTGGGCTGAGAAGTGGCAGATGGAGTTCAACTTGGAAAAGTGTGAAGTGATTCACTTTGGAAAGTCAAATTTGAATGTAGACAACAGGGTTAAAGGCAGGATTCTTGGCAGTGTGAAAGAACAGAGGAACAGTGTTGGGGTCCATCTCCATAGATCCCTCAAAGTTGTGACCTAAATTAATAGGGTTGTTAAGAAGGCATATGGTGTGTTGGCTTTCATTAGCAGGAGGATTGAGTTTAAGAGCTGTGAGGTTATGCTGCAGCTCTATAGAGCCTTGATTAGACTACGCTTGGAGTATTGTGTTCAGTTCTGGTTGTTTCATTATAGGAAGGATTGGAAGTTTTAGAGAGGGTACAAAGAAGATTTACCAGGATGCTGCCTGGACTGGAGGGCATGTCTTATGAAGAAACGTTGAGGGAGCTAGAGCTTTTCTCATTGGAGCAAAGAAGGATGAAAGGCACCTTGATAGAGGCATACAAGATATTGAGAGGCATAGATTGAGTGGATAGACAGAGACTTTTTCCAATGGTGGAATGAGGGGGCAAAATTTTAAGGTGACTGGAGAAAAGTTTAGGGGAGATGTCAGAGTTAGGTTTTTTACACAGTGGGTGGTGCGTGCATAGATTGCAGTGATGGCAGTCGTAGTAGAGTCAGATACATTAGGGACATTTAAGCAACTCTTGGATAGGCACATGGAAAATAGTACAATGAAGGGTATGTAGGTTACTCTGATCTTAGAGTAGGTTAAAAGTCCGGCACAACATTGTGGGCTGAAGGGCCTGTACTGTGCTGTACTGTTCTATGTGTGAAAGTGAACTGGGGTGATCTTGCACAGATGGCATCAGTAACTATCCTGATGCATTTATGGGTGCATGGCTGAGAGCTCCCACACAGGTTACCCATCGCTGCCTGGAAAAAAAACAATAATGTAGAAGTTCAGAGTAGTTGTCACCATTACAGCCATTGGGAGAGGGTGGCTTCCAGAGTCCAGTGGCCATCCAGTTCTATTCGCAGGCATAGTTCTATCACAGTGGTTCTGCGAGATACAGCACCTGCTTTGTCCCTTCACCTTCTGGGCCTCCTGCATGTCCTGCTCATCCTGATGGGCCCTGCAGCTGCAACCTCTCCCTGAGCTAGATGCTCCTTATCCTCCGCAGCAGCCTATTGTTTTATTTTGGGCTTGTCATTGGCCCTGGTCCTCCAGCATCTTCATTTTCTTAGGGAGGCAGCTACATTGAT
Organism: Chiloscyllium plagiosum; assembly: GCF_004010195.1. Classification (NCBI taxonomy): domain Eukaryota; kingdom Metazoa; phylum Chordata; class Chondrichthyes; order Orectolobiformes; family Hemiscylliidae; genus Chiloscyllium; species Chiloscyllium plagiosum. Next base: position 53,317,430 of record NC_057724.1, read on the forward strand.
CACCTTTACCAACAGTGAGTGGACACAGGGTTCTCACTGGAAATGACCAAAAATGAAAGGACCAAAACAGGTTCTTCAACTCTCGAAGCGTGGCACGCACAAATTTCCCCATACAGTGAGGCAAGCTGCAACAAGGAACATCTCTCCAACATCCATTCACATTCAGGCTCATTATATACAACAACTTGATGAAAGTGTCATGCCAGCTGAATCATCATCCAGTGTCATTGAGAAAAGAGTTCCTGCAGCTCTCTGAAACCCTGCTAACTCTGGACCCACATCAAAAACACAACTTCAGTACAGACCATCAGAACACTTACATGGTAGTTGAGGACATGATGTTGGACCCTTGTAAGTTGTGCAAATAACAGTTTGCTTTCACCCTGCATTGATCTTTTAAGACACCATGGCTGCTAATTTCAGAACAATCGAGATGTCCGTGTTCAATCAAGCACCAGCAGCACATTGTAAAGTATTCTTAACCAGCATCTGACCCTTAAGCGCCTTCACTTTGCTCACACTGCAAATAAGGAGTGAAACTATTAAAGTAAACATGTCTAGGGTTTCGAAACAACTTTTTTACATATTTGCTCTTTCAATATACTAAAGTCCAGCAAACATAGATCCCATGCTTTCACCCATCAAAGTGACACTTAGAGCACTCACCAGGGGTGTTGGCACTGCCATTTTCCTGAGCATTTCACATCTAGAGAATGTAATGTGGAGGCAGTGAATGTAGCTCGCAGTGGACACCATCAGCACTCGGACCTGTTTTGTTGTCAGCTCACCAAAACTCCCATGTTTCCTTTGATCTCCTACTGTTCAGGCAGCCTTTTTGACCAATTGCTCACAAACCACCTGTGTCAATACTACGGCTTTAAAATGTGTATTTTGTCCTTTTTTAAGAAGAGAGATTGAGACAGAGGTTTCGAGCAGTCTGTTCCAAGCCCATAAAGTAAGCAGCTTGTGAGGCCTTCGGTTTTTTTTTAAATTTGAAGCAATAGAAGCAGCCTGGGTAAGTGGAGTCAGGCTCCTATTGAACCAGAGCGTTCAATAATTGCTGGGGTCTTAAAGAAGGATGTAGAAGCTGTTATTCCTCTCGGTGTTATAACTAAAAGCTGGAGTTCTCTGTGCTATGAGAATTGCAGATGAGACAATCTATTTTACTGAATTTGTCTTTGCCACAGCAGTGTTTATGGAATGTTACTACAATCAAACAGTTGCTGTTTATTGGTTAAATAATCTATTATTCTGTTAAATTTTCCAAAAGAATCGAATTATTCTAATCTTTCTTTTATTTGTGTTTTGACTACAGAGTAAGAGTAAAGTGTATTTTGCTTAAAGCCAAGTCATGTAACCAATCAAATTACATCTACTGTAGTACCTTACACTTTCCTTCAAATTAGATAAAAGTTAGGGTCTAGGCTATCTCTTTGATATATTGAAGAAGGGGGAGGTGTTGGTCTGGTCCATAATACACCACATTTGACTTCAACCATACCTTTCCTTCTTGCCCTCAAACCCCACATTATACTCAAAATAAAGCCCTACTTCCATCTCTATGCCACCCCCCCCCCCCCCCCCCCCCCACCACCTCCCGACATTAAGTTAAAAAGAGAACAAATGACCAGAAGAAAAACTCTGGTTGCAGAAGGCATCATTGAGCATTTTGGGATTAAAGCGTTCGTGTTCTAATAGATCATCTCCGTCAACTCAATGATATCGATTTCTACTGGAAGAAGCAGGACACCTGTGTGGGAGGCCAGTCGTAGGAGGTGAGCTGAGAATGTACATTTGGCATTATCAGGACTAATCCATCTAAATGGTTGGACTTCACTTGATTCAATCTTTCCAATTAACCACCCGACAGCAAACTAAATTAACTGTGTGGCTCGTGGACAAGAGCACAACAATCCTGGAACTGGATCCTGAGAGTTAGTGAGTGAGGAGTTGCAATGCAAAGATATTGGGATTGTAAGGAGTTAAGGGGTTCCCTGTACTCAATTGGAGGTTGGGGAGATACTGGGTCTGTTTGAAATCTTTGTGCTCAGGTGGAGCAGGACAGTTGCCCCCTTTAGGTCCCTGCTGTGTTTCATGCTGTGTTCATCTAACATTCATGTGGAACCCCTTGATTGCAACATGTGAAGGGATCTCATTTTATTCAATGCTGAGCAACATTAGTATAAATAAGTGAAGGTAGTCCTATTATCAAAGTACATGTTTTGCTTCTGGACAACAGTCAATTAGACTGCGCATTATGTTGCATTAGAATTAGCCAGAGACAGAGAACTTCAAAAATTAAAAGAGTACCAGTGGAATGTGTAAGATTACAAAGCACTCAGAGTAATAAGGTACATGTGAATACCATTGACAGTCATCACGGTGCAACATGTTAGAGCATGGTGAATTAGGTCAAGCATTGTGTTGAAAGCAGTTTGTGTGCTATTCTGCTGGCTGCACTGAGGAGCAGACACTAATGTCAAAACAACCAATTAACAATATTTTGAAACAGTAGCTTTGCAGACCAAACAAGGGTAATTCCATGACATGCTGACATAAATAACTCTTAATTGGCTTGCTTAGAGAAAATGAGAACATTAAAAGAATATGCCCAGCTGCAGAGAGAGAAAACAATCATAGAGGAATAAATAAAAACCGTCTAACAGAGCAAGAACCAAATGGTGAAACACATTAGATAGCGAAGTCATTTATTTGTGTTGTCAAATTACTTTCTTCCTTATTTCAGACATAACTAGGTGTTTCTGTGTGCTGTAATCTCTCTAACAGGGAACATACAGGACTATCATTCAACAGAATCCAGTTGCAATTAATATTTGTGGTTTATTAATATCCACGCAGATCACTTTCAATGTGAATGAACTTTTCGGAAACATTTTCAGGTTATCTGTATTAGATTGATTAGATTAGATTCCCTACAGTGTGGAAACAGGCCCTTCGGCCCAACCAGTCCACACTAACCCTCCAAAGAGTAACCACCCTGACCCATTTCACTCTGACTAATGCACCAAACACTATGGGCAATTTAGCATGGCCTAAGCATTAAATTTCTACCATTTCTCTAATGATGCAGTGTTAATATTCTTACAAAAGCAAAATATTGCAGATATTAGGAATCTAAAATTAAAGCAAAATATTCTCAAAATACACAGGTTCTAATGAAGATTTATGAAACTCTGTTTCTCCCACAGATGCTTCTTGATATGCAGAGTATATCTGGCATTTTTGTGCACATTTTCACTGAACCTACATGTTCAATAATAGCGAGTGCCAAATGATCTCTCTGCTTAAAATCAACAATAGGTATATTGTAGTGTTTAATTATGAGAAAGATAGGGTAGATAATGAGGGAACCATTTCCCCATGGCAGATGTGCCTGAGACAGGAGGGCATAAGTTTAAGGTGAGGTGTAAACAATTTAGAGGAGTCTGAGAAAAAAGATTTTTCACCCAGTGTGTGGTAGGAGTGTGAAATGTGCTGCCTGAGAGGATGGTCGAGGCATGAACATTTAAGAAGCCTCTGGAAAAGCATTTAGAACACCAGGGCATAATAGGCTGTAGACCAAGAGCAGGTAAATGGGATCAGTGTAGTTTGGTGTTTGTTGGTCAGCATAGATATGGTGGGCTGAAGGGTCTGTTTCTACGATGCATGACTGTAATAAAACAAGTGATATGCATATTTATTAATGAAACTTCAACAATGAAGCACTGATGTTATATTTTGTGTGAGTGCATCATTCAGATGGTCCTGATATGACAGGCCGTTTCAATCCATGGGCTTATCAATGAACTCTCTTAACCAAGCACCAAAAGGATTTATCAAGGGGACATTTATCTGAATTCTGGGATGACTATCCATTCTGATCTGAACACCATGTAAATGGCTCCAGAGTGAGCAGCCCTGATGATTTTCATTTGGTTGAATCTTCAGACTTGTCTGATATTTGCAAGAGAATTCAAAGGAGGGCATCAGGGTTAGGGTAGGAGTCAGGAATGATTCTGACAAGTACAGCAAAAGGTTAAGTCTAACAACTTTGGGTGCTCCTCCTGACTCCACTCTTCATGCTTCTGCTGTCAGATAGGGTACGAATTCTCTCCAGCTGGTGCAAAGTGCGTAGTGTGGTGCTGATTGCATCATCATCATCATTATTCCGATTAAATGTCAAATATATTTTCTCATTTGATTTTATGGAGGTCTTGACCTGAATCACTGCCAAACACATTACTGCCAACTGTGAGGAAAATAGGCTTCAGGTAGAATCTTAATTGTTAACCCCTGAATCAACCATTTATCTTTCAGTGGGCTTCATCAGGATATCAAGGCCAACTGATAACCTATCGGTCAGAAAGTCGAGGAGTTATGAACTCTCGTGTTTTCATTAGAATTCAGTTAAGAAGTACATGCATTTTGCACCTTTCAAAGCCTCAGGTCATCACAAAACAGTTTATCACCTATAAATTATATGTTAAATGCAATGATTGTTGTAATGTAGCAAAAACAAAAGCTAATTTATGCACAGCAATTTGCAACAATCTGTAATGTACCAATGACTAGATCATATGCATTTTGTTAGTGCTGTTAGTTAATGGATAAATATTGGTCAAGACGGTGGAGATAGCTGCCCTGGTCTTCTTTGAAATGACACTTTGGGTTCTTATATATCCACAGAAAATCAGGGCTTCAGTTAAATGTCTCATCCGATAGTCAGAATATTATGATGCTTTGCTTTCAGAATCCCTGGGCCTTCTGAAATCTTTAACATTATAGTCAGTTTAGAATCAACCAGCTAAACAGATTCTTTTCTGGTCGGTGAATAATTGTTTTATAAATATTCAGATAAGAGAAATGTGCATGACATTTCCGTTTATTGAACTGGTAGGGAATGTGGTGGAATGGGCAAATAAATAGGCAGGTTGGCCCTAGGAACAGGTATTTATTCCCTTCTCTCCACCTCAACAATAAAGTTCTGGGTGAGAATGCTGATAGCTGTTGTTCTTAACCTGTCATAATTAGCATCCTGAAGTTGTCAGTTAATGGTCATTTACGAGAATCAACCTATTACTGGCCCATAATCTGCCAATATGGAAGGGGAGAAGATTGCTTGCTTTCCTGACCAGAAAACTCAGGCACACTGTTGCTGGGTTGGATAGCCCCCATTCATCCCAATCTGGCAGGAAAACATGGTATGGAGGGGCCGGTGTTGGACTGGGTGCACAAAATCAGAAGTCATAGGACACCAGGTTATATTCCAACAGGCTTATTTAAAATCACAAAATTTCACAGTGCTATTCCTTTGTCAGGAAAAGATGGTAAAGGGGGTTAGCAGCTGCAAGCTACCCACGTTCCCTAGCCTTCTGGCCCCCAGAGACCTCTGTCTCCATGACCCTCACTCTGTTATCTCTACCGAAATGAACTTAACTGCTTACCAGTGCAGCCCTTCATGTATGGGCCTCCAACAACACTCACTAGCTGCCTAAGGCTGGTATCCCCTCATCGGATTATGCTCCTGCACAGATCAAGCTGAAATGGATGATGATGCTCAATTAAAGGAAAGTTATTAGCTCATAGTCCCCTCAGATTTTTTTTTTAATCTGCCCTATGAGATAGAGTAGTCAAGAGATGACAATCATGTCTCTCTGAACAGCAACTGTTCCATCTCTGATGTGTGTAAATTTAAGTATTTGAATTTCTTTTACAGTTATAGGACACAATTCAATCACTTCTCAAAAAAATATCGACTACACTGTTATGGGAGAGTATAACACAAACTAAGAAGATTGACTTAGCTTAGTAAAATCAAAGTCCAAGCCTAATGTTGTTATGAAGGTGTAGAAGTGTACTGTATCTTTAAGAGAGTGAAAGATTGAGCAAGTACACAGAGTGCTGGAGAACTTACAATATAACATTTGATACAGCAGCTAGCACTTGCTGAGTTGCTATGAGACAAAAACAAATTCGAATTGGGCCAATTAAGTCTCAAAATACCAACCTCCAATCAAGTTTGAGTTTAGTATATTGGCAATATTAAAAACCAATGAAACAATCTTTGGGGTATAAGACTGGGAAAAATTGAGCGGTTGAGGAGAGAACTGCCAAGCCACTAACATATGCAGACTACCCGGGAAGTAGTTTTTTTAAAGATACCTTTATCAATCAATGGCCTGTGAATCAGAAACCTTAAGAAGAAGAAAGAAGACAGAGGAAGATACCAAGAGAAGATTTGACAGCTAGTTGGTTTTTTTGAAAGATGAATTTTTCTGTAAATCTTAATCAGGGGTCTTATTGGACTAATATTGTAGAGGGAAGGGTAAATTATAGGTTTAGATAAATGAGTTGTAAATAGTTGTTAGTTAATTATTCTCTATTAAACTTTTTAAAATTAAAGTTTTAATTATTACTTTAAGGAGTCGTTTTTGGGATAGTTCTTTGCCTTGTGAATTTTAACAAATTACAGCATGGGGTAAATCTTTTCTGTTTGTCAGGTTTAAATTAGCAGAGAAGTTTACATCATGTCGTAACAATGTGTAAGCAGCTTCATTGAACATGTTACATTGTGCTAAACTGTTACAATATAATTCAAGTTTTTTTAAAAATCATAATAAAAGACAAGGTTTACATTTTACACCCTGGAAAAGTCAAAGCAATTGAAATCTAAACTTGGTTTGCACAGCATGTATGCGGTGTATTTAGTAAACACCATGTGTTTAGTCATTCCCTTTGTTGAGTTGATGGATTCCAAGTAAGCTTTTATCAGGAGGTGATCTCACATTCACAGGTACATTACAGTTCCTTTCTGTTAAATGATGCAAGAAAGAATGATTACATTTGCAAGATATGCATCCTCCAAAATTTGGAACAAAAATGTGTCCCTTATAATCTGACACAGGTTTTATGTGCAATTTGGGGCCTTGTCTTTCAAACATAGAAGCAATGGTTACCTCCAATGGTAAACTTATGCAATCCACTATGAGGTTGATACACTCCAGATAAGTCTTGGTTTCAGATTCACCATTGACAGATCCAGTTCTTCAAGCTGTTTCCAGTGATTCAAATCTTAGCATTTGTAACTTTGTTCCTTTTTCAGCTGTTCAGCTAATTTCAAATCTTTTCATTTTACACTCTGAATTTTATCTAACTTTACCAAAGTTCCAGTCATATTTAAACTTGAAGGCAACATTATTTCTCCTGTTATTTCTTTTCAATGTGATTGTTTGTTCTCATCACTTGAAAGCTGATTTAAATATTTAGCATATCAATATTGTTTGTAATATTTCGCTCTAAGATTTAATCATTCAATTATGGATAAATGCTGATATTTAGGATATGAAATCTGAATACAGGCTGAGGTAACCTGTTGTTGCCAGGACAACCGCTTAATAGATGTTCTTAATAACTTAGGTGGCAGTAAAATGGCTTCTCAATGCAAATAACAAAATGGCTTCTAGGCTGCAAATTGACAATTCTGCTATAACTGCATAATTGACTAACCACAGTCTGCTTCAATAGAGATTAGCTGACAGTTCTCCCTTTACAGCATAGAAATAACTTGACTTGGTGAGACACTACTGTCCATCCTAACTGACCTTCAGATGCAGGTGCAAAGGCTCAGTTAGTGAGATAAGGATGGCCTGAGTGTTGGAAAGCAAAGTTGGTTCCCAGGAAATGGTATTGGACCAAGTAACAGTCATTTAAAGCAATATTGTGTATTAATTGTTAATTGTCTGAATGTGGATTAGTGGTGCTGGAGGAGTATAGCAGTTCAGGCAGCATCCGACACTTCCGCTTTGCGTAAACCAAATCATCCGCCGACATTTCCACCACCTCCAATCGGACCCCACCACCAGGGATATATTTCCCTCCCCACAAATTTCCGCCTTCCGCAAAGACCATTCCCTCAATGACTACCTGGTCAGGTCTACACCCCCCAACAACCTACCCTCCCATTCTGGCACCTTCCCCTGCCACCGCAGGAATTGCAAACCTGCGCCCACACTTCCTCCATCACCTCCATCCAAGGCCCCAAAGGAGCCTTCCACATCCATCAAAGTTTTACCTGCACATCCACCAATATCATTTATTGTACCCGTTGCTCCCGATGCGGTCTCCTCTACATTGGGGAGACTGGACACCTCCTAGCAGAGCACTTTAGGGAACATCTCTGGGAC
>NC_057724.1:53325833-53384869 GCF_004010195.1 Chiloscyllium plagiosum
CCCACCCTCCTCTCATTTATCTCTCCACCCTTCAGGCTCTCTATCTGTATTCCTGATGAAGGGCTTTTGCCCAAAACATCGATTTTCCTGCTCTTCGGATGCTGCCTGAACTGCTGTGCTTTTCCAGCACCACTAATCCAGAATCTGGTTTCCAACATCTGCACTCCTTGTTTTTACCTAATTGTCTGAATGTACTGTGTGATCATGGCTTGTACTCTTCTTTAAGAAAAGTAGAAACATGTCTTTGTTTTAAGCCATGTTATTAAGTACCTTATTAAGTAGCCTAACATGTCAAACCTTCTCTGAAAATTCAAATACATTACATCTGCTGTTTCCTCTTTATCTATTCTGCTTATTACCACCTCAAAGGATTCTAATAAATTTGTCAAGCATGATTTCTCCTTTGTGATGATGCTGCTCCTTTAACAATGTTGTCCTTCGTTTTTTTCTCAGGAGGTCATAAAGATCCAGGTTCCAAAAAGTCTGGCGTTGAAGGGTTTTAGGGTCAATTTGATTATAGCTAAAAGATACTGCCTCAGGCAAAAGGCTTTTAAATTAAAAAAAACACTTGTGCAATGAAAGGGGAGTCGCCAGTTCTCCCAGCTCAGTTTCTCTCTAGTTTGGTTTGGTTTTTGGCAGTCTGGCTATTCACTGAAAGCAGTCAGGTAGTTATGAAGCTGCTGGACCTAAGAAAAGCAGGGCCATGCTGACCCTTCCTCTCTCTCTGATCTCTCTCCTGTAAGACCCTGTGTTTGGTTTTACCTTTTGTGCCAAGGGGTTTTTGAGGAGATTGTTGCAAGTATTTGGAACAGCATTATTAAGTTGGGATAATCTGTTGGGTGTTTGAATAGGTTCAGTTAATCTGTATTCTGTTCTCTTTTGTTTATGTTTCATTCGGTAATCTTGTAAATAAACTTTGGTTTGACCAGCTGTATTTTTCCTGAAATATCCGGATTATACCTACTTTAAAAAACTAGCAAAGTTAAGGTCTGGGCTATTTTCTTGAAATGTTTTGATGGGGTCTGGACTGGTGCATAACACTGTCATGAAGTGATGTTGACTTTGTTTATTCATATTATCTATTTCCACATGCTCTGTTACTACATCCATTACAATAGACTTTAACATTTTCCTAAAAACAGTCATTGAGCTAACTAGCCTATAGTTACCTTTTTTTGTCTCCTCCCCTTTTTAAATGAAGGCGTTACATTGGCAGTTCTCCAATCCTCTGGGATTTTTCCAGAATCTAGAGATTCTTGGAGGATTGCTACCAATATATCTGTTGCTGCTTCTTTTAATATCCGAGGTAGTAATCCATCAGGTCCAGGACCCGCATTGATCTCATGCCCCATCAATTGCCATTACACTTGTTTCTTTAGTGATAATTCTTACATTTATTTCCTCTCCTCCTTTTAGCTCTTCATTAATAAGTAATTTTGGAATGCTATTACTGCCTTCTACAATGAAGACAAAGCATGTGTTCAACTCATCTGCATTTCCTAGTCTCCCCATTATTATTTCTCCAGCTTCAGCCTCAAAGTGCCCCATATTCACTTTGACTTCTTTTGTTATATTTATATATTTACAGAAGCTCTTGCTATCTGCCTTGACATTATTTGCATGTTTTGCCATCAAATTCTATTTTCTCCCTCTTAATTACTGTTTTGTGTTTTTTTTGTCACTTTTTAAAACTTTCTAATCCTTTGATTTATCACTATTCTGTTTCATATTGTATTTTTTGTTTTCTTCAAACTTGATGCCACCCATAACTTCCCTGGTTAACCAATGTTGGTTTATTCCAATCCTAGAAACATTTGTTCTCTGTGGAATAGGTCTTTACTGTGAACCATGAACTATATTCTCAAACCTGCTATTTTTTGGTCAACTGTTTTTGCTGCTGAACTCCTTTCCCAGTCCATTCCAGGTAGTTTTATCCTCATTCCTTTGTAATTACTGTTGTTTAGTCTTAGCAATGTTGTTTCTGACCCAAGTTTCTCCCTCTCAAACTGAATGCTAAATTATACCAAATTTCTTGTGTATCTTCCCAGCTTTGAGGAGAAGGGTTTCTTCTGATGTACTTCTGATTCTGTTGTACGTCTGACTCTGACGGCTTCTCAATTCACACAGTTCCAGCTGCTGATTTCTGCATCTTATTAAAATACTAATGCTCTTAAAGTGATCCACCATTGTTACCTTGTATTTCTGCAATGAACCCATTGTTGATCACCATATTGTATGTGATGCTACTGGCAGCTTGTGGCTGGGGTAGATTGCTGCCACTACTTTAATTGCTTTAAAATAACCAAATGAATGCATATAGCCCACAATGAAACATTCTACTTTCTCTGCTGAGTCTAAGGATCTGTTTGTTAGCAAAGGCAGAGGGTAACCATGACTAAATCTTAAACAACAAGATATGGTAACAGTTATGCAAACATATAAAGTCTGCCAGGATCTAGAGATGACATGCCTATCTCTATTTTAATGTAAATGCTATGTAGTTAAGTGTTGCAGTTAACTTGTACTCCAGAAACTGCAATGAGATAAATCACTCATAATGTTGTGTTGATGATGTTGATTGAGTAATAAATGTTTGCTAGTGATTGTGAAAAGGTCCCCAACACTGCTTCAAAGATTGCCTTAAAACTTTTAAGCCAGTAGACTGTTAGTTCATTGTCTCACCAGACAGTTCCTACTTTTAACACTTAGTATTCGATTAATACTGCACTTAAGTGGCAGACATATTTGTATATTCCAATCTTGAAGTGGTGCTTATAACTGGCACCTTTTAATTCCAGGATAGTGCTAAGATTTCAGCAAAGCAGTGCACAAGTGTAGGAGGAAACTCACCTAAAACAGCAATAATAAGCATTGAACAACTAAAAACATTAAAGCAACCGAAGGGCACCTTTGAATCATCAAAAGTCTGATAAGATGTAACGCGATTCAGATTGACAGCTTCATCTACTGACAGGGAAGATGTGATTATGTATCACTTATTTCTGTAAGTCAGAAAACTACAAAGTTTGCCCTTTGTTAACCTCCTTTCAATGTTAATAAAGAAAAAATCTCTCGCCCTGTTCAATGCTGTGTCAGTCTTTTTTATGTATTTAAAATATGCAGCAACATTGACAGACAATAGGACAAACAAAGACAGTTAACACTGTGGAGGCCTATTTTGAAAAGTGTATTTTAAGGCTAACAGCAATTTGTCTAACATTCCCAACACAAGCAAGACATCATTATCTTGTACAATACTTGGCTGAAAGCCTATGTCAGCTGCATTTGTATAAAATCTGTCACTAATATACAATTGATACACAAAGTGTAACTGATGCATTTCATGAAAATGTATTACATGAACAGAAAGTGCTGGCAATACTCAGTAAAGTTAAAACATTGGCAACATCGTTCCATTCCAAATAGCACAACCAGAAGCATGTTGCCACATCCAAACTCTCTTTCTCCCATTTCTCATTTAAAATTTTAAATGCTCATGGTGTGCATGAGAAACAGGTGAGATTCAGTGGCAAGGAATGCATTTTCATTGATGAAGCTCACTCTCAGCTTATATTGCTGCTCTAAGTGGTGGACAGAAGATGGCCTTTCTGTTCAAACAGAGGGTCTGCATCATTACAACAACTTTATTGCCAAATTCTTCTAGAATGCTATTCATGAATGGCTGTATCCTGAACTGCCTCCAAGTGTGATGCTTCCTCCTGCTGGTGGTGCAGTCTCTGTTGTTGACTGACAAAGAACCTCCTTTGTCACATCCTCTACTCATGCTCTCCAGGTTGCAGGATGATTGGGTGCATGAAACACATAAATGTTTCAGCAATGAAACTGTGTGAGAAAGTCAGTCATATCAGAAAATGCGTGTCCATGGATTTCACCTACAGAACTGAGGAGCAAGGAGATCTGCAATTCTCTCCATTGTCCATGACCAAAATTCCACTCATCACACACTTGGCTTCTTCTCATTCCATTTTCCAATCCTAGCATCATATATGCTTCTGCAGATATTGTGAAAATGGCCATTGTAAAATTAATGCTTGAAGCCATTATGCTCCACTATTCTGAAGTTACCCTCAACCTTGTTTCTATCACCCTTGACATTTCCAATAACACTTTGCCAGTTTCCTTCAGAACCCTTCAACCTTCCCCGCCTTGTTCTGAACACTGTCACCATTCATTTGGAAAATGCTATCTCCCACCCTGAATCTAAACCTTCCCTCCGTAACATAGCCATTTTGATGGGCTAGACTCTCCCACATCACCACTACTTGTTGTTAGCTCCTGCAACTACCCTAATCTCAGAATGACATGACTCCATCACCAAATTGACTCCCCCATCTGTCACTATTTTTGTTCCTTTTGCCAGCCAATACCATATGTGGACAGCCCTGACCCACCGTGAGATCTCTGATTTTCTTATCTTTGCTGACAGCTTTCACTATCCAGTCTTCACAGCCAGGATACTTCACTCTTCTCTGCCGCAAACCCAAGTGACTCTATACCCCCTCCCCCATCTCCCTCACCATTGATCCATCCTCATTGCTGAGGAACTTCCATGCTAGCTTCCATTCTTCTATTCCCTTCACTCATGACATGATGCACACATGCAGCTGACCTTATCTCTGCATCTCAACCCACTGCTAGCAGGTTGAAATTTTGCATCCTGCCTAATTAAGTCATTCCACACATCATCTTTCTAACAATTGGAAAAGAGTGGAGAAGAATCTCCATATAACCTCCTCATTGTCTCTGTTTCTGTATTTCCCAGATGCTTACAGAACCTACTTTTGAAGTATTTTTCAGACTTCCTGTTTATATTTATTTTCCAGTTTCCACGGTATTTTACTTGTGAAAATTTTATATTTCCAAATAATGGTATCATTTGTTTCTGATCGCTAGCAATGTGTTGGGATGATTTTCATCTTGATTTCATTGTTCAGCAAGAATGCAAATAATTAGTCTTTCCTCATAGTGCCAGTAATTAATTTATTTAAGCCTCTTTGAAGTACATACACACATTATTGGTTCCAGGTTCAATTGGAACTAGACTTAACCCTTGTCATTGCATGAATTATTTTATAAAGGTGCAATTAAGCTATCAATGTAATGAACAAGAACATTTATCTTCTGGGCATTTAACACCAGGTTATAGTACAACAGGTTTATTTGGAAGCATGAGCTTTCGGAGCACTGCTCCTTCATCAGGTGGTTGTCAAGGAGCATGAAAGAGCAGTGCTTCGAAAGCTAGTGCTTTCAAATAAACCTGTTGAACTCTAACCTGGTGCTGTGTGATTTTTAACTTTGTACACCCCAGTCCAACACCAGCATCTCCAAATCATGACTACTGGACATTTAATGTGACAATATTGCTCTGGTATTTCGAAGAGTATTCAGTCAATGTTAATGATACACTGTAAGAGACAATGAAACTGTACTTTTATTTCTAGCCACTAAGCAGAATAATATAGGACAGGAAAGGGTACAGGGATCAAAATACTTTGTTTGAAGCCTTTTCTTGAGATTTTCATGTGGGCCATGTTTTGATTTTTGGGCATGGTTTCTTTTAGTTTACTAACTAATTTATTCAGTGATGCAGACAGATAGTACCAATACCTTTTATTATGTGTGTTTAAATGTGAAATATTTGGACTCACACAGAAGCAGAATTAGAAGAATTTATCAATATCCTCAATAATTATCAACCCTCCATTAAACATACGGCCACAAAACACAAGGATGATATTAATTTCCTGGACACGACATATTTAAATTGGCACAAGATAACAGGTATAAAATAATCTCCCAGACCCTGAGCTTCAAAGACCCATCAGTAGTGCTATAGAAAACTAATCACCTCGCATATGGTTTTAAGATTAATGAATGTAACTTTATGGTCTGAATTTTCTGACTCCCGTGTTGAGTGTGTTTTTGATGATGGGCAATTAAAATATGATATGTGGCCATCTCATCACCTGCCTAATCCCTGACCATGTCCCTATAATATAGCAAGCAGGCAAAGGTGAAATCCTAATCCACCTGCCAATTTTTGATAAATAGAAACAAATACCTGTGCTTGTTAACAAGCCAATTGATTTATATATTATGGTGCCCATGCAATTAAACAGTTGGCATGGACAGCCTGGTGAGACTCAGAGTCATACAGTCATAGAGATGTACAGCATAGAAACAGACCTTTCGGTCCAACTCATCCATGAAAACCAGATATTCTAAATAAATTTTGTCCCATTTGCCAGCATTTGGCCCATATTCCTCTAAGCCCTTCTTATTTATATACTCATCCAGATGACTTTTAATTTTTTTTTATTTCAAAAATATACTTTATTCATAAAATTATTTTGATATCTATACAATTGGTCATGCCATTCTTATACATACATTGCATTTCTTTACATGCAAAGATCGGAATTAATTATTCATATATACAAGTCTGTACATTGACCATCCAGATATTTTGTGGAGGTGTCAGTGGGGCCCAATTACTGAGTGGGCCCCCTGTTCTTCTTAGCCAGGCAGACGTTACACGGTGGTCTTTCCCCACCGCGTCTTGGTGGCAGCTGTCCCAAGCTTCAGCGCGTCCCTCAACACATAGACCTGGACCTTGGAATGTGCCAGTCTGCAACACTCAGTCGGGGTCAACTCCTTCAGCTGGAAGATCAAAGCGCGTCTTTGACAGAGTTGATGATCCTCTAGGCACAGTTGATGTTCATCTCGGTGTGCGTCCCGGGGAACAGACCGTACAGCACGGAGTCCCGCGTCACGGTGCTGCTCAGGACGAATCTCGACAAACACCATTGCATTCCTCTCCAGACTTCCTTTGCATCGGCACATTCCAGAAGGAGGTGTGTGACAGTCTCGTTCCCCCCCCACCGCAGCCGCTTCGAGGGCAGCGTGCGGTGCAGCTGAGAGTCCTGGAGTGCATAAAGGATCTCACAGGCAGAGCCCTTCTCACCACCAGCCAAGCCATGTCTTGGTGCTTGTTGGAAAGTTCTGGCGATGAGGCATTCTGCCAAATGACTTTGACAGTCTGCTCAGGGAACCGCTCGATAGGATCCGCCCTCTCCTTTTCTTGAAGGGTCTCAAGGATACTATGTGCTGACCACTTCCTGATGACTTTTAAATGTTATAACTGTACCAGCCTCAATCACTTCCTCTGGCAGCTCATTCCATACACATACCACCGTCTATGTGAAAAAGTTGCTCTTTAAGATCCCTTTTATATCTTTCCCCTCTAACTCTAAACCTATGCCCTCTAGTTCTAGACTCCCCCACCCCAGGGAAAAGACCTTGTCTATTTATTCTATCCATGCCCCTTATGATTTTATAAACCTCTATAAGGTCATCCTTCAGCGTCCGACACTCCAAGGAAAACAACCACAGCCTATTCATCCTCTCCCAATAGCTCAAACCCTCCAACCCTGGCAACATCCTTGTAAGTCTTTTCTGAATCCTTTCAAGTTTCACAACATCCTTCTCATAGTGGGGAGACCATAATTACACACAATATTCCAAAAGTGGCTGAACCAATGTCTTGTACAGCGACAACATGACCTCCAATTCCTGCACTCAATGCACTGACCAATAAAGGAAAGCATACCAAATGTTTTCTTCACTATCCTATTGATCTGTAACTCCACTTTCAAGGAGCTATGAACCTGTACTCCAAGGTCTCTTCGCTCAACAACACTCCCCAGGATCTTACCATTAAGTCCTGCCCTGATTTGCCTTTAAAAATGCAGCACCTTTTTCTTCAAGTCGATAGAAAGTGGAGCTGGAAGGGCGCAGCAGCTCACGTGGCATTGAAGTTGCAGGGAAGTTGATGTTTCAGGGCAGGGCCCTTTATCAGGAGTCCCCCACCTCCACCATCTTTTTCTTAAAAATAACTTTGTAGAAAAGAGGGTATGTCATTTGACAGCTGTACTGCGGCATCAAAGGCACTCCCTGCAAGACACTCCTTCAGTAAGATGTTCGACAAGGTTCCCCATGGGAGATTGCTTAGCAAGGTTAGATCTCATGGAATACAGGGAGAACTAGCCATTTGGATACAGAACTGCTCAAAGGTAGAAGACAGAGGGTGGTGGTGGAGGGTTGTTTTTCAGACTGGAGGCCTGTGACCGGTGGAGTGCCACAAGGATCAGTGCTGGGTCCTCTACTTTCTGTCATTTACATAAATAATTTGGATGCGAGCATAAGAGGTACAGTTAGTAAGTTTGCAGATGACACCAAAATTGGAGGTGTTGTGGATAGCGAAAAGGGTTACCTCAGATTACAACAGGATCTTGACCAGTTGGGCCAATGGGTTGAGAAGTGGCAGATGGAGTTTAATCCAGATAAATGCGAGGTGCTGCATTTTGGGAAAGCACATATTAGCAGCACTTATACACTTAATGCTACGGTCCTAGGGACTGTTGCTGAACAAAGAGACCTTGGAGTGCAGGTTCATAGCTCCTTGAAAGTGGAGTTGCAGGTAGATAGGATAGTGAAGAAGGCGTTTGGTATGCTTTCCTTTATTGGTCAGAGTGTTGAGTATACAGGAGTTGGGAGGTCATGTTGCGGCTGTACAGGACATTGGTTAGGCCACTGTTGGAATATTGCATGCAATTCTTGTCCCCTTCCTATCAGAAAGATGTTATGAAACTTGAAAGGATTCAGAAAAGATTTACAAGGATGTTGTCAGGGTTGGAGGATTTGAGCTATAGGGACAGGCTGAACAGGTTGGGGCTGTTTTCCCTGGAATGTCGGAGTCTGAGGGGTGATCTTATAAAGGTTTACAAAATTATGAGGGGCATGGATCAGACAAATAGGCAACGTCTTTTCCCTGAGGTTAGGGAGTCTAGAACTAGAGGGCATAGGTTTAGGGTGAGAGGGGAAAGACATAAAAGAGACCTACGGGGCACCTTTTTCATGCAAAGGGTGGTACGTGAATGGAATGAGCTGCCAGAGGAAATGGTTGAGGCTGGTACAATTGCAACATTTAAGAGTCAGTTGGATGGGCCGGGTGCTGGCAGTTTGGACTAGTTTGGGTTGGGATATCTGGTCAGCATGGACGAGTTGGACCGAAGGGTTTGTTTCCATGCTGTACATCTTTATGACTCTATGTTAAAGCTCCCTTTTCTTCCTGCATACTTGCCTTCAAGACCCACCTCCAATATCAATCCTCCCTCCCCGCCCCCCCCTCACCCCGAAACCCCCTTTACCTTGAATTTATAATTCCTTGTTGAGCAAAAAGATTGAGCCCTACCTCAGTCCAGGATCCAATGCTCTGCTTCCTGGGTTTCCTTGTAATTTTTTTTAGATTAGATTTAGATTACTTACAGTTTGGAAACAGGCCCTTCGGCCCAGCAAGTCCACACCGACCCGCCAAAGCGCACCCAGACCATCCCCCTACATTTATCCCTTTACCTAACACTACGGGCAATTTAGCATGGCCAATTCACCTAACCTGCACATTTTTTGTCTGTGGGAGGAAACCGGAGCACCCAGAGGAAACCCACGCAGACACGGGGAGAATGTGCAAACTCCACACAGTCAGTCACCTGAGATGGGAATTGAACCTGGGTTTCTGGTGCTGTGAGGCAGCAGTGCTAACCACTGTACCACCGTGCCGCCCATAATTCTAGCAGTGCATCTGTTTTACATGACAACACCTGACTCAATCACTGCTCAATACCCCCCTAACTGCCCCATCAGTCACCTAGCAGCATCCTTAGCAGTCAGAAATCACACCTAACTCTTTGATCCTGATCCACCTGTCCTGGCTATTATGCTGCCGACCTCACACCAATATCTCATTTCCAAAGCTTATTTCTAGATATTCAGTTATACAAAAAAGATCACAATTCAGAATCGGAGGAAAGTTCTCCACTGGCTAGAAGCCAACCTAGCACAAACGAAGCTGGCTGTGGTTTTCTGAGACCAGTCAGCTTAATTCCAGAACATCACCCAGTAAAGGTATTCCTGAGGGTAGTGATTTAAGAACAACCATTGTCAGCTGCTTAATCAATTATCTATCTTCCATTGAAGGATGCAAGTGGTGCAATCACTGCCGACTGCACAATGTTCAGTAACTTTCATAACTCCTCAGCTCATGAAGCAGGACATGCAGCCATGCAGTAAGATGCTGATATCATTAAGGTCTGCTGATGAGTAGCAAGTGACCTTTCTGTCATTCAATGACCGTCTCCATCCAAAAAGAGAGAATCTAACCACTTCCGCTTTACCATCAATAGCAATGGCATCTCTGAATTCAAACCATTAAGATCCTAGGGGTTTCCATTGACCAGAAGCTGAACTGGACCAACCAGTTAAATAATGTGGCTACAAATGCAAGGTAATGCATGAAAAATAAGTGGACTCATATATCCCAAAACTAATCCATCATCCACAATTAAATTACAAATTCTGAATGTGATGCTTCTTGGATGACTGCAGCTCATACATATTTCAAAAATATTGACACAATACAGGCCAAAGTGGCCTCTTTGATTGACGCAGAAGCAAACTCTGTCTGATTGCAGTAAGACTTGGGTAACATCCAGACTTGGGCTGAAAAGTGGGAAGTAACATTCGGACAACACAAAAAAAAATGCCAGGCAATGATCATCTCTAGCAGAGAGTATCTAATCATCATACCTTGACATATGAAATAAAAGCAAAAAGTACTTGAAGCCTCTGTGGAGAGAGAAACAAAGTTAACACCTTAAGTACAATATGAAAAGTCATGTACCTACTCTGTATTGCCTGCAGTATTACAAGAAGGTGGCTCACACGACCATCTCAAGGGCAATTATGGATGTGCAAATAAATGTTGGCCCAGCCAGTGGTGCCAGACTCATCTGAAAGAATTAAAAAGAAATTACAACCATAACAGTCAGCAGTGAGTTAGGCTGAGGCCTTTTTGAAGCAGTAACAACCAGGGATATGGCTAAAATGTAATAACCAACTTTCAAACTACAAAGAAACTATACATGGAGGTTCAAAGGCTATGACGGTACACTTCCTGTAGCTGCACCCTCTGCTTGGACCATGTTTGAATGTTGCTCACTCTGACATTGATGAATTCACAAGGTCTTTGTTGGTTTATGAATTCCATGCAGCTCGTAAAAAATACACAACCATAATCATGAATCAGTTATGTGAGGAGCATAACCGAGCGTGAGCTGTTGTCAACCATATTAATCAGGTATTTGGCTGTATTTCAAGGACAGTTGACCACAGGTTGAAACAAGTTATTCTAATCTTGAATAGAATACTGATCAGATTATCTTTTGAATTCACATGTTTAAGCTCCTATCTTCAAAAAGATGCTGGAGGGAGTTTTAACCCCAATAATTCCATGGGTTATGGCATGGGTGAAGAATGGATTAGTGCATCAGGAGACCAGCACCAACCTGCTGATTTCTACATCTAACTACACCACATTAGCATACATCAACCTCAAGACAGAAGGGTTGCTAATTTCAATGTGTTTATTGCTTAGTTACAATGGCTTTCACAATGAACACAAGCAGAGGCATGGTTAGGCCACTCTGTTCCTCGAACCAACTCTGCTATTCAATGTGATTACTGTTGATCATCAGTTTCAACACTCATTTCTACCCATACCCATAACTCTTGATTAGGATAGCAACCTCAAAGATTTATAACACTCTGAGTGCAGAACCTTTTTTCTTCATTTCAGTCCTAAATGATCAACCCAATCCTAAGACTGTGTCCCCATGCTGTAGGTTGCACATTTGTTTTACTGATATTACTTGAATGTCCTTCTGCACCATGGAACAATGGTTAATTAGCCTATTCCCCACAGTCTTTGATCCTGCCCACACACAAGAGTGGTAAATTGTATCTGCTAAGCAAAGACAACAGCTATGTTTGCCTTGGTAGATCTTGGATTCCATATATGTCTGACTTCTGACATTCTCCTTATTCTTGAACACTGATTAACGTTCTGTTTAATCAAAGGGGTATGACTGTCTCCTGGAACAAAGCACCCAGCTAACTCTTCTCCTCCCTGAAGTCCCAAAGTAATTCTAAGCTAAAGTTGCTCAAGCTTCACTTACCACAGATGCAGTTATCTACAAATATGCTACCTGCCATCCCGCTCAAATTTGTTCACTTAATTATGGAATCATAGAATCCCTACAGTGTGAAAGCAGGCCATACGGCCCATTGAGTCCACACCAGGTCTCTGAAGAGCCTCCCACCCAGATCCATTCCCTTACCTTATACCTGTAGACCTGCATTTTCCATGTCTAACCCACATAACCTGCACATCGCTGGACACTAAGGGCAATTATCATGGCCAATCACCTTACGTACACATCTTTAGGCCATGGCAGGAAGCCAGAGCACCCTGTGGAAACCCACCCAGATACGCGGAGAATGTGCAAACTCCACACTGACAATTGCTCGAAGGTGGAATCAGATCTGGATCCCTGATGATGTGAGGCAGCAGTGCTAACCATGAAACAACTGTGCTGCCCCTCTAGTTATTATTTTACATCAGAATGTAGGACTTGCAGGAATAGGCTTTTAGCCTTTTCAAGTCTACACAACCATTCAAGAAGATCATGGCTGATCTGGTAATAGTTGTATCTCCATTTTCCTGTCAGCATCCATAGTCCCTTATCTATCAAAAAATTAACTCGGTCTTCAATAAATTTAAAGAATCTAATCCCATTATCTTTTTCAAAATGAATTGTGCACAAAATTTTGTAAAGTAATGATAAGACAAAACAAAACCTCTTCCCCTTTCTGAACAAAACTCCCATGCATTCAATCCCTGACTTCTACACACTGTCATCAAAGAACTCTGAAGGGGTCCTGTAGTGCAGTAGTAGTGTCCCTACGTCTAGGCCAATAGGTCTGCATTCAAGTCCCCCTTCCAATCAAAGTGTGTAATAACATCTCTGAACAGGTTGACTAGAAAGTATTTATTTCCTGATCATGCTGCACTTTGGGCTTATAGATATTTATAATCAAGCCATTCAGACATATTGCGAGTGACTTTAGAAATAGGTGGAATTTGAATCCAGGCCTGCTAGCTCAGAGCTAGGGACACTACCACTGTACCACAAGAGCCCCATGACTTTGACCTATGTTACAACTGCTAAATCAGATTCCCGATACATCAATTAACACTTTATTCAGGCTATCACTTGCAGTTAATTGACATTAGCTGCCATCGACAGGCAGTTTCTATTAGTTAGATTCTTCATGATTTTGTGGTTCTGAAGTTTTATGTCATGTAAATCACACAATAAGAACTACTTATCAGGAAGACAAAAATTCCACCCATTAGGATTTGGTTTACTAAGTATTCTGCTTCCTGATCACTCTGTGAGTCATTGTGGTAGCCCCAGCTATTTTGAACTTCCAGGAAGTCAACAGTGAAAGCAAGGTAAGAGCAGAAAGATATGGAGGAGGCTGCAGACATGACTGGGAAATGTGTGAATAAGTATCGACATCTCATGGTGGATTTCATGTTTCCCTGTGTGAAAGGCGTTGTTGACAAGAATTCAAGAAGACTACCACCTTCTCAAGGACAACCACCAATAAAAACTGGCTGGCCAGTGATGTCTACATCTCACAAGTAAATAAAGAAAAACTTATACTGAGAAGATGCATGAAACATTATCATGACCGTTTTCACTGAGTTAGGGATATCACCGATCTCTTGGAGATTTGCACATCTGATGGGCATTTAGGAGTTCTTGATCTGTTGGAGGAGAATAACCAGTGTTATTAAAGTTGGGCTATTTTGGAAATCATATAAGGACTAAGATGACCAACAGGAGAGCAGCAATACCCTGCTTCTCACTAATGGTAGCTCCACAGGACAGTGCTGGTCAACAGAGAAGGATAGTTTGATTACCTCAACACTCTGAGCTTACAGTCTTTATCAGGAGACCAGGATCAGAGGAAAGTGACAATGTCAGGTCAGATAGCACTACAAAACCATAGAACTATTAAAACACAGTGGCCCTGTGAATTCATGATGGATCTCCTCAAGAACAATTCATCCTATAAGACTTTCTCACTTTTTCTTCATAGCCCAGCACATTATTCTTTTTGAAATACTTAGCCCTTTCCCTTGTGAATACCTTGATTGAAACTGCCTCCACTACTTCCTCAGACAATTTTTGCCCACATGCCTATTTTGCTATACCTTTTCAAAGGCCTTTGGAATACCACTACGTAGTATTTGCTTTCATCAAAACTCTCTGTTATCTCAATTAAAAAACTCAAGCAGTTTAATGAAACATCATTTGCCCTTAACAAATCTGTACTAGTTTTCTTAATTCACCTGCATTTGCCTAACTGACAGATATTGTTTTTTCTTCCAAATTATCTTTTTTAAAAGCTTGGTCACCTCCAAGGTTAAACTATATAGACTGTAGTTGCTGGACTTATGTTTACATCCTTCATTGAAAAGGACATTTGCAACTCTTCATTCTCCTGCTGCTAGCCCTGACTCTAATGAAGGTTGGAACTTGGGGTTGTGCCTCTGCAACTTCCACTTTCTCTTCCTCATCTTTGGATGCATCTAAGCCAGTTCTGGTGTCTTAATGTAAACTCTGCACATCCTCCTTATCAGCATGGTGGAAGACACTTGCTGCCTACTTGACCAAGGTTTGCTGTCAATTGGACCTGATGTAAAACATTAACAGTGAGTGTCAAAGTCATTACCCCGACAATCTGATTGTCTTTAGATCATTCCAGAGATATTTTCAGAATCATAAAGGTTGGTGGCACACAAGCATGTGACCAGTGACTGATCACCTGATCGTAAGGCCAACAATGTAAAATTTCCTGATGTTAGTCAGAGGAACGGTCTCTCAGGATTGCCGTTCTGATTAGCTTTTCAGAGGTACAGAACATTATTGACCACGTGCATCACACAATAAATGCTCCCCAGATCACGCAGGCTGCCATTATAACCAATGTTATTCTGTACAGCTCAGTCTTTAACATGTCTTTCGCCATACATACATTAATTATTTCTAGTTCACCTTCCTGTTTTTTTTATTTTGAAATTCATACACATAGACAGAAGATCAACAGCAAGAATT
This sequence comes from Chiloscyllium plagiosum, assembly GCF_004010195.1. Taxonomy (NCBI): domain Eukaryota; kingdom Metazoa; phylum Chordata; class Chondrichthyes; order Orectolobiformes; family Hemiscylliidae; genus Chiloscyllium; species Chiloscyllium plagiosum. The sequence continues at coordinate 53,340,938 of NC_057724.1, forward strand.
TTTTGCTTCCATATTGATGAAATGTAAACAGACCATTTACTTCAGGGAGATACTGCTCTAGTGGTACTGTATTATCACTAGACGATTAATCCAGAAACTCGGCTGATGTTCTGGAGATTCCTGATGAAGGGCTTTTGCCCGAAACATCGATTTTCCTGATCCTCGGATGCTGCCAGACCTGCTGTGCTTTTCCAGCACCACACTCTTGACTCTGATGTTCTGAAGATCTGGGTTTGAATCCCAATAGGGCAGAATCTACTGATGAATTAAGAATCTATTGATGACCATGAAATGATTGTCAGAGAAGTCCATCGGTTCACGAATGTCCTTCAGGGAAGGAAATCTGCCATCCTCACCTGGTCTAGCCTACATATGACTCTAAACCCACATCAATGTTGCTTACTCTCATTTGCTCTCTGAAATGGCCTAGCAAGCCATTCAGTTGTATTAACCACTTGATGAAGAAATATGACTAGGCCCTGCAAGCAGCTTTCATTCTAATCTTGTAAACTCTAAAATTGCAATCAGTGGAGTATTCTTAGTTGTAAAAAGACATGCCTTGGAATTAATTTGATTCTGCAACTGAGAAATTGGAGAAACAGGATATGTGAAGTTTTACATGAATAATTATGCGTCCGGTCAAAGTGTACGTGGGTGGCGATGGAACTTTCATCAGTGCATTGTTGGTCTTTATGCTGAGAACATCATGCCGTTCTGCATATAACTTGCACATTCATGAATGAGACAATCTCTATAAAGGTGCAAGCATATCTTCATTTATGTGCTATGGTAAAATCAATCCACAAAAACTACAGATCAAAAGATAGATGGGAGCTTTTATTCACAGCCTTTGGATGAAGGTAGTATAGCACTCAAGGGCTAATTCTCTGCACACAGAGCTGCACATGATTTAATAAATCTCTATTGCTGGGAAGCGATGATGTTAGGTTGCAGCAAGAGCATACACAAGTAAATACAGTTCAGAAGAGTCTATGGAGACTGCTGAAGTAGGGGAAGCAGAGGAACAGGATTGAGTCTGAAACTCGACATGGTCCTGTAGTTTGGCATTCAGGGAACATCATTCCTGAAAAGCTATTTTTTTTCTTTTTAGGAAAATCAGTTCTATCTTGAAGAAGATAAAGAAGAAACAAATTTGTCTACTTATTGCACAGAACATGTCCAACAGTTTCGAAAAGTGCAGCACTGGTAAAGCACAGCAGGTCAGGCAGCATCCAAGGAGTAGGGGAATCGACATTTCCGGCATAAGCACTTCATCAGGAATGTGGGGTGGGGGTGGGGGTGAAGGGGGCTGAGAGATAAATAGGCGGGAGTGTTGGGGCTGAGGGGAAGGTAGTTGGGAAGGCGTTAGATAGATGCAGGTTAGGGGTGATCATGATAGGTCGGAGCGGATGGTGGAGCGGATAGGTGGGGAGGAAGATGGACATGTAGGATTGTTCAAGAGGGCGGTGCTGAGTTGGAGGGTTGGATCTGGGATAAGGTGGGGGGACGGGGGATGAGGGAACTGGTGAAATCAATGGTGATGCCTAAGGTGGAAGATGAGGTGTTCCTCCTCCAGGGTTGGATTTGGTGGTAGAGAAGGCACAGGACTTGCATGCTCTTGGCAGAGTGGGATGGGAGTTGAAGTATTTGGCCACAACGTTTGTCAATTTGATGCCCTTTCTGCCCAGTGTAGAGGAGACCACATTGAGAGCAACGAACACAGTAGGTGGGTGTTTGGATGGGCAGGAAAATCTCTGGCGAATGTGGAAGGATCCTTTGGGGCCTTGAATGGAGATGAGGGGAGAGGTGTGGGCACAGTTTTTACACCTCTTCCGGTGGCACAGGAAGGTGCCAGGAGTGGAGGGTGAGTTGGTGGGGACCATGGATCTAATAAAGAAGTCATGGAGGGAATGATCTCTGTGGAATGCTGATAGGGGTTGGGAAGGAAATATATCTCTGGTGTTGGGGTCTGACTATATGTGACGGAAACGGCAGAGGGTGATGCACTGTATCTGGAGATTGCTGGTGGGTGGAAGGTGAAGACCAAGGGTTCTATCCTTGTTATGGTTGGAGGGATGGGGTTCAAGGGTGGACGTGTGGGAAGTGGAGACGTGCTAGAGGGCATTGTTGACCACATGGGAGGGGAAATTACGGTCCTTGAAGTACGCCATCTGTTTGTCCTAGAGAGGAATTGCTCCTCTTGGAAGTAGATATGGAAGAGGCAGAGGAATTGGGAGTTAGGGATCACGTTTTTGCAGGAGGTGGGGGATGGAAAGAGGTGTCACCCAGGTAGCTGTGGGAGTCAGTGGGTTTGAAGTAGATGTCCGTGTTGAGTCAGTTGCTGGAAATGGAGAGGGAGAGGTCCAACAGATGCAGACAGCTGCCCAATTCAGCGAGAAGGTCCTTCCAAAACGGATAGTCAGATAACTGCTGGGAACCAAGAAAGTAACCATGTGCTCGTTCAATCAATAATGAAAACAATTGAAGCTTTCAAAATGTCTACAGCCACTGAAGTAAACACAGATTCTTAGATACATGAAGTTAGAAAAAACAAATTCACTCATTCAAGGAAGAGGCCTCAGGATTTCAAAACAAATTCAAGACTGGTGAAACTTAGTCAAGTTGGATGCTGCCACCCCCCCCCCCGTGCTGGTAGAAGCCAATTATATTCAACAAATCTTTGCAATCATGCACAAAGAACATCAATGCCAACTTGGCTTGTTTAGAAAAAAAGTCAGTCCTCAGTAAAGGCTCATCAAACAGAACAACAACTTTAATTAGTTTTTAAGAAGTTATACAGAGGGAAGAGGTCCTTAAGTCCAAAGTAAATCACATTAATATTCTCCATTCAGAATTTGAATGACAGCTAAAGGTTGCAAGAGAAACCCTAAGCAAGTTATAAAAGGAATCGATTGATTTTTCAGACCAAATCAACAAGATCAGATCATAGAGCTCATGCAGAGACACAATGTCTTAGCCAAATTTAAAATTGAACATGGTAATGAGTTGAAATAGCTCAGAGCTCAAAAACATTGACACAGCCTAACTACTTTGTTCCAAGTCCCAGAATCTTCTCCTGTGGACCAGTTTTCCCTTGGGTGGCCTTTACTGGTGCTACATGCAAGTCTTTATATGGGTCACAGTCAAAAGACTCGCTGTTGTCAGAAGATGTCATTCCAGTCCACAAATGCATTAGCGATGCAAAGAAATGACAAATGCACATCAGACAGGTCCTCTAAGGGAGCCGGGAGTGTTGTGGGAGATTAGTCCTCAAGCACATGATACCTACGGTGGGAGATTGTGGGAATTAACTGAAATACTAGTGTTTAATGTTCATATCTAATTGTAAATGATAAAAAGGATGTACTGTAAGAATTTAGGTGAAGATGTAGATCAGGAAAAATGCCTTCTCTTGTTATTGGCTACAAAATTCTCATGCATTGTTCTTACAGAGCAGAGTACAGAACACTAGAGAAAGTCAGAGAATTAAAGATGTTCTCAATATCTCTCAATAGACATCTACATTGGAGAGGAACAGGAACCCAGGAAAGCTGCATCATGCCTGGCCATCAGAGGTGGGAAACCTGTTGCAGTTTGGGATGTGGGCATTGCTGGATAGGCCAATTTTTTTTGACCATCATTAATTACCTTTTGAGAAGGTGGACTCTGACATCAGAGTGTGAGCCTTCTGGCAATTAATTATGTATGAACCATTTCAGACCCATATACAACAAAGGGTCTGTATAGAGCCTGAAAGGATTGGAAAGATCATGCCACATATCCCAAAATGTGACAGGTATGTCTGGAAACCATATAAATTCCCATGGCAACACTTCTCATATGAAGGAAACAACTAGAGCTAAACAAGAGGCAACTCAATTTACTTTTGATTAGATTAGATTAGATTTCCTACAGTGTGGAAACAGGCCCTTCGGCCCAACAAGTCCACACTGACCCTCCGAAGAGTAGCCAACCCAGACCCATTTCCCTCTGACTAAAGCACCGAACACTATAAGCAATTTAGCATGGCCAATTCACCTGACCTGCACATCTTTGGACTGTGGGAGGAAACCAGAGCACCCTGAGGAAACCCACGCAGACACAGATAATTTCAACCAGAAAGGCGAGTGGTGGTAGACACAATTGTTTGGGTCCTTATTCAGTGAACAAATGTGAATCCTTAGTTTATCCTGGTGATGATGGACGTATATGGAGGTTGGAAGTTCATAGCAAAAATGAAACTGGAAAATGTCAAAGCAAAGGAGGTGGTTGGGAGAATAATAATATGGGGGCAGAAACTGGAAAAGGACAGTAAAGATACAGTTGAGATAGGAAAAAAATCAATCAACCATTCATACCATTTAGCTGGAATTCATAAAATACAAGCCATTTTTTAAAGCAACCTGCACTTATTTAGTTATCACATTGGATGATCCATACAAGTGGGCACTCATGCTTCTCCAATCTCTCAGTGAGTGTGTACAGTACTTCTGAAACGCTTGCCAACATTCCCTGCTGTTGTTGCTGCTGCACCAGAAGTATCCTTATGTTTGACAGTCTCCAGTATGGCATCTGTGCCCAGATAAGCAAAGCTCTGAGTGTCCTGCAGCCTCTGATGTGGACTCAGCACAACTATCCCTGCCTCCACTGTCTGCTCCTGTGCTATTGTGATGTGTGTGTCACCGGGAGAAAACGCAACCATCTGCTTTACTAGTCCCATGGAAAAGTGAGTGTCTGAGCTAGTCTGCCTGAATCAGGTGAAAGTGCGCTCTCTTCTGAGAACTTATTTCTAAATAGTTTCTGTGTAGCATTTGAAGGCCCTGAAGTAGATTGAATTCATGACTTAGATGGTCACAGTAATAATTTTTAATTGATCCTTCATACATCGTCACATTTTATTGGCTGTAAATATCAAGTCAACTTAACATGATTGAGCACTGTATGTCATGTGGCTGGGTGTTATTTAGTTCTGTCAGTAGGTAATTATAAGATTCCCATCTTCCCATCTATGATGGCCAGGCATGATGCAACTTTCCTGAGTTCCTGTACCTCTCCAATATAGATGCCTATTGAGAGATATTGAGGAACATCTTTAGTTCTCTGACTTCCCCCAGAGTTCTGTACTCTCCTCTGTGAGAACAATGAACAAGAATTTTGGAATATGTTTATTGAATAGATGCAGAACTATTGTTAAGATGACTATGAGGGAGTGATATGATATTTCATAAACATCTGAGTATCAGTGATGATAAGGGCAAGTAGGGAAGTGCATAAACAAAGAGGGATGGACATGTGCGCAATGTGTGATGTACTAGTGTGATATGTGATGTATTAGAATACATTTCAGCTGGCAGATTGAGGGGGTTGAGGAGGGGCACACATCAGGATGTTGATAATTATGCCATTACACACCCTTTTCCACCCTGTTTGGTTATTAACCCATCTTTGGTTTTGAATCCATGAGCATGTCGCTGCTGACATGGTCAACCATGACCTACTCCTCTTTAATCAACTTCCTCCACCCTCTATCAAGGGAGTCTATCTCCTTGAAGGACCTCATTGTCATCTGAAGCACACTCAAGAAGGTGTTGCTGAACAAGGCAGAGCCTTTAAATGTCAAGATTCCATTCTGATAGCTCCCTCCATTATGCTGTCCATCTCAAACTTTATCAAATTACATCTGTAGAGTTGAAATGACATCATGTGGGTCATCACCAATCCAGTATGTGTTTCTTGGTCAGGAAGTCTGGAAATAATAAGGCAACATAGGGCTGAGTTAAAAACCACTGACCAATAAATGACACTTGCTTCCAGGTTTCTGATGTTTTGCAATCTTTCCACTCAGCGTATCTCCTACTGCCTCAGTATTGCAGTTATCAGACAATTGGGCTCTCAAAACCAACTATATACTCCTTAACAAAGCAGCAACTGCCCAAATATCTGCAATAAATATTTACTATTAGACAGAATGCATCCAACATCCCACCCAATCCCAATTAGCTTGCTAGGTTAAAGGCAACCCCAATATTTCAAGTTGATCACCTCACATAATGATCAAATATTATTGCTATTTTTATTGTTTCATGGGATTTCGAAATTGCTTACAAGCAATTTGTTGCCCATAGCTAATTGTCTTTGAGAAGGTGATGGAGATCCAACTTCTTGAACCAATACAGTTTATTTGGTGCAAAAACACCATAATGCAATTTGGAAGATAAAACAAGAGTTTGATCCGTCAACAGTTAAGGAACAAATGTATCGTTCCCAAACAAGATTGTGTGTGTTTCACAGGGGAACTTGCAGATGGGAACAGTTCCCATCCACTTGCTGTCCTTTTGCTACATGATAGAGGCTATGGGTTAGGAATATACTGGTGTAGAAACCTTGTAGAAGGTGAGAGTGAGTGTTTAATGTGATGGATGCAGTGCCAAATGAGTGAGCTCTTTTGTTCTGATGATGTTACGTACAGTCAGTAAGTTTGCAGATGACACCAAATTTGGAGGTGCAGTCGACAGCGAAGAGGGTTACCTCAGATTACAACAGGATCTGGACCAGATGGGCCAATGGGCTCAGAAGTGGCAGTTGGAGTTTAATTCAGATAAATGCGAGGTGCTGCATTTTGGGAAAGCAAATCTTAGCAGGACTTATACACTTAATGATAAGGTCCTAGGGAGTGTTGCTGAACAAAGAGACCTTGGAGTGCAGGTTCATAGCTCCTTGAAAGTGGAGTCGCAGGTAGATAGGATAGTGAAGGTGTTTGGTATGCTTTCCTTTATTGGTCAGAGTATTGAGTACAGGAGGTGGTAGGTCATGTTGCGGCTGTACAGGACATTGGTTAGGCCATTGTTGGAATATTGCACGCAATTCTGGTCTCCTTCCTATCAGAAAGATGTTGTGAAACTTGAAAGGGTTCAGAAAAGATTTACAAGGATGTTGCCAGGGTTGGAGGATCTGAGCTACAGGGAGAGGCTGAACAGGCTGGGGCTGTTTTCCCTGGAGCATTGGAGGCTGAGGGGTGACCTTATAGAGGTTTACAAAATTATGAGGGGCATGGATAGGATAAATAGGCAAAGTCTTTTCCCTGGGTTCAGGGAGTCCAGAACTAGAGGGCATAGGTTTAGGATGAGAGGTGAAAGATATAAAAGAAACCTAAGGGGCAACTTTTTCACACAGAGAGTGGTACATTTATGGAATGAGCTGCCAGAGGATGTGGTGGAGGCTGGTACTGATGCAACATTTAAAAGGCATTTGGATGGGTATATGAATAGGAAAGGTTTGGAGGGATATGGGCCCGGCGCTGGCAGGTGGGACTAGATTGGGTTAGGATATCTGGTCGGCATGGACAGGTTGGACCGAAGGGTCTGTTTCCATGCTGTATATCTCTATGAGTCTATGATTCTATGTTGAATTTCCAGAGTGTCTGTGGAGGCATATTCATCCAGGCAAACAAAGTGTGCTCGTTGCACTCATGACTTGTGCTTTGTAGATGACGGTCAGGCTTTGGGGAGTGAGTTGCTCACCACAGCAACTGCTCTAACCTGTTCTTGTAGCCACGATATTTATACAATTGGTCCACTTCAGTTTCTGGTCAATGGCAACGTACTAAGATGTTAATAATCTGTAATTCGGCAGTGTCTTATGAAATTTAAGGGAGTTAGTTATAGTTTCTTTTTTTTTGGAAGTTGTCATCAGCATGCACTTGTGTGGTGTGAATGTTATTGCCACTTATCAGGCTATGCCTGGGTATTATCCAGGTCTTACTGTATATTGACATGGACTGTTTCTTAAGTTTTGAAAATGATACTAAACTCTGTGCAATCATCAGCACACATTCCCACTGTTAAAGCGACTTGAAGATGTTAGTCTCGAGCACAACCTGAGGAACTCCTGCAGAAATGTCCTTGGACTAAGATAATTAACACTTGACAATCACAACCATCATCCTTTGTGCTAGGCCTTATGACTCCAAGTTTTCACCTAATTTCCATTTACTTCAATTTTGCTAAGGTTCCTTGATAGCGTACTTGGATGAATACTATCTTAACATCAAAAGCAGTCACTCTCTTGTCTCCTCTTGAGATTATTTTGTTTTGTCAATGTACAGTCCAAGGGTTGTGAGGAAGTGAGGGGCATAGTGTCTCTGATGGAAACATAACTGTGCATCAGTTGCTGTGGAAATGCTGCTTAATAACATTGTTAATGACAACTTCCATCACTTTGCTGATGGTTGAGAGGAGGTTCATGGGTGGTAATTGGCCAAATTGGAATCGTTCCTGCCTTTTGTGGCTGGTATCCTTCTATTTTTATCGGGTAGGTGCCCATGTTGTAACTGTATTGAAACTGCTTGGGTATGGGTGTAGTTATATGTGGAGCACAAGTCATCAGTTGTTTTGCAGGGATGTTGTCAAGATCCATAGCCTGAACCATTAACTCTGTTCCTTACTCTTTTGATGCTGCTGAATATTGGTAATCATTTCATTTTTTATTTCAGATTTCAAGTATTTACAGCATCTTGCTTTTGTCTTCATACTGTCCCTTTAGTTAGCTGTATGGCATAAGTGTCAATCTTTTTTCATATAACAGAATTAACCTGATTATTCCTTATGCCTTCCTGTGTAGCTGGATAACTGATTGCTCTATAAAAATCTCAGATAATTAACCATATACATTTGCATATATTTTATTAAATTAATCTGATAAACCACCAATTAATGCAAGTCATTTTTAATATTACATTTCTATTAATAAAATACAAAAGAAATAGCCGATCCAATAATGTTATATTGAAAGAAAACACATGTCCCCGATGTAATGACTTTATGTCAGCTTTTTACATTTCTTTTGAGATATAATCAAAGCTTTCTTTATCTTCTTATGAAGTTATAAATGAAATGCAAATGAACGATTAACTGTGCAGACAACAAAAGAGAACTGAAAATGTCTCAGAGCTGACCTTCTTCTTGCTTCAAGAGGTTATTGATTGGGGAGGTTAAAGAATCAGAAGCACTGTAATCAGTGATGCCTATTGAGCTGCTTCAGTGAGCAGACAGCATATCCTGTGGAATTATTGGGAAATACACAACAGCCATGCAGCAAGCTTTCAGTAAGCACAGCTTCTGTTGTGAGATTGCAAATGGATCTATTATTGCTTCATCATGGAGAATTTTCTAAATCAAGCATCTTTTGTGATCCAGAAGACACAGCTGTTTTTCTCCACAACCAAGGAACTTCATTTAAGGCAGAGATACCACAACAAAGTAAATTCCATGATCCACCAATAAGAGCAAGTTCAAACGACATGTTGAATGGGTTTATAAAGCTACTTCAAAAAGAAAAGTACAAGCATGTTAATACTTATCGACAATCCCCATAAAGTGCTTTTATAAAGATCTTAATGTATAAGTTTGGACATTTTCTTAAATTTCTGAGACAGATTTTGCACCCTTCAGTTAGCCCGTCCTCCAATTACACAGTCTTTGTTCAAAGTGCTGCTACACTTGAGTGAGAGGCTTAACCTTGCTCTCAGGCTTTTGTGGTACAAAGACTGTGCTTGTCAGAGGTACTGTCAGATGAAATGTCAAACTGTGTCTGTTTCAGTGGATTTAAAAGATAATAAAGCATATTGTTGAAAATGAGTTCTCCCACTACAATACAAACGATCATTCTTTCTATCTTAAGATCAGAAGTGGGCATATTCACTGACGATTGCACAGTGTTCAGTTCTACTTGCAACCCCTCAGACAATGAAGCAGCCTTTGCCTGCAAATCACAAGGTTTGGACAACATTCAGACTGATAAGTGGTAAATAACAAACATGCCCCACATGTGCAATGGGGTGACTATCTCCAACAAAACAGAACTTAAACGTTTCCCCTAAAATTCTATAGCATTGCCATAACCCTGGGCATAAGGTTACTGTTGATCAGAATAAACTTAACTGTTCCAGCCAAACGAATACCATGACAACAGGAGCAGATTAGAGTTAGAAAATCTTCAGTGAGTAGATCTCTTTTCCTATCTTTCCAAAAAACCATTTATAATTATTAAATTGCATGGAATTGTTTTAAGAGATTTATACTTTGAAAGCTGGCTAACTTAATGAGCCAGGGACCAGAAAGAAACCACAGGACCAACTATAATGCCCAGTCCAGCAGATGCATGCTAGGAAGAGAGTGCATACTAATTAATCAGTAAGTGTAAGTTGTAGTCTGAGCTGATAAATAAACCTGATTGAGATTTTTAAATGAACTGAATAAAAAAATGCCAATTAATCTGGTTCTGTATGAAACAAGAAATACAACACGTGGTCAGTACCCATGGGGACTTCCCTGAAAATCAAGCCAGTGATGCAGACTTGAAAAGCGCAGGAGTGTGTCTCAGTCAAAACTTGAAGCAGTGCAGAAGTCATGTTTATACTAGGGTCCCAAAACAAAATCAATGAAGAAACAGTGAGTGCTTGATTTGTGACTCTCTTCAGGCAGGGAATTGGTTCCAAATTAGATTGCTGATCCTGCAGGGCCATGAATACAACCCTGAATGCAACTCCAGCATAAAAAAACAAACATATGTCAGACCAAAACAGCACGAGCTGCAGCTAAATACCACACAGGCAGATTGTTTCTTGAAAGTAAAGAAACACAGTAGATGTATTTCTGAATCTCCATACAGAGAAACATTATCATAGCAAGACTGCTATAAATCCCGTGGACATTGATAACAACGGCAAAAAAAAGGGAACAGCAGAATGATGGTTACCAAAATCCCTGGCATAATTTAGGAATGAGCCACTCCTGACAAAGACCACTCAAATTTCATTATGATTTGTTGGGGGAAAAGAAGCTTTGAAATTAGACAAGTTTGAGATCAAGTTGCCTAAGAGAAAATGCCACATGATTCCACTATTTTGCACAAAAATCAGTAAACACTGCTGTATAATTTTAGAACAATTTACAACATGGGTAAAACTTATGCCTAACGTTCAGAATTAACGTGGTAAAAAGCGGAACAGACTGTGATTGAATGCCCAAAATGCACATCAAATAGCAACTGGAATCAAGACAGGAAAAATACCTTTGACCACAAGTCCATCTGAGAAGTGGCAGATGGAGTTTAGTACAGATAAATGCGAGGTGCTGCATTTTGGGAAAGCAAATCTTAGCAGGACTTATATACTTAATGGTAAGGTCCTAGAGAGTGTTGCTGAACAAAGAGACCTTGGAGTGCAGGTTCATAGCTCCTTGAAAGTGGAGTTGCAGGTAGATAGGATAGTGAAAAAGATGTTTGGTATGCTTTCCTTTATTGGTCAGAGTATTTAGTATAGGAGTTGGGAGCTGAAAATGCATTGCTGGAAAAGCGCAGCAGGTCAGGCAGCATCCAAGGAACAGGAGAATCAACGTTTCGGGCATAAGCCCTTTTTCAGGAGTTGGGAGGTCATGTTACGGCTGTACAGGACATTGGTTAGACAACTGTTGAATATTGCATGCAATTCTGGTCTCCTTCCTATTGGAAAGATGTTGTGAAACTTGAAAGGGTTCAAAAAAGATTTACAAGGATGTTGCCAAGATTGAAGGGTTTGAGCTATTGGGAGAGGTTGAACAGGCTGGGGCTGTTTTCCCTTGAGCGTAGGAGGCTGAGGGGTGACCTTATCAAGGTTTACAAAATTATGAGGGGCATGGATAGAGTAAATAGTCAGTCTTTTCCCTGGGGTGAGGGAGTCCAGAGCTAGAGGGCATAGGTTTAGGGTGAGAGGGGAAAGATATAAAAGAGATCTAAGGGGCAACGCTTTCATGCAGAGGGTGGTACGTGTATGGAATGATCTGCCAGAGGAAGTGGTGGAGGCTAGTAGAATTGCAGCATTTAAAAGGTATCTGGATGGATATATGAATAGGAAGGGTTTAGAGGGATATGGGGCAGTTGCTGGTAGGTCAGACTAGATTGGGTTGGGATATCTGGTCGGCATGGACGAGTTGGACCAAAGGGTCTGTTTCCATGCTGTACATCTCTATGACTCTATGAGATACCACAGATTTATCATCAATCCCTCCTGATGTTAATGAATCATCAAACCCCTCATTAATAATAACAAAGGATTAGAACTTTTCACTTTTGCCAATCTGACCTTGAAACTCAATCTCAAAAACAAATCCATCATGGGCTACTTCAATAATCACTCCAATTCTGGTTGACTACCCTCCTTCCCCAGGTCAGTCCTTCCCTGGATTCTAGAAGCAGCACTCCAGTACTTAATTACGGGCTCAATTTCAATTTTTCACTGACAGCTAGCATCATCAAAACTGAACTACCCCTGGACTTTCACTGAGTTCTAATTTTGCTCAAACAAATGCTACTTTTAGGCTTTTTTTACAGCTATTCCTGGGTGTAATGAACAATTAATAGCATGAATCTTCCTCTGAGCACCCATGGCTTGTAATGCATTGGAAAATGTGACATCGATCATCCCATGTGGCATCATGGCTGGATATATGAGTGTTATTATGGAGCTGACCGCACCACTCAGGAGGGCTCCAAGCAATGTGCAAAGCTAAATGCTCTGTGTCTCCTCTGGACCCTTGATATTGGTCACTGGCTTTCTAACACGCTCAAAGGGCTGAATGGCCTACTCCTGCACCTATTGTCTATTGTCTATTGTCTATTTGTCTATTGTCTATTGTCAATTCACCAAACATTTCAGTGTGCATACCATCAATGTCCTTCTGTATAATGTTCCACCAAAGTTATCAAAGGTCAAGGATAATCTTTAACTATTTGAGTGAGCCAACTGAATTGCATGCAGCACTTTATTCCTTTGCTGTATAGTGACCTCCACCATTTATCACATTCTTGATGAAGGGCTTATGCCTGAAACGTTGACCATCCTGCTCCTCAGATGCTGCCTGGCCTGCTGTGCTCCTCCAGTAGAAAGTGAGGACTGCAGATGCTGGAGATCAGAGCTGAAAATGTGTTGCTGGAAAAGCCTGACCTGCTGCGCTTTTCCAGCAACACATTTTCAGCTCTGTGCTCCTCCAGTGCCAACCTTTTTGAATCTGACTCTCCAGCATCTGCAATCCTCACTTTCTCCACCATTATCATGTCCCATTGCCTTTGTAAGCTTTTACAGTTCCTGCTCTCCGCCTCCTGCACCAAGGCCTCTAGCGCAGTGTCAAAAATTCTTGGAACCAATCTCTATGCAATGTTGCAGTTCTCTTGTATCTTTTCTAGGCCAAAATCATTTTTACAATGACTTCAACTCCTGTTTCTGCCAATTTATACCTTCCATTTAAGAAGCTGGGTCAAGCAGTGCAGCCTAGCTTGAATTTGTGTTCATTTTAGTGAGGGCTGAGACCACTCAGCAGCATATTTAGCACAGGCTTTACAAAGTAATGATTTAAATGAGCAGAACTGGGCCGACCAATCCTCGATCCCCTTCACCCTCAGGACCGATCACCTGAAGGTGCTGGGTGTTTGGTTTGGGGGGGCTAGGCCATGCGCCAAGTCTTGGGAGGAGCGTATCAGCAAAGTGATGCAGAAACTGGGCAGATGGAAGCTACGGTCGCTCTCCATCGCGGGAAAAAACCTGGTCATCAGGTGTGAGGCACTGTCATTGCTGTTATACGTGGCACAGGTCTGGCCTATTCCCAGAACCTGTGCCGCTGCAGTCACCCGGGCCATCTTCCAGTTTATATGGAGGTCAAAGATGGACCGGGTCCGAAGGGACTCGCTGTACAAAGATCTGGGCCGTTCCGTATCACCTGTCCTTCGTGGAGAAGTTTATGAAGAAAAACACCTTTGACCATAAGTCCATCAGGAAGTGGTCAGCACGTAGTGTCCTTGAGACCCTTCGGGAAAAGGAGAGGGCGGATCCTATCGAACGGTTCCCTGAGCAGACTGTCAAAGCCATTTGGCAGAATGCCTCATTGCCAGAACTTTCCAACAAGCACCAAGACATGCCTTGGCTGGTGGTGAGAAGGGCTCTTTCTGCGAGATTCTTTATGCACGCCCGGACTCTCTCTCACACCGCACAATGCCCTCAAAGTGGCTGTGGGGGGAACGAGACTGTCACACACCTCCTTCTGGAATGTGCCTACGCAGAAGAAGTCTGGAGAGGAATGCAGTGGTGTTTATCGAGGTTCCTCCCAAGCAGCGCCGTGACGCGGGACTCCGTGCTCTACGGTCCGTTCCCTGGGACGCACACCAAGACGAACATCAACTGTGTCTTGAGGATCATCAACTCGGTGAAGGATGTTCTCGGGGCGGTCTGAAACCTGTTGATCTTCTAGCTGAAGGAGTGGACCCCGACTGAGTGTTGCAAACTGGCACATTCCAAGTTCCAGGATTATGTGTTGAGGGACGCGCTGAAGCTTGGGGCAGCTGCCGCCAAGGCGCGGTGGGGAAAGACGACCGTGTAATGTCTGCCTGCCTAAGAAGGACAGGGGTCCGACGCAGTAAGGGGGCTCCGCTGACCCCCCTGCTAAATATGTAATCGTATAGACCTGTATATATGAATGATTTCTCTGTCTCTGTAAACCAAGAAATGGAATGTTTACGGTTGTATGGCATGACCAATTGTACAGATCATCAAAATATTTTATGAATAAAGTATATTTTTGAAATAAAAAAAAACCGTTGCTTTGTGAAATGGCAGAAAAAAAAAGTTTTTACCTGCATAGCATTGATTTTAAGATTAGTTACAATTTTTAGACTGCATTCTGTATTTTCTTGGGTTCAGCATTGCTTATTCAACAAAGAACACCTACTGTCTTTATTGTCCAGTTTTCAGGAAAGTAACAGTACATTGCAAGAGCTGTAACAATGAAGCCCCTTATTGTATGTGCTGAATAAATATCATAATTTCACACATGACTTTGCATGCACCTTTTCCATTTGTCAGAAAGCATGTTGAAGATTACTTGTGTGAGATATGGTTAAGCACAAACAGGAGCAGCATTATTTGTGAATAAAAGAGCATTTCTAAGCACCATGGTCGCCCACTATCCTTGCCATGACAAAGTCAAGTCAATTTTCAAGAAAATCTTGAACTGTTTCTCACAGGAGAAGAACAATGCACAACAATCAAAATTATGGCATTCATTTCAATGTTATTGTTCAAAATGAACTCCCAACCAATATTGGAGGAGGACATTGGATTCTAGTTCTTGATCTCAAAACCTAAAGAAATTTGAATCACATAGATTTATTTTTGTTATGCCATTATTTGTAGTTTCTGTAAACTTTGTAGTTAGAAAAAATTCAGTGTTATTCCGAAAGATTACAAATCCAGGCATCAATATATTTTTATTTGTTTGAAGCTTATTAGGGGCTAGATTAATTTCAGATATGTGGTCAGAGTTGGATCAATAGGTCTGTTTCTGTGCTGTACATCTCTAGGACTTCATGACAACTGATGCAGTTCCAAACATTAGCAGAGGAAGTTACTTAAATCTCAGAGACTGTGCAAGCACTACCAAAAGTGCAAACATACTTAACTTACTATTGTCCACTTGAGCTTTAGTTAATTCTGTGGTGGACACACTGGTAGATTTTACAAGGAGAAAGTAGCCATTTTTGTTGACATCAGAACTGATTTTCAAATCAGTATTGAGGCTGAATGCAGATGAACTATTCCACAATTAATACAAAAATTGTTGTCGTCAAATCATGAGCTCAGCTATTATTATGATTTTCAAATAAATAATTAAGGAAAAGTTTGAGTTGAGAGTGGAATTGAGGAGGTGACATCATGACATGGTCACTAAGTGGACCTTTATAGTAGTATAGAGCCCAATTTTGGTCCTGCAACAGTGAAAGAACTGCAATATAGTTTCAAGTTAGGATGATATGCAACTTAGAGAGGACCTTGTAGACTTGCATTTGCTGCTCTTGTCCTTCCAGGTGTTAGAAATCACTAGTTTGGAATGTCCTCTTGAAGGAGTATTGCGAGTTGAGGTATTTAGCACGGCAATTCTCAAAACTGCAGTTAAGAAGACAGTTCTAGGATTTTTAATCAGCAAAATTGAATAGATGTTAATATACGTTCAAGCTGGGATGATATGCAGCTTGAAGAGGAATTTGCAGACGGTTATGTACATGCTGTCATTATTTTTCTAGGTGGTGAAGGTCGTGCATTTGAGGGGCTACTGAAGAATCCTTCAGGGCTGGCTGCAATGCTTCTTGATAATAGGACACACTGCAGACCTGATACACCAATGATGGAGAGAGTGGATGTTTCATCTGGCAGATGGGGTGCTAATCAACTTGATTCTTTGTATCCCACAATCTACCCTCCATAAGCATGATGGCATCAAAACTCTACTGTCCATGTCTTAGGTAGCAGCGAGTCCCATGGTGCTCACCCTTGTGCTCAGAGAGCTACACTGGATCATTGTCATGCAAATTCCCAGAAGGAAAGGCCAGTTAAACATGTAAATGATGCATATTGATCTAACTCTTCTTGTAGACCTAAAATTAGAGTTCCAGAATCCTCAGCCTATTCATTTCCAAATATTCCTGGGTTTTACATATTTTTCCTTCTGGAATTGATATTAACATTCTCAACCTTGTTTTTAAAGCGCTCTGGGTCTCACTCCTCCCATCTCTCTGATGTTTTCCAGCTTCACATAGTTTAATGTCCCTACCTGATCATCATCTGCATCTCGAAAAATGGCTTTTCTCTCCACATCTTTGCTGCCAGATTACCTCAAGGTCTATCACTGGTGTCTTCTCTTCCTCAAGATGCATACTTCATCTTGGCAATATTACCCACATGCTTAGTGACAGTTTCCACATTTAGGTTTTACTTTCCACCACTTCTCGCAACCCCTCCACTGTTTCTGTGTGTTTGACTGCTTGTCCAATTTCAACACTTGGATGAGTTCCAATTTCCTCTAGCTAACATTTGAAAGACCAAAACCATCAGCTTTGGCCCCACCACAACCTCTATAGCTATCAGTTAGGCAAGGCATCAGAAGGAAAGAGACAGGAAGGTAAGACTTTTGAATGGCCAATCAATGAGCACATTGGTTGGTTATGCCATCATGGAGGTAAAACAGCCATTGTCATTTGAGATACCAACCTAATTTCTCTTTGTCAAAAGTGCTGCTGAGTACCAAAGATTCATCCATCACTCCTCAGCAGATTAACCTTGAAAATTGGGCCAGAGTTATCATCAGCAAGATAAACCCCAGATTGGGTGAGAATCTAAACTGTTAGTAGACGTTCATTAGCAGAGCTCAGAAAAAGACTTATTTTTAGAGGGCTCCTCCCCACCATTAGCCACGGACCTGATCAGAATCTGCATTGTTCATCTCCAAATTGTCAGCAATCAGTTCAGGTCAAGGGTTAGGATTTGATCAAGTGGGTAGTAGGTGACTGTGGTAGTTTAGTTGGGCTGGGTTAGTTGGGTTGAAAATGTGTTGCTGGAAAAGCGCAGCAGGTCAGGCAGCATCCAAGGAACAGGAGAATCGACATTTCGGGCATAAGCCCTCCCTCTACACTAGGGAGTCAGGACACCAACTCGTGGAACACTTCAGGGAACATCTCTGGGACACACACACCAAACACATTTTCAGCTCTGATCTCCAGCATCTGCAGTCCTCACTTTCTCCTGGGTTAGTTGGGTGGCGATGTTAATCAGATCCAGCCCAGAGAGATGATTTGGGTATGTTGTGGTGTTCACAAATACCTTCCTCCCTGACTTTAAGTTCACCTGGACCATCTCAGACACCTCCTTCCCTTGTTGGACATCTCCGTCTCTATCTCTGGCGACCAACGCAACACAGACATCTACTTCAAACCCACCAACTCCCACAGCTACCTGGACTACACCTTCACCCAATGCCCCTCTTGTAAAAATGCTGTCCTTATTCCCAATTCCTCTGCCTTTGCTGCACCTGGGAGGAGCAATTCCACTCAAAGACATCCCAGAAGCCTTCTATTTCAAGGACCGCAATTTACCTTCCTACATGATCAACAATGCCCTTCAGCGCATCTCCTCCACTTCCCACACCTCCACCCTTGAACCCCACCCCTCCTACCCCCTCATCCTCCTATTTATCTCTCAGCCACCTTCCCCAACCCCCCAACCCCCCCCCCCATTCCTGATTAAGGGCTTATGTTCAAAATGTTGACTCTCCTGTTCCTCAGATGCTGCCTGACCTGCTGTGCTTTTCCAACACCACACTTTTCGACTCTGATATCCAGCATCTGCAGTCCTCACTTTCTCCTGTTGTAGTGTTCAGTTCAGTTGACCAATCATTGTATTGGATCACATTTTAGCCTGTGAAAGATTTTTCAGGGTAGGGAGCCAGGGACATCTCACAGATGTAGGCCAAGTTTCTGAGACTGGTCTTAGTGTCAGGGATACTCATGAAGGGACCCAGGAAATAGAAGTTAGCCCATCAGAAGTTTATACCTCCCAAGCAACTTCTGCAAAATCCTGATGCATATCTCCTAATTTACACACAATCTTTAACAGTGCAGATAGCAAAGGATTTGAGACAGTATGTCAATAAAGGAGAAATCTGTATAGAAAGGAATGGACAAAATTGCACAGTATTCAACAGGAATCTTCAGTCAACATTCACTATTAGAAAGTTTACCAACTTGATGGTTGAGATTTGTAAACAATATCCAACAAATAAACTTCATTGTCACATGATGAAAGATTATGATAAGAAAAAGTAAAGTAAAATGAACAGGGTCAAGCAGGTTTTAACAAAAAAATTACAGATATTGTCTAATCAATCTTTTTGGAGACCTTATTTGATACCACTGGAGCAAAGAAATTTGAACTTGGGACTCCTAGCACAGTGGTAGGGACACAATCACTCTGCCACAGGATCCCCTAGAAAGAGATTATGTACTATTGATTACCATGACCTAAGGCTATCATCAAACAAGCAATGAGACCTTAGCAAAATAATATCCAGTTCATCATTGAACGGGGAAAGCTATAAAAGTATCTATTGAGCTAATTTTGTTACTTCAGTCAAATAAGATTCACAATTGATTATGGAGAGCTTCAAGTTGAGGACCAATTGTCAGAGGTCAGTAACAGAAGAATATCTGTGTTGTTCTCAGAATAAGATTACATTCATTGTCAAACTGGAAGCCTATGGCAAGTAACTCATCTCATGACCCAAAGTCTGTAAACCACCTACAGGGCAGAAGACAAGAGTGTGATGGAAAACACTCAACTTGCTTGATGAACATGACTCTTAATCGCACACAAATAGCTTCATCAAGAACATTGGGGCCCATTTGGATCAGCACTCTATCTGTCACATTAAACGTTCTCTCTCTCTAATACTGGCACACGATTGGCAAAAGTGGTGTGATGTATTTAGCAACTCACCAAAGATCTTAGAGCATCACCTTCTAAACTCACAATCTCAACCACCTTGAAGGGCAGGAGCAGCAGAAAAATAAGATCACCACCATCTGAAAGGTTTCCTCTAACTCACACACCACCCTAACTTAGAACCATTTTGCCAGGCCTTCACTATCACTGACTCAGACTTTGGAATTTCTTTCCTGACAGCACTGTGTGCTTACCTAACATCACATTAACTGCAGTACTTAAGAAGGCAGCTCACCACCACCTTCTCAAAGGTATTTAAAGAAGAGCCTTTGATTCTCAATTTCCATGAAAAATAACAAAGGAAATTGTATTGTCAGGTACTGTAAGCAGGATCAGCATTTGTTTAGAAATGCAAATTTGCCTGTGTGATGATTGACTCAATTTTCTTTTATTAAATTTGGCATTGTGTGTCTAATCTAATGACACTTAATAATTTTTCAGTAGGTTGAGTGTGCTGTAATTGTTTCTTGTCATTGTTAAGTCCAGATCATAAAATAACTTATCTCAAATAGAAGACTAGAACAAAGCACAGTACAGCACAAGAACAGGCCCTTCAGCCCACCAAGCCTGTGCTGACACATGGTGCCTTTCTAACTTAAAATCCCTTGCCTCTATGCAGTCTGTATCCCTCTAATCCCTGCCTATTAGGTCCTAAAAAATTTCATATAAAAGAGGCCTATCACATGAAACAGGCTAAGTCTATAGACAGCTGGTGGCACACCACTTTATCAATGTTAACAGCACAGTAAGGTTACCAACCACATTTTTAGACCATTACTGTTCATAAATGGGAGACAAAGGGCACTCAAAATTGGTTCCAGTGTACTCAGGACATGAAGAAAAAAATGAGATTTAAAGAAAACTGAACCACTAAGTCACATGTGCAGAACTGACCTGCATGAGGCTCCTGCAAATTCAATTATCATCTCTCATGCCTATGTAAATGGTCAGCTCCTGTGATGTAGCAAATTCAATTAAAATATAAATGATTCAAATTCAATTCACTACTGGATAAACAACAGTAGGAAACCTCAGCTGTCAACACAACGAGGCAAGAGGCATGACCAATGAACATAGCCATTAATAATGTAATAATAATTGGATTTCAGATTTCTGCAGTGACAGGAAAAGAAATTTATCGTGAAAACTGTGAAAGAAAGAGCAGAAGAGTGCAAGCTTTTAATCAGAGGTAAAATAATTTACATTTCTAAACCTCTGCAGTTTCTTTACTGATTTTACCAGGTTAGACAGTGAAATTATTTCAGCTTTTCTGGGTTTACATTGTGTATACTCGAGGGAGTGGCATGTTTCAGTTAATTGAAGTGGAGGAAATGGTCAGATTTTGCCAGAACAAACCACATGCTAATCTGAAGGACTTTTCAGAAATTGCCAAATTCAAACCCAGTATTCTCATGATTTTGCAAGTGGTCAGAATAACAGTAAAAGTGTGCATACATCTGCAATTCATTAACAATTAAATTTCACTCCAATTAGTGTGCAATTTTCCATTAGTTTTGTGGAACCATGTCAAAATTCTTTGGCTGTCAAATCTTTCCCATTTATGTTGCTGAATGGATATGACAGAAAAGTGAATGCTTCATATCTGTGCTTGCCCAACTGTTCCAAAACCATAATTATATTTGACTTTAAAACATGGGTGGTAGACAATCAGAGATAGTACAAAGTCAACGTGACTTTGTTGGAGTGGCTAGAGCTTCCCTGTGGGAGACCAGTATGGATCAGCAATGAGGGAAGTGTGTTACCAATGGGAGCAGTTATTAAATCCTCCATTGTCTGCATCCAGATAATATCCTTTTCCAAGGGGGGATTGCTCAGGGGCATTGCAGCCTCCAAGTTCTTTGTTGCTAACCTGCTTCCTCTGCAGAGATGCATTTAATATTGTTCTTGCCGTCAGACGGAATGATGTAAAGCAAGTAGGGCATTAGCCTTCTCGAGTAAGATTTAAGACATTTATCATCACAGACATTTCCAGTCTTCTACTTATTGATTCGCTGCAGCTTGAGCTCACAGGCATTTGCCAACAAATTGAGATTAAAACAGCAGTACTCAGCTGGGGAGAAAAAAAATACCCCGGAGATTTTAATCTCATTTATAGTTTAAATTTGCAATATTGTCAGAATTCAAGCAGAACCGATATGATTTACAGATAAGCATTTATAAGCTGTGAAATCTTTGCACATGTGAACCATTTAGATATTAAGCATTTTGAAATGATCAGAAATCCAGATGGAGTAAATAAGGAGGTACTAGGCTGAATTTTAAACTGCCAGGGAGGGAGGGAAGGGACTTGTGCTGGCAGCAGGTCAGAAGATCGGAAAACTGGTGCGTCGGGGAACCAACAAAAACCCACAGCCTTCCACATTAAATTGAAGCAAACGCTTTACTGCATTGGAACTCCCTGAGGGACTGGTGTTTTTCTTATCCTTTCACAGCAAATGGGCAATACTGCAAGACCAGCATTCATTGTCCACCTCTAAATATCCTTAAATTGTGTAACTTGCAAATTTCATTTCAGAGGGAAGAGTTATCCCCAATTGTTGGCAATCTTGAACTGCATGCATGCCAAGCCAGATCAAGATGGCAGATTTCCTTCCCTAAGATAGAGTCATAAAGATATACAGCATGGAAATAGACCCTTCAGTCCAAATCATCCATGCCGACCAGATATCGCAACCCAATCTAGTCCCACCTGCCAGCATCTAGCCCATATTGATCTAAACCTCCTCTATTCATATCCCCATCCAAATGCCTTTTAAATGTTGCAATTGTACTAGCCTCCACCACTTCCTCTGGCAGCTTATTTCATACACGTACCACCCTCTGCGTAAAAATCTTGCCCCTCAAGTTTCTTTTATATCTTTCCCCTCTCACCCTAAACCTATGCCCTTGTACTCAATACTCTGACCAATAAAGGAAAGCATACCAAACGCCTTCTTCACTATTCTGTCTACCTGCGACTTCACTTTCAAGGTGCTTTGAACCTGCATTTCAAGGTCTCTTTGTTCAAAAACACTCCCCAGGACTTTACCATTTAGTGTATAAGTCCTGCTAAGATTTGCTTTCCCAAAATGCAGCACCTCACATTTATCTGAATTAAACTCCATCTGCCACGTCTCAGCCCATTGGCCCATCTGGTCCAGATCCTGTAACTGTACCTCTTACGCTCGCATCCAAATCATTTATGCAAATGACAAAAAGTAGAGGACCCAGCCCCGATCCTTGTGGCACTCCACTGGTCACAGGCCTCCCAAAGAAAGTTACTGAAGGAATAAAGCTCCGGGCAGGTTTTGCACCTTCTCTGGTAGTGAGATCCACATACTGAATCAGGAAAATTTCGTGTACACACTTAACAAATTCTTCTCCATCTAAACCCTTAACACTATGGCTGTCCCAGTCTATGTTTGGAAAGTTAAAATCCCCTACCATAACCACCGTATTATTCTTACAGATAACCAAAATTTCCTAACAAATCTGTTTCTCAATTTCCCTCTGACTATTAGGCTGTCTATATACAATCCCAATAAGGTAATCATACTGTTCTTATTTCTCAGTTCAATCCAAATAACTTCCCTGGATGTATTTCTGGGAATATCTTCCCTAAGCACAGCTGTAATGCTATCCCTTATCAAAAACCCCACTCCCCCTCCTCTTATGCCTCCCCTTTCTATCCTTCCTGTAGCATTTGTATCCTGGAACATTAAGCTGCCAGTCCTGTCCACCCCTGAGCCATGTTTCAGTAATTGCTATGATATCCCACTCCCATTTTCCTAACTATGACCTGAGTTCATCTGCCTTCCCTGTTAGACCTCTTGCATTGAAATAAATGCTGTTTAATTAATCAGTCCTACCTTGTTGTCTGCTTTGTCCCTGCCTGCCCTGACTGACTTGCTTCTTTTATTAACTGTATCAGTCTCAGATTGATCTCTTTCCTCACTATCTCCCTGGGTCCCACAGCCCACTATAATAATTTAAACCCTCCTGAGCATTTCTAGCAAATCTCTCTGCCAGTGTTAGTCCCCTTCCAATACGGGTGCAATCCGTCCTTCTTGTATAGGTCACTCTACCCCAGAAGAGATTCCAATGATCTAAAAATGTGAATTCTTTCCTAAACACCAGCTCTTCTGCCATGCATTCATCTGCTCTGTCATCCTATTCCTGCCCTCACTAGCTCCCAGCACCTGGAGTAATCCAGATATTACTAATCTCAAGGACCTCCTTTTTAAATTCCTGCCTAACTTTCTTTATTGCCTCTTCAGAATCTCATCCTTTTCCCTTCCTATATCATTGGCTCCAATGTGTACAATGACCTCCTGCTGGCCCCTCTCCCGCTTGAGAACGTTCTGCACCTTCTCTGACACATCTTTGATTCTGGCACCAGGGAGGCAACACACCATTCTGATTTTTCGCTGCTGGCCACAGAAACGTCTCTCTGTGCTCGGATTCGAAAGTCCCCTAACACAATTGATCTCTGGGAACATGACGTACCCCTCATTGCAGTAGAGCCAGTCTCGATACCAGAAACTTGGCTGTTTGTGCTACGTTCCCCTGAGAATCCATCACCCCCTTCATTTTCCAAAACAGCATAATTATTTGAAATGGAGTTAGCCACAGAAGAATCCTGCACTACCTGCCTACCTTTTTGTGAACCAGATAACATTTACAACAATTGATGATAGCTTAAGTGTTACCATCACTGAGGCCTGCTTTACAGTCCTTTTTTTTAATTATGAGATGAATTCAAAAGACAATGACTGTTGTGGTGGGATTTGAATCCAATATCCCCAGCGCATGGACCTCTGGATTAGTAATGCAATAACGGTTCCTCTGTTCAACACCTCCCCCAATGTTGCCATATGTTGAAAGACAATTCAGTAGCTTTACCATGCTGAATTCTGTCTGTAATTCTAAGCACATTGGTTTCCTGCGCTTCCTGGATCTTGTCTGGTTGAACATGGAGTCATGCAATACAGAAAGCACTCTTCAGCCTATCAAGTCTCTGCCAACATATGTACTCTAGGACTATTTACTTTCTAGGACTATTTCAAGTGCTCATCTGCATACTTTTAAAAAGATTGTGAGGTTTTCTGTCTCCATCATCCTCTTCAGTGGTGCACTCCAGATTCCCACAAAACTCTGGATGAAAAGATTTTCTTCAAGTCCCCTTTAATTCTCCACTCTTCACCTTGTGTCAGAATCGAGCTAAGAAAATGTCTGCCCTTTTAGCTAAGGCACAGAGTGACTTATGACAACTGACACATGAGAGGCTCATCACATGGTTGACACTCAACAGCAGAAAGGCAGAAAGCTCAGGGAGCATGAGGAGCTACAGACGTGAAGAAGTCTGCAAGCAGCAGAAACAAATGAATAAGGCTGTGCAATATTTAGAGTTTTTAAAAAATGCAACTTCACTACCAAGTGCTGACACACGCAAAACAGGATCTGGATCAGTGGTGCTGGAAGAGCACAGCAATTCAGGCAGCATCCGAGGACAGGCAAAATCGACGTTTCGGGCAAAAGCCCTTCATCAGGAATAAAGCTTTATTCCTGATGAAGGGCTTTTGCCCGAAACGTCGATTTTGCCTGTCCTCGGATGCTGCCTGAATTGCTGTGCTCTTCCAGCACCACTGATCCAGAATCTGGTTTCCAGCATCTGCAGTCATTGTTTTTACCACACAAAACAGGAGGTTACCTGCAGTGATTCAGCATTTTAAAAGCAAAAGACAAATTGTATCACAAAAATTTCCTTCATGTACAATCAGACAGTTCAGCAGGGAGTTGACCCAACCCATTCTGTGATCACCTTGCTGGAACTATCTAAAATAGTTACATTTCACAGCTCTGCCCTCAGATCTTTCAAGATTTTTCCTGCAATTCCCTCATAAATGCTATGATTTGATTTAGTCTTTAATAGCTAGTTAAAGCAGTATTTAACTCTTCATAGAAAATTCTTCATTCATTACAGATTCAGAAGAGAAAGTCACTGCACCAAGCCTCCTTCAGATATCATCCAAACCCATGACCACTACCATCTAGAAATACAAGCGCAGCAGATACAAGGGAACACCACTACTTGCAATTTCATTTCATTCGCATTCTGACTTGGAAGTATATCACCATTCGTTCACTGTTGCCAGGTCTGCCTCCCTCATAGAATGGGGTGTAGCTCCACCAAACAGACTGCAGCAGTTCGAGAAGGCAGCTTGTCATTACATTCTCCAAGGTACTTAAGTGATAAGTAAATGATGAAAGGATGATGTGAGACTTTTTTTTCTCACAGACCTAGTCAGAATATGGAATTCGCTGCCTGGAAATATGGTGAAGGCAGGTTCAATTCAGGCATTCAAGAAGGCATTGAATGCTTAAATGAATAGAAAAGTGATATGGAAGAAAGGCAGGAGATTGGCACTGTGCAATAGAATCTCTGTGGGTACAATGGGCCAAATGACATGCTTCTGCACCATAACTGCTCTGTGATTCTGTGAATTAGGGATGGGCCATAAATGCTCGCCAAGCCAGTGACATCCAGGGAAAAAAATAAAAGAAATCATGGTCCCCGTTTATAAGATAACAGCATTTTCGCCAGTGCAGAGAGAAGTTGAAGATTACAAAACCTATTTTAGGGCTATTTGGAAGATGGTTATGATATCAGCAGCCTTGCACACAGCTGGTCACACACTCAAGGTAGGGGAAGCCAGTGTCCCACAACTCTCTTTTAAAACTCCACGAAGCTGGAGTGCCCACCACTGGTCATATAGAGTCAGAGAGATCTACAGAAAAAGCCCTTCAGTACAGGCATGCTTACTTTCAGCAACTGGTTGTCAAGAATACCCAGGTCTCATTTTAACTTCCCTTTTCCAAATCCATCACCATTCAGATCACAATCTACCTTCTGTTTTTGCCCCCAGGTGAGATGGCCATGAGCTTTTCTCAACTCGTGCTGAAGACTGGAAATGTCAGAAGATTCTAATAGGGCAATGGCACAAAAGACAATGATCAGCAAGGTATTATCCAAAGTCAACCTGAATTAATGAAAAGGGAATGATTTGGGTGAACCTAGTGGAGATCTTCAAAGACATAACTGGTGGAACAGATGATGGCGAACCAGTGCATGTGGTGGTTTTGGGTTTTCAGAAAGCTTTAATGTCCCAAATAAGAGGTTATTTTGCAAAATCAAAACACACAAGATTGCTGGCAATAATCTGGTATGGATTGAAACTCGGTTAGCAGAAAAGGAACAGGGGAGTGGAAGGCAGTAACAAGCAAAATACCACAGGGAGCAATGTTTGGGCACCAACTTTTTAGAATGTATATCAATGATTTGACTAAGAGACTTGAGTGTTATCGTTCCAATTTTGCACCAGAAACCAAGGTGGAAGTGTGAACGATGAGGTAGATGTAAAGAGGCTTTAGAATAGTTTAGATAAATTGAGTATTTGGTCAAATTCATGGCAGATGCAGTATAACATGGATAAATGTAATATTGTCCACTTCAGTAGGAAAAACAGAATGACAGCATATTATTTAAATGGGGATAGATTAGGAAAGGTCAAAACATGAGAGAACAGCGGGGATTGAAGAAGATGAGCAACTGAAAGACAAAGATGCCTTTAAATACTGTGGTCTGATAGATACATCCTTTACATAAATGCAAGGTCTTTTCTCACTGGCTATTTTCTGAGAATTTGTTTTCAATGGCATTGGAGATGATTTCCAGTCATTTGGAGATAATGTTCATTGCCTTTGAGATTTTTCCCTTTGATGTACAATTTCTTGCTAACACTTTTTACAGCAATGTGGGAGCTCCACCTTCAACTTCTGATGAGCAGTAGTAACAGCCATACCAGTTAGCCGCAGGAGAAACAGCAGCAGGAAAAGCCCACTCTTCAACCACCTGCCACTCCACAGGCTACGGGAGAACAAAGCAAGAAACCCAGACCTGTAGGAGGTGATATGCCCTATCATGGGGACATAAGGGGACATGACTGAGCACCTACACCTCAGGGGCCTCAGATTTTCCTATCAGTTGGTTGCAAGCTCCTGGAAGAAATCCTCATGTCAAGTGGACCAGCTGGGCCACATTCCCTCTGACCCGGGGCACTAAAATGCTTCATGTTCACTTCTGACTCTTTCCAGGAGCTATTTATAGAATCTCACAATCCGTTGCCAACTAATACATTTACCAGGTGACAGATTTTGTCGGGGTCAGCACGAATGTGTTAATTGTCACTAACGTTTGAGGCTAGTCAGAATAAAAAGCCTTTGAGTTCACTGCATTGGACTTTCACAATCCAGGCCAATATAGATTGCATACCCGTGACGCTATTTCAAAGAAGAGAGGGTTAATTAACCATGTCTCCTGCCTGAGATTTATCTTTCAATTAACATTATAAAACAATTTACTAATATTGTTATCTTGTTATTTAAAGGAGTTTGCCTGTTGTTCACGAACTAGCTGCCACAACTACTACCTTATAATTATCGTGATCACACATCAAAAGTAAAGTACATGGTCAACAAACATTTTGAGACCTCAAAAGGCATGCAACTTTTTCTTTCTTTATCATTTTATGATCAACGCTTGTGTCAGCAGTCTAACAAATACAAATGGAAGCCCTTGAGTAATGCTGACAAATAACTAACTCAAAGCCTTGTTGATCTCATATCCATAGGTCATAAATATCAATCACTTCTGAACTTTTAATTATGATGCATACTTTTAAAAAGAGTACATAAAGTCAAAAATGGCTCAGAGTGTAAATCCTGAACAATGCTGTGAATTATCAAAGGAGACCTGTAATCACACACTGATGGGTCTCAAAGAAGCTTTAAAGAGAAGGACTTCAAAAGATAAATGCACTGCAAACCCAAATGTAATTTCCTACGAGTTATCTCAGAGTGTACAAAGTTAAAAATCACACAACACCAGGTTATAGTCCAACAAGTTTATTTGGAAGCTAGCTGGTTTATTTGGCTTCCAAATAAACTTGTTGGACTATAACCTGGTGTTGTGTGATTTTTAACTTTGTACACCACAGTCCAACACCGGTGTCTACAAATCAGTTTACAAAATTATGAGGGGCATGGATAGGGTAAATAGTCAGTCTTTTCCCTGGGGTGATGGAGTCCAGAACTGGAAGGCATAGATTTAGGGTGAGAGGGGAAAGATACAAAAGTGACCTAAGGGGCAACTTTTTCATGCAGAGGGTGGTACAGGTATGGAATGAGCTGCCAGAGGAAGTGGTGGAGGCTGGTACAATTGCAACATTTAAGAGGCATTTGGATGAGTATATGAATAGGAAGAGTTTGGAGGGATATGGGCCGGGTGCTGGCAGGTGGAACTAGATTGGGTTGGGATATCTGGTCGGCATGGACGGGTTGGACCGAAGGGTCTGTTTCCATGCTGTACATCTCTATGACTCCATGACTCTATGTTAGGAGAAAAGATAGCAGACTGGGCACGAGACACATCTGTGTCTTCACCTTTGAAGAATACACAAAAATAGAGATTAAAAAGCCACCTTCAAACTGGTCTGTGTGTGCTTATGGATGAAGGTGTGTGCTGTGAGGGCTACACCTGAGAAAATCTGTCGTCACTCCACACAACAGATAAAAAGAAAAGATATTTCTGCGACTAACTCAGGCAGCAGGTGAATAATAAAGAGGTTTTAACAACATGGCATATCTCATCAACAACCAAAATAAATGGGTAACTTTGCCTGAAATAATGTCATAACATTAATTAGAAAGTACTTTGGAATGTTTGCTGTTGGGAAGCCACAGTATAAATGCAAGATTTCTTTTTCTTTTTTATAAGCCAGTTCTAGGCAAAGAGTGAACCCAACAAAGCCACATATACTTCAGGAAAAGAGAAACATGGCAGTGAAGTTCATTTAAAATGACAAATAAATGGAAGAAATCACCACTCTCCATGTTTTCTTTTACAATAGAAGATAACTTTTCACAGTGTCTAATTTAGATTGTTCCTAACTTATTTAACTGCTTTTTAATTATAAGGTGCTGTATGTAAATTTTCACAAAAGCCTACCAGATGTGGAGACTTGATAAAAAGAAACTAATTTTTGTGATAAAAGGTACCTGTCTGTGACTACAGGAAAGAAGCCATCTTTTTGTCAAACCATGCATATAATTAGTAAACAATACCAGCACATCGAGCAATTGGTTTACATGGCAACCATTGCTTTTAATGGTACTTGAGGTGTTAATAGTCTAGTGGGTTCATAAATTTAATAATGATTGAAATAATGGGCCTGAATAACAGTACTCATCCTACGTTGGTGAAGCATTTGCAGTGACATGAACAATGCACACAGCGTCATACTCAGTGCTAATGCTAGTTAAAAGCTGGATTTTTGCCTCATAATGGAACCTGTGTCAAATGAATGGTGAAAGTCCTTTATCATGTACAATCTGAGAGAATGACCATATGGTAGCCTGCCAGCTAATTTGTCAGCAAAACTACATTCTGCTTTAAACTGACCCACCAGTTGTACAGATGTATCCCTCATAACATTGCAGCAGAAGTTGCTTGAATTTAGATTTTCAGGTTAACATACTCTGCACACTTCATTATAAAAATTTTTGTTTTGAGATGAATGGAATAAGTAATACTTTAATCAGTATAAACTGGCATAGATACATTTGATATGTAAATCATATGTAAGTCACAGTAACAGCTGAATTTTATTGCTCAAAAGAAGACTTCAGCTTGTTGCAATATCTGAATTAACAAGAATTTCACATTACTACACAAACAGATGCTGCTGCTATGAAATGGACCATTTCAGAACTGAAAATTCCTTTTGCCATTTTTTCAAGTATTAAATAAGTGGTGGATAAGGCTGAAGATAACAGGAACTGACAGAAATTGATAAGAAGCTTAACAATGGGCTATTATGTGAATGGAATTATGCTGGAATTACTCTTAGGTCTGCTAAGAGTTAAAACTGCAGGAAATCAGGAACTGCTGTCTCAACCAGATAAGGCATACATTTGGACAAAACATTCAGCATTGCTCACGTGCATGGATAAGATATGCATTTGGACAAAATGTTCAGAATTGGTCACATGCATGCATCATTCCAAATAAGGCACACGTGGCACAGAGACTTGTTAAAAAGAGCCTAAATAAATCCATTTGTTCAACAACACTTCGAAGATTAACATTGTGCAAGAAGTATCCTACGTTAGAAGGCATGGTGAAGTCATCAGAGTTTCAGCCTGGCCAGCTGCAAACTCTCCCGGGTAAGAAATCAGTGGAGTGAAAGACAGTGATTGAGGTATCTCGAGTCGTTAAAAGTGTGTGTTATTTGTTTAAGTACTTGATAAATGAATTGTGGTTTTAAAGAGCTTTAAGTGTCCCCACTGTACCTTCATTTATGTGCTTGGAGGGGCCAGTGTTGGACTGGGGTGTACAAAGTTAAAAATCACACAATCCCAGGTTATAGTTTATTTGGAAGCACTAGCTTTCGGAGAACTGCTCCTTTATCAGGTGGTTGTGGAGAATAAGATTGTAGGAGAATTCTGGGTAACCCAAGACGGAGGATGGGAAAAATTTCTGGCTGTAACAGGCTGCTCCTTTTTTGAGGTATTTTAGGTGTGGGAGGTGATTTCCTTAAATTCCAAGAGCAGCAATTATGTTTTATATGCTGTTGCATTGTTTTAGAACTTCAGAGAGAAAAAAAGTCAAAACAACATCACTTTTAAACGGGAGAGGACAGACAAAGGCAGCACATGGTGAGGTCATGTACGAGAGAGAGAGAAAGAAACCCACAGTGCCACCTGACACAGCAGTGAACCGGCACAGTAACTGACTCTGCTGCTTGAATTCGTGCATTGCTGGATATCAGAGTGCATCTGGGAAAATTAAAACAGTGAAATAGACAACTAATCTTGGAGGATCTTGATTTGGAGAGGACACAGCACAGAGACAGATAAATGAATATTTTTGCCTGTGGCCTTACAGTAAGTCTGCAACAGTGAGTAGAGAGGGTTCTCTCTTGATTATATATTTTATTGCAATATTTCTCTTTATAAATAAGCCTCTTTGCCAAGTGTGCCTTATTTGGAATTATGCGTACATGTGACCAATCCATAACAGTTTGTCCAAATGCATGTCTTATCCATGCATGTGAGCAATGCTGAATGTTTTGTCCAAACGTATACCTTATCTGGTTGAGACAGCAGTTCCTGATTTCCTGCAGTTTTAACTCTGAGCAAACCTGACTGACACAGCGTAATTCCATTCACATAATAGCCCACTGTTAACCTTCCTATCAGTTCCTGTTATCTTACTGAAGTCCATATAGATCACGTCCACCGCTCTGCCCTCATCAATCCTCTTTGTTACTTCTTCAAAAACTCAATCAAGTTTGTGAGACATGATTTCCCACACACAAAGTCACTTTGACCATTCCTAATCAGTCCTTGCCTTTCCAAATAGATGTACATCCTGTCCCTCAGGGTTCCCTCAAACAACTGGTCCACCACCAACGTCTGGCTTACTGGTCTATAGTTCCCTGGCTTGTCCTTACTATTTAAGCAGTGGCACCACGTTAGCCAACATTCAGTCTTTTGGCACCTCACCTGTGACTATCAATGATACAAATATCCCAGCAAGGGGTCCAGTAATCAATTCCTTAGCTTCCCACAGAGTTCTCGGGTACACCTGATCAGGTCCTGGGTATTTATCCATCTTTATGCATTTCAATACATCCAGCACTTTCTCCTCTGTAATATGGATATTTTTCAAGATGTCACCATCTATTTCCCTACACCCTCCACCTTCCATGTCCTTTTCCACAGTAAATGTTGATGCAAAATACGCGTTTAGTATCTCCTGCGATTCCACACAAAGGCCGCCTTGCTGATCTTTGAGGGGCGGTATTCTCTCCCCAGTTACCCTTTTGTCCTTAATGTATTTGTGAAGCCCTTTAGATGCCCCTTAACTCTATTTGCCAAAACTATCTCATGTCCCCTTTTTGCCCTCCTGATTTCCCTCTTAACTATACTCCCACTGCCTTTATACTCTTCTAAGGATTCACTCGATCTCTCCTGTCTATACCTGACAGATGCTTCCTTATTTTTTTAACCAAACTCTCAATTTCTTTAGTCATTCAGCATTCCCTATATATGCCAGCATTTCCTTTGACCCTAACACGAATATACTTTCTCTGGATTCTCGTTATTTCATTTCTGAAGGCTTCCCATTTTCCAGTCGTCCCTTTACCTGCGAACATCTGCCCCCAATCAGCTTTTGAAAGTTCTTGCCTAATACTATCAAAATTGGCTTTCCGCCAATTTAGAACTTCAACTTTTAGATCTGGTGTATCTTTTTCCATCACTACTTTAAAACTAAAAGAGGTATGGTCACAAGCCCCAAAGTGCTCCCCCACTGACACCTCAGTCACTTGCCCTGCCTTATTTCCCAAGAGTACGTCAGGTTTTGTACCTTCTCTAGTATGTACACCTACATATTGAGTCAGAACATTTTCCTGGACACACTTAACAAGTACTTCTCCATCTAAACCCTTAACACCATGGCAGTCCCAGTCTTTATTTGGAAAGTTAAAATCCCCTACCATAACTACCCTTTTATTCTTTTAGAAACTGAGATCTCCATACAAATCTGTTTCTCCATTTCCCTCTGACTATTAGGGGGCCTCTAATACAATCATAATAAGGTGATCATCTGTTTCGTATTTCTCAGTTCAAACCAAATAACATCTCTGGATGTATTTCTGGTAATATCCTCCCTCAGCGCAGCTGTAACGCTGTCCTTTATCAAAAACACCACTCCCTGTCTTCTCTTGCCTCTCTCTTTCTGTCCTTCCTGTAGCATTTGCATCCTGGATCATTAAGCTGCCAATCCTGTCCACCCCTGAGCCATATTTCTGTAATTGCTATGATATCCCTGATATTCCTAATCATGCCCTGAGTTCATTTGCCTTCCCTGTTAGGCCCCTTGCACTGAAATAAATGCAGTTTAATTAATCAGTTGTCCCTTGTTCTCTGCTTTTTCCCTGCCTGCCCTGACTGTTTGACTCGCTTCTTTTATCAACTGTACCAGTCTCAGATTAATCTTTTTCCTCAAAATCTCCCTGGGTCCCATGCAGTCCCCTCACCTTGATACTTTAAATCCTCCTTAGCAGCTCTAGCAAATATGCCTGCCAGTATATTAGTTTCCTTCCAATTTAGGTGCAATCCGTCCTTCTTGTTCAGGTCATTTCTACCACAAAAGAGATTCCAATGATCCAAAAATGTGAATCCTTTCCTCCATACACCAGCATCTCAGCCATGCATTAATCTGCTCTATCCTCCTATTCCTACCCTCAGTAGTTCTCAGCACTGGGAGTAATCCAGATATTACTACTTTGAGGATCTCCTTCTTAAATTCTCCCTTCAGAATCTCACCCATTTTCCCTTCCTATGTCATTGGTTCCAATGCATACAATGACCTCTTGCTGGACCCTCTCCTCCTTGAGAACATTCTGCACCCTCTCTGAGACATCCTTGATCCTGGCACCAGGAAGCAAAACACCATTCTGATTTTTCACTGCTGGCCACAGAAATGTTCTTCAGTCTTATCCAACACTTAATTAATACTTGAAAAAATGATAGAAGGAATTTTCACTTCTGAAATCGTCCATTTCATCGCAGCAGCAGTATCTCTTTGTGTAGTAATGCGAAATTCGTATTAACTAAGAACAAAGAAAATTTGCAGCCCAGGAACAGGCCCTTCAGCCTTCCAAGCCTGAACCGATCCAAATCTAATGTCTAAACCTGTCACCTAATTCCTAAGCATCTATATCCCTCTGCTGCCCACCTATTCATGCATCTGTCCAAACATATCTTAAATGAATCTACCTCTGCTGGCAACGCGTTCCAGGCACCTACCACCCTCTGTATGAAGTGCTTGCTGCATGTATACCCCTTAAGCTTTTCACCTCTCACCTTGAAAGCATGACCTCTTGTTATTGAATCCTTCACCCTGGGAAAAAGCTTGTCTCTATCCACACTGTCTATACCCTTCATGATTTTGTAAACCTCAATCAGGTCCTCCCTCAATCTTCTTTTTTCTAATGAAAATAAACCTAACCTACTCAACCTCTCTTCATAGCTAGAACCTTCCATCCCAGGCAACATCCTTGTAAATCTTCTCTGCACCCTCTCCAAAGCAAGCACATCCTTTTGGTAATGTGGCGACCAGAACTGTACACAGTATTCTAAATGTGGCCGAACCAACGTCATATACCATTTTAACATGACCTGCCAGCTCTTATACTTAATATCCCATCCGATGAAGGCAAGTATACCATATGCCTTCTTGACCACTCTATCCACCTGTGCAGCAACCTTCAAGGTACAATTGACCTGAACTCCCAGATCTCTCTGTTCATCAACTTTCCCAAGGTTCTTCCGTTTACTGTATAATATGCTCTAGAATTAGACTTCCCAAAATGCATCATTTCACATTTGTCTGGATTGAACTCTATCTGCCACTTCTCTGCCCAACTCTCCAGTCTATCTATATTCTCCTGTATTCTTTGACAGTCCCCTATGTTTCTGCTACTCCACCAATCTTCGTGTCATCTGCAAACTTGCTGATCATACCAACAGTGCCCTCTTCCAGATCATTTATGTATATCATTTTGAGAAACTCCTTTCAACTACTACTCTCTGTCTCCTGTTACTCAACCAGTTCTTTATCCACCTAGCTAGAATACCCCGCACACCATGTGACTTCACTTTCTCTATTAGTTTACCAAGGGGAACCTTATCAAACGCCTTACTACAGTCCATGTATATGACATCTACAGCCCTTCCTTCATCTATCAACTTTGTCACTTCCTCAAAGAACTCTATTACGTTGGTAAGGTATGATCTCCCCTGCATAAAACTATGTTGCTAATCACTGATAAGCCCATTCTTTTCTAAATATAAATAGATCCTATCCCTCAGTACCTTCTCCAGCAACTTTCCCACCTCTGACATCAGGCTCACTCTGTAGTTACCCATAATATCTCTGCTACCCTTCTTGTATATGGAGACAACATGAGCAGCCTTCCAGTCCTCTGGTACCTCACCTGTATTTAAAGGATGCCACAAAGATATCTGTCAAGGCCCCAGCTATTTCCTCTCTCGCCTCCCACAGCAACCTGGGATAGATCCCATCCAGTCTGGGGATTTGTCCACCTTAATAACCTCTAGCCTACCTAACACATCTTGCCTACTTATGAAAACGTGATCCAGTGTTATCAAGCTTCTATCTCTAATCTCAAAATTCATCATGCTCTTCTCCTCAGTGAACACTGATGCAACGTAACATTCAGAATCTCACCCATTCTCTCAAGTTCAACACACAGCCTTCCTTCATTATCCTTTAGTGGACCAATCATTTCTCTAGTTACCCGCTTGCTTCTTATATAAGAATAAAAAGCTTTGGGATTCTCCTTAATTCTGCTCACTCAAGCTGTTTCATGACCCCTTTTAGCCCGCTTGATTCCTCATTTAAGATTGGTCCTATTCTTCTGATATTTCTCCAGGGCCATTCTGTTCTTAGCTGCCTAGACTTTATGTCCACTTCCCTTTTCCTCTTAGCTAGTCATACAATTTCTCCTGTCATCCACGGTTCACGAATCTTGCCTTACCTATCCTTTGCTTTCAACGGCACATGCCTATCCTGCACTATCTTTAACCTATCTTTGAAAGCCTCCCACATATCAAATGTGGACTTCCCTTCAAAATAGCTGTGTCCAATCCACATTTCCCAGCTCATGCTTAATTTTGATATAACTGGCCATGGCCCAGCTAAGTACTCTTCCCTTAGGCCCACGTGCATCTTTGTCTACAGGTACTCTAAAACTTACAGAATTGTGGTCATTGTTCCCAACAGTGAGCGTGAGGTAGAGGAACAAATAGGTAAATAGATTATGGAACAATGTAAAAGCAACAGGTTAGTGGTGATCTTCCACCACAAATTCTGCCACCTGGCCTGGCTCATTCCCCAACATCAGGTCCAATATGGCCCTTTCCCTCGTCGGATTATTGACACACCACTCTAGAAAACTCTCCTGGATGCTTTTTACAAATTCTGCCCCCTCCAGACCTCTGGCACTAAGTGTATCCCAGTCAATGTTGGGAAAATTAAAATCTCCCATCACCACTAACCTGTTGCTTTTACATTGTTCCATAATCTATTTACCTATTTGTTCCTCTACCTCACGCTCACTGTTGGGAAGCCTGTAATACAGCCCCAAAATGTAATTGCACCCTTCTTATTTCTCAGGTCCACCCATAATGCCTCACTACTCAGGCCCTCCATAGTGTCCTCCTTTAGCACAGCCGTGATATCATCCCTGATCAGCAATGCAGCTCCTTGCCCCCTTTTACTTCCGTCCCTGTCCTATCTGAAGTGTCTATATCCTGGAGAAAATTAATTGCCAATCATGCCCTTCCTTCAACCAAGTCTCTGTTATTGCAATAACATCATACTCCCAAGCACCAATCCAAGACCTAAGTTCATCTGCCTTACCCACTATACTCCTCACATTAAACTATATGCACTTCAGGCCACCAGTTCGTTTGCCTTCATCTGCTATCTGCATACTCTTCCCCTTATTAATGCTATCTTCATGATTCTTACAGTCTCCAGTTTCCACCTCACTGTCTACTTGTCTTCTCTTCTGGTTCCCAGCCCCCTTCCACATTAGTTTAAAACCTCCCCAACAGCAGTAGCAAAAACTCCCCCAAGGACATTAGTTCCAGTCTGGTTCAGATGTAGACTGTCCAATTTGTAATAGTCCCACTTTCCCCAGAACCGGTCCCAATTTCCAACAAATCTGAACCCATCCCTTCTACACCATCCCTCAAGCTACGTGTTCATCCTGCACGAACACAAGAATTGTTAATACAAGCCATAAGTATTAAGTTAGTTTGGAGCAGTGTTTTGTAGAGAAATAAGACAGTGCTACTTTCTGGGTCTGTAGACTGAAAGAAGAAAAAATGGCCTTAAGTAGAGTGATATGCTCTTCTTGTCAGATGTGGGAGTTGAGGGAGAATTTAAGGGTTACTAAGGATTATATCTGCAATAACTGCCATTAATTGTGAATCCTATCAGATCGAATGGATCAGTTAGAGTGACAGTTAGAGGCAATGAGGAATTTACAAGAGCAAGGAATGTGATGGATGGCAGTTATAGGAAGGGAGAAAAATTGCAGATACAATCACATAGATAGGTTAACTCTAGGAAAGATAAGAGAGGTAGGCAGGCAGTGCAGAAGTCTTCTGTGGCTATACCCATTTCAAATAAGTAAGCTGTTTTGGAAAATGTAGGGGGTGATGGATTCTCAGGGGAACATAGCACCAACAGCCAGCTTTCTAGTATCAAGACTGGCTCTAGTGCAATGAGGAGTACGTCGTGTTCCAAGAGATCAACTGTGTTAGGGGACTCTCTAGCCCGAGGCACAGACAGATGTTTCTGTGGCCAGTAGCGAAAAATCAGAATGGTGTGTTGCTTCTCTGGTGTCTCTTCTCTGGGGTGGGGGAGTGCAGAACTAGAGGGCATAGGTTTAGGGTGAGAGTGAAAAGATATAAAAGAGACCGAAGGGGCAACAGTTTCACGCAGAGGGTGGTACATGTATGGAATGAGCTACCTGAGGAAACGATGGAGAATAGTATGATTGCAACATTTAAAAGGTATCTGGGTGGGTATATGAATAGGAAGGGTTTGGAGGGATAAGGGCTGAGTGCAGGCAGGTGGGGACTAGATTGGATTGGGATATCTGGTTGGCATGGACGATTTGGACCGAAGAGGCTGTTTCCGTGCTGTACATCTCTATGACTCTATGACACAGAATTTATAGCAAAAGTTTACAGTGTGATGTAACTGAAATTATATATTGAAAAAGATCTGGATTGTTTAAGTCTCCCATCTTTTAGAATGGGCAAGTTGGTTTCAGTTCTTTCATATGTAAATTCTGGAACTTTCTTAAGGTTACATTTTCGAGTAAATTTAACAATAGGTGCCATGTTGGCCCAGATAATGCTTTGAAGATGTGAGGTGCCCTGTGTTTGAGGTTGTCTGTGCCCCAATGTTTCGACGATTCTATTTCTAAAAAAGGTATTTACAGAATCTTACATGGATTCATGCAGATTTTGAGCAAAATAAAATGTAATCCTGCAAGTACAAATTCACCCCACAAACTTGTATGTGTGTCTGTGCATGCGGGTATGTGTGCAGGGGGTATGAATGTCTGTGAGAGTGTGTGTATGTGTAAGTGTGTGTGAGTGTAAAGGGATATAAGTCTGTGGAAGGGTGCATGTGTGAGTGTGGGAGTGTATGAGGGAGAGCTTGTGTATGAGAGAGGGTCTGTGTGAGTGTATGGGTCTGTAGGAATGTGAGTGTGTGTGTGTGTTTAGTGCAGTGGGGTCACCTGTAATGTGACACAAACCCAAGGTTCTGGTTGAGGCCATCCACATGGGTACCGAACTTAGCTATCAGCCTCTGCTCAGCCATTTTGCATTTTTGCCTGTCCTGAAGTCCGCCTTGGAGGATGGTGACCCGAACATCCAAGATTGAATGTCCAGGACCGCTGAAACGTTCTCCAACTGGGAGGGAACACTCCTGTCTGTTGATTGTTGTACACATTTATGTAGTTAGTTAAAAATCACACAGCACCAAGTAATAGTTCAACAGGTTTATTTGGAGACACTAGCTTTCGGAACGCTGCTCCTTCATCATGTGGTTGTGATTTATCTGTGTACTGTTGTCTCTGAGAGACGGGCAAGATAAGGTTAATTAATAGAAGAGAGAGGGGAAAACTTTCTTAAAGTAGCATCAACTGTCTTAAGGTACTTATTAGATAATTATCAGCCTGTCTGCTGTTATGACTTTTTACATAGTTACATTTATAAAACCTTTAAACTACTGTCTGCATGGAATATGGAATATTATAATAAACATTATACACAAGTAATACACAGAGCTGAGAACAACAGCAAGCGAGCGATAAGCCTTTTAATGCTATGGGGTCTGGGGGTGGTGGATAGCTACAGGTTAATGATCTTTATTCACTATTTTTAGTTAGTCCGTTGATGTGTTGACATAAATTTCTGCCTGTGCCAATTTAACTTAGATACCAAAGCAAAGGTGAAGCTCATTTTAGAGGAGAGAATGCTGAACAAGATGACAATGCTTGCTGTAACACGAAGCAGTTTTCCATCCACTCCAGAATGTAAATCTGAATAGAACAATTCAAATAATAGCCATTTTCAACCATTGAAGGATGTGGCAGAATTAATAAAGTGTGGTGCTGGATAAAGTATAGCAGGTCAGGCAGCATCCGAGGAGCAAGAGAGTCAATGTTTTGGGAAGGACCCTTCTGCAGAAAGAATATGAGTTTCATGTTATCTGTCTAGAGGTTCTTTGAATTGCAGGATGCAAAGGATGAACACAAAAATGCAAATAAATTTCAAGGGTATATTCTAAACTTCCCATTCTGAAGCAATACATGCTATTAGGAAGTTAGAGAAACAAAAGTTAGATCAGAAAGAAAGGCAATTGAAGGGAGCCTTTTAGCCAGGATAAATAGGGCATTTTCCAAGTAGCAGACTGTGACTGCTGGAGTGTTGCAAGGATTAGTTCTGGGACCTCAGCTATTTACAATCTGCATTAACGACTTAGATGAAGAGACAAAGAGATAAAGAGTAATGCATCGAATTGTGCTAATGATACAAAGCTAAGTGAGAATGTAAACTGAGGCCAAGAAGCTGACAAGATTTATTGATAAGTTCAGTGAATGGCCAACAAGTTGACTGATGGCATATAGTGCGGGTAAATGTGAAGTTAGGTTGATGTTCAAAAGCACTTTGGTATATTGGTACAAGGCATACAAAGCTAGCATGCAGATACAGCAAATAAGTAGGAAGGCAAATAACATGTTTGTCTTTATTGTGAAGGCATTGAAGCACAAGAATAAAGAAAGCTAAAAATCACACAATGCCAAGTTATAGTACACTCACACTCACACTCACACACATATACGTACACACACATACACACACTCTCTCAAAGGCACTCATACCCCACCCTGCACACACCAATGAGGGAGCAGTGCTCCGAAAGCTAGTGCTTCCAAATAACCTGGACTATAACCTGGTGTTGTGTGATTTTTAACTTTGTACACCCCAGTCCAACACTGGCATCTCCAAATCAAGAATAAAGAAGTCTTTCTACAATTGTACAAGGTTTAATGAGACTCTACCTGGTATATGCAGAATCATAGTCTCTCTACTTAAAAAATATTTAAAAGGAAATTACTGCAGATACAAGAAATCTGTAATAAAATAGAAAGTGCTGGAGAAAATTAGCATGTCTGCAAATGTGTGCGGAGAGATAAACAGATGGCAGAATCTGAGCAAAGTGGGCTAAGGTGAGTTGTATGGTAGAATCAAGTGACAAATGTAGCAAGGTTCCTCTCGACATCAACATCATCTCTATCCATATTTTATGCTTTTCGCAAGTGGCATTGTAAGTGGCGGCACGGTGGCACAGTGGTTAGCACTGCTGCCTCACAGCGCCAGAGACCCGGGTTCAATTCCCGACTCAGGCGACTGACTGTGTGGAGTTTGCACATTCTCCCCGTGTCTGCGTGGGTTTCCTCCGGGTGCTCCGGTTTCCTCCCACAGTCCAAAGATGTGCAGGTCAGGTGAATTGGCCATGCCAAATTGTCCGTAGTGTTAGGTAAGGGGTAAATGTAGGGATATGGGTGGTTTGCGCTTCGGCGGGGAGGTGTGGACTTGTTGGGCCGAAGGGCCTGTTTCCACACTGTAAGTAATCTAATCTAATCTAATTCTCAATAGGCAGTGGTGAGGAGCCAACTGACAGAATCAACCTTGATAACTGCCCAGTTAACACCACAACTTCCTTCATTAATATTCAGATTTCTATGTTCCCAAAATCTCCAATTAAGCTCAACATCAAGAAGATTTAACAAGACAATCAAAATGAGCAGTTAGCGGATTCAGCTCACTATTCACACTGAATGACCATCAGCACTGTCCACTCACAACTCATGTCCACAGACAATTGGCATCCAATATGTGCCAGCCTCTAAGAACACTGATGGGGTATTGCCAGTCTATTTTCAGGATACGTCTGCACTTCAATGCTGCAATCAATGCTGCAATGCAGTCTGCCCTGAAAACCTTCATTGTAATCCTGCAGCAAGGAGACTGTGTGCTCATGGACTGGACCAGGCTGTAACTCCAGGTTGATTGTTTCTTGCCATATCACTCACAGTCTCAGTCTATCCAATGCTCACAGCAGCATTGCCTTGCAATTCCATGCTTTGCTTTTTTGTGTCTTACCCTCGCAGCCAAAGATCCCATTTTCATATTACTGCTGCCTTGCCTTGCTGTTTTTCACAGACACAGAGTGACTTGTCACAGTTGTCAACAAGCTTCAGTCATGTCAAAGGAGATAACCTTTCTCCTGGGGACCCCAGCCCAATTCGCCAAGGACAGCTTCTGATACCAATCCAAGGCCAGCTGGGTCAGAGTCAAGATTCTCTCCTCATATGGGGCAAGAGTCAAATGAAGGGCAGCTGATCGCCCACTTGCATCTTTCTGCCTTATATTGGGCTCTTTTTCTCCTTGAATGGTAAGGAGGCAGGTATTGTAGAAGATGAAAATGGTTGGCACAGATATTACTGCTGGGCACTGGTGGGGACATGTCCTAAGTGTTAGTGGTGTGGGAGTTTCATGTGTGACAGCGAGTGGAAAAGATGCTGCACATTATAGTGACAGTGTGGAACATGAGACCTAGTAGGAGGTAGATACAGTAGCAGGGACAGAGTAACTGTGAGATGTTGGAGAAAAGATAGTGACACTTGCACAACATGTAGAAGGAAATTGATCTTCTTCCTACATTCCTCCAGAGACGTGAGGTGGTTGGCAACCTTGGACCAGGCTGGTATGGTCTGCTGTCATGACCTCCACTGCTGGTCTTGGGAATGGAAACAAATCCCATGTCAGCCCAATTCCATGCAGAAGAATACTGTATTTAGGACTCTGTTCATGATGTGGGATGCCAATTTCTCCTATCGGGGGCAAATCTCATGAGCTGTGTTGGGCATTTTCAAATGACAGTGCTTATCTGGATACACAACTGGCTTTCAGAGATGGTGGGTGCAAGATATGCCAGTGATTCAGCATATATTAGCAGAGTGGCAAATTGGTGTGGGAACAGCAGGTGACACGATGGGGCAGAAATCTGGTGTGACAGAAGTCACGGGGCTAGGTAAGTAATTAATGAGGCAAGTTTGGTAAGATAGGGTGAGAAAACCTGCTAGGCCTCATAAGGAGAAACCTCCATAAAATGTAACCCAAGTCAGAACTAGCTCGAAAAAAAAAGTCAGATTCATCC
Source organism: Chiloscyllium plagiosum (assembly GCF_004010195.1). Taxonomy (NCBI): domain Eukaryota; kingdom Metazoa; phylum Chordata; class Chondrichthyes; order Orectolobiformes; family Hemiscylliidae; genus Chiloscyllium; species Chiloscyllium plagiosum. The sequence goes on from NC_057724.1 coordinate 53,383,756, forward strand.
TAAAGGTTGTGGTTCAAGTCCAATCTGACTCTTCTTCCGAAATCTCAAAATATTAACCTGTTTCTCCCTCCTGTTTAACTCAAAATGTCAACCTGTTTCTCTAATCAATGCTTCCAGGCCTGCTGAGGTTCTGAAGCAATTTTCCTTAGAAAAGAAATGGCAATACAATGAATGTCTATCCAATTGGACCTTTGGATTTATTGGTCCTATGACGAGAGGCCAAGTTTAGCCTTTGAAGTTCAGAAGAACCCAAAACATTCTCATTGAAATGTCTAAGGTTTTAAAGAGGATTGAAAGGGTAGATATAGAAAGATTCTCCCAGGCTGGAGAATCTAGGACGTGGGGGTACTGAGGCAAGGAGAAATTCCTTCATTCAAAAAGGCTGTGGATCTTTCATTGCAAATGCTTGATCAGTGAATGTCTTTAAGGATGAGGCAGGGAGTCAGAGATATGGGGAGTGGCAAGAAAGTAAAGTTAAAGCCAAATATTTGCTATGAACCTAATGAATGGTCAAACAAACCCAACAGGCCATAACATCTATTCTTGCTCCTGTTTCTTATATCCCTATGTTTCTTGCATTAATTGTATTTCAATTCATTCTATTCAGCCAGTTGTATTAATTGTGAAGTCACCTATTTTCATATATTTATGTGGAGACTGTAGGAGATTCTCAACTTGCAAACCCAGACTTTGTAAATAAAAATTCATAAATAAATAAGGATTTGCTCAGCGTCCTATCCTTCACTGCCCTGTTATTGGAATTGTGATATTCAGTTCACTTTCATAGAGTCATACAGCATGAAACAGGCTCACCAGTCCAATTAGTCCACACTGATCATGTTCCCAAACTAAACTAATTCCAGATTTTAACTCATATCCCTTCAAACCTTTCCTATTCATGTACCTATCCAAATGTTTTTTTTAAACAGAACTGTAGCTGCACCCACCCCTTCCTCTGGCAGTTCATTCCATACGCTAACCACACACTGAATCAAACTTTTTTATGCTTAGGGGTGGAATGTCATGACAGGATTTCCCAGCATCTAAAGACATATATAGCTGGTAAAAAGGTATCAAGTTATTTGGCTTTGAGCATCGGTAGGTGGGTTGGGGG
>NC_057724.1:53384906-53391712 GCF_004010195.1 Chiloscyllium plagiosum
GGATGGGGGTGGTGGAATATGGCTACCATTAATGGCCCATCCCGAGTTGACTTTCAGAAGATAGTAGTGGGCTGCCTTCTTTAACCATTGCAGTCCATGTGCTGTCAGTGTTTAAAGCACACTGACTGTGTTTTTTTAACACGTGGCCAACAGGTCAGTGTGATGCATTTAAAGTATGGGTGGAGAGGGCTGGTGTGCAATGTGAAAGGGGGAGTTACATGCATAAGTTCCTTCCTGTCCGGAAAACAATCTTTTCATCGATGGGTCTTCTGCTTTGCAACCTTATGGGAATACACATAAATTAAGCCCTTCATGATGCCAGACTAAAATTTCTGAGGAGCTGAGAAAATGTTTGACTTGTAAGAAAAGAATTTAAGAAATGAGCAGGCGAATAAGCCCAACTTGCTCAATCTTTTCTATTGAGACAAACCCTTCACCTCAGGAATTAGCCTAGTGTCTCTTCCTCATGCAGTCTCCTTCTTTATATTGACTCTGTACCATAGCATTCTATAATCTGTCTTAGTGTAAATATTATTCTTCAAACAGAAGTGGACAACCTCATTTTTCTGACATTATATTTCATCTGTCAAATGTTTTCTGACTCACTTCGCCTATCTATATCCTTTCCAAACTTATGTCCTCCTCACCATTTTCATTCCTAACTACTTTTGTAATTAAATTTGGCTACATACACTTGGTACTTACAGACAAATAATTAACATAAGTTGTAAATAGTTGAGCGGCCCAACATTGATCCCCATGGTGCTTCACAAGTTACCATCTGCCAACTTAAAAATGAATCATTTACCCTGTCTGTCTACTTCCTGTTCATTATCTAATCCTGTACCTACATTAATTTTTCATCACCACATCATAAGCTCTTACCTTCTGTAATAATGCTTTACTCAGTACACGGTCAGTGGACTACATCTACATAAGCCATTCCTGAAGAAGGGCTTATGCCTGAAACGTCGATTCTCCTGTTCCCTGGATGCTGCCTGACCTGCTGCGCTGTTCCAGCAACACATTTTCAGCCCTACATCTACCAGTTCTCTTTTCACCACCCCACTTGTTACATTCTCAAGGACTCTGATAAAGTTAGCACACATGATATCCATTTCATAAAACAAGAATACAAAAAATACAAGCAAGTTTCAACCAGTTAGCCTATTGAACCTTCTTTACCATTCAATCCATTTATGCTTGACATTGAGTCTCAACTCTAATTTCCTGCCCACTGCTCATATCCCTTAATTCTCTGAAAACTAAAAATCTATCTATCCCAAACTTAAATGTATTCAACAATGCAGCAGGCACAATCCTCTGGGGTTAAACAATATTGACTTTGTTTGATTATATTATCATTCTCTGAAAGCCCTGCCATTAGTTTCTTAATAATGGATTCCAATACTTCCCCAAATACAAATGCTTAACAAACTGGACAACAGATTTTTGCATTGTATATCTCTTCTTCCTTGGATAATTATATTCGTGCTTTTCAAATCTGCTGTGAACTTTCCAAATTCTCAGGAATTTTGCAAGTCTAGAAATAATGCATCTACTATTTATGTAAACAGAACCTGGAATGCACATCATCAGGTCCAGGGGACTTGTCAGCTTTTAATTCTTGAAGGTTTTTCTGCATGATAATGATTGTCTTAAATTCAATTTTTTCTTAGAGTCATAGAGATGTACAGCACAGAAACAGACCCTTCGGTCCAACCCGTCCATGCCAACCAGGTATCCCAACCCAATCTAGTCCTACCTGCCAGCACTTGGCCCATATCCTTCAAAACCTTTGTTATTTATATACCCATCCAAATGCCTTTTAAATGTTGCTAACCTCCACCACTTCCTCTGGCAGCTCATTCCATACATGTACCACCCTCTGAGAGAAAAAGTTGCCCCTTAGATCTCTTTTATATCCTTCTCCTCTCACCCTCAACCTATGCCCTCTAGTTCTGGACTCCCCCACCCCAGGAAAAAGATTTTGCCTATTTATCCTATCCATGCCCCTCATAATTTTGAACACCTCTATAAGGTCACTTTTTTTTTGTAATTGTTACCAGGAAGAAAGACTTGTTCCAAGTCTTTTTCACTTCCTTTTTCCCATTGTTAATTTGCTGGCCTTATTCATGAAGAGAACAAATTTAACATTCCTTTTTATTTACTTACAAACGCTTTGACTATTTGTGCTTAATAATACTATTTGTATTTATTACTTGTTTACTGTAAAATTCTAATTTGTTACTTTATTAATTTTTTGGTCACTTTTTTCTGGTTTCTAAAATGTTCTCCTTCCTTTACCAACAGTAATCTTTGCAGCATTGCATAGTCTTTCTTTCAGTTTCATATCATTCCTAAATGTCTCATGTTATTATAATTCTTGCCTCAGTGATTCTTTACTATGAGATCATTAATTAAACCTGTTTCATTACATGTTACCTAGTCTAATATAGCATATTCCCTGATTCTAGAATGCATTGTTCTCAGGAATTGTCTCAAAAACACTCTATGACCTTATCCCTAAGGTTACCATTGCCAAATCATTCAATTTGCATGATGATTAAAATTACCTATGATAGTTACAGTAGCCTTTAACAAAACTTCATTATTTCTTGCACATTGGAGCTACTGTTAAGAGGCTGTAAACTATACCGATCAGTGGATTCCTTCAGTATTTTAAGCTGCAAAAAATGGGTGTTGTATGCAAGAATAGCATGGTTATAATGAACTTACCTAGAAACAGGTTAGGCCTCAGCTTGAGTATTGTTGACAGTTCTTGGTGCCATCCCTTAGGATGGATGTGAATGTCTGGGAGTGAGGGCAGAAGAGATTTATGACAATGATTCCAGGGATGACACACTTCAGTTATGAGGAAAGGTTGGAGAGGTTGAGGCTGCTTTCCTTGGAGTGGAGACAGCTAAGAGGAGATTTGATTAAAGTTTTCAAAATTATGAAGGGGTTGGAGATTAGAATGAGAATTGTTTCCACTCATAAAATGTATGAGAACCAGAGGCTCCAGCTTTGTAATGAATTGTAAAAGAAGCAGCAGTGAGGCGAGTGGTACAAGTCCAGACTGCACTGCCTAGAAATGTGGTGGAGGCAGGCTCAGTTGAGGCATTCAGCCAGGTATTGGATATTATCTCAATGGAAGCATTAAGCAGAGTTATAGGGAAAAGGCAGGAGATTGGCATTTAATCAAAATGCTCAGAGAGCCAGTGCAGATACAACAGGCTGAGGGACCTCTGGCTGCACCTTAACAATGGTGTGACTGTGTAATTCAGTATGAATGATTTATTTTACCTGAGATATTTTTGGCCATCTTGACACAGCTGCTCATTAACTAAACTCCCTGGGTTAGAATTTCAAGTTGCCTATCATAAAACATGTGATGTAAACTATAGAAATTGCTTGATTTTCATTTCTAATGAATCTAGATTAAAATTAAGAATGTTGGTTTGCTCGTTGAGCTGGAAGGTTCACTTCCAGATTAAAATTAAGATCAGACATTTTCTATATGGGGACCCATCTGTGAAACCAAGTTTTTGATGAGCAACATGTAAAGAAATCCACCCCATTGAGGCGGGAGATGGAAAGCACACTCCTTTTTCAAAATGCCAGATTCTCAATGTAAGCTTTTTAGTTGTAGCACCAATTGTTATTAGTAATTTTCTTTAGACTTGTTACATTTCATAAATGAATTATGCACAGAATATATATATAGTATATAATATAAACTGTTTACCCTTTAACATTTACATTGCAGTGATGATGATTATATTAAATCCAATTTCATTAACCAATTTTCATAACCCAATGTATTAGACTGCAGAATTAACTTGATATAATCTAATAGTCATACAGAAAATGGCAACTTTAGCACAGATCTTAATTGGACATAATACTAAGTAGATAGTCTTTATAGAGTTGATTTCCAGCAATTTTAAAAGTTGTTGCTGCAAATACATCTGTGGCTAGAGTACAGAATACAAATGATTTTAGCTAAAATGAGCTCTGCGCCTTTTATTGATTTGGGTATTTAGTTACTCAAATACACTATTGATTACAAAGTACATTTTGAAAGAATTTTGAAAAGCACATTTCACTTTTTCAGATTGATTGGATAATAGAAATTACAGTGTGTTTTAGGTCTAATGAATCCTGTTTCATTTGGATAGCACAGTCTCAACAAATGAAAAATAATGATAGGATTCTCGAAGTGAGTGCTTGCTTTTTTATTCTGAATTAAATGAGACATGGTAACTGCTATTCAGGTTATCTAGCCAATATGAACAACAAATTCATGACTGGTTAATCAAGCCTGGATTTCTTTCCCAAGTGTCCCAATGCAGTCATCAAATACATGAGTGAATTGGTTTACATTGGTGAACTGTTTCATTGTGGTATCAATTCCTGATTGAGAACTGCAATTTCTTTTTTAAAAAATAATACTGAGCCAGGAAAGCTAGTGGCTCATTTCCACTTGATTAAATGAGGGTTTCTAAATGTGAGCAACTTGGTGAATTACTGTAGATGTTGAAAGCATTCCTCATTAAACACTTGCATAAATAAATGTGGTATATCCATTGTATGAAAAGAGTAGACAAGAAGTTGCAAAATATTGGATTTAACATGTGATTTGAGATTACTAAGAGTAGGTGGTATGGAACTATATTTCCTTCATGTAATGCAGCGACACATTTTTGACTTCAGGGAGGTGTTCAAAACAAGGATCCTTGTGGGTAGCAAGGTTAGATCACATGGAATACAGAGAGACCTAACCATTTGGATAAAAAATTAGCTCAAAGATGGAGACAAAAGGTTGATGGTGGAGGGTTGCTTTTCAGGCTGGAGGCCTGTGACCCCGGAGTGCTCTGAAGATTGGATGTGAATGTAAGAGGTATGGTTAGTAAGTTTGCAGATGATGCCAAAATTGATGGTGTAGTTGACAGCCAGGAAGATTACCTCAGAGTACAATGGAACCTTGATCAGATGGGTCAATGGGCTAAGGAGTGGCAGATGGAGTTTAATTTAGAAAAATCTGAGATGCTGCATTTTGAAAAGGCAAATCAGGACAGGACTTATACACTTAATGGTAAGGTTCTAGGGAGTCTTGCTGAGCAACGTGACCTTGGACTGCAGTTTCATAGTTCCTTGAAATTGGAGTCACAGGTAGACAGAATAGTGAAGAAGGCATTTGATACTCTTGCCTTTATTAGTCAGTACGTTGAGTATTGGAGTTGTGAGGACTTCTTGTGGCTGCACAGGACATTGGTTATGCCACTTTTGGAATACTGCATACAATCCTGGTCTCCCTGCTAACGGTAAGATGTTATGAAGTTTGAAACAGTTCAAAAATGATTTACAAGCATGTTGCTAAGATTGGAGAGTTTGAGCTATAGGGAGAGGCTGAATAGACTGGGGTCATTTTCCCTGGAGTGTCGGAAGCTGTGGGGTGACAGTATCGAGGTTTATAAAATAATGAGGGGCATGGATAGGGTTAATAGTCAAGGTCTTTTCCCTAGGGTAGGGACATCCAAAACTAGAGAACATAGGTTTAAGGTGAGAGGAGAAAGATTTAAAAGGGACCTAAGGAGCAACTTTATCACATAGAGGGTAGTGTTTGCATGGAATGAGTTCCAGAGGAAATTGTGGAGGCTGGAACAATTAGCATATTTTAAAAACATTTGAACGGATATATGAATAGGAAGAGTTTCGAACAATATGGACCAAATGCTGGCAAATGAGACGAGATTAATTTAGGATATCTGGTAGGCATGGATGAGTTGGATTGAATGGTCTATTTTGGTGTTGTACATCTTTATGACTCGAGTGTGGGTATTTTAGAATACTTGGAATAACTATTGAGAGGGGAAATTGACATTACGGACAACAGAAAGATGGACAGAAAAGAAATGGATAGCATATATTTGCTGGTAATCCAAAGTGTGCATTGAACATTTGAGATGTGAAAATGTGATGATGTGATTGGACGATATAGTCATTGGTACTAATTTGTAATGTGAACTATGTGAATTCGACTGAGTGGAGATAGGGGTGAGTAAATGTGTAACCTGTAGTCAGAAGCTCATTCTCTGTAAAAACAAGATAACATCTTTGTTCTTGCAATAAAATTTGACTTCTGCACCATTTTTTGATGTGTCCATCTCCTATGCATACGTGAATAAATGTTTAAGCAAAGAAATATAGATCGAGTGAATCCTTAGAAGAGTATAAAGGAAGTAAGAGTATACTTAAGAGGGAAATCAAGAGGGCAAAAAGGGGACATGAGATAGCTTTGGCAAATAGAATTAAGGAGAATCCAAAGGGTTTTTACAAATACATTAAGGACAAAAGGGTAACTAGAAAGAGAATAGAGCCTTTCAAAGATCAGCAAGGCGGCCTTTGTGTGGAGCCACAGAAAATGAGTATTTTGCATCAGTATTTACTGTGGAAAAGGATATGGAAGATATAGACTGGAGGGAAATTGATGGTGACATTTTGCAGAATGTCCAGATTACAGAGGAGGAAGTGCTAGATGTCTTAAAATGGGTAAAGATAGATAAATCCCCAGGACCTGATCAGGTGTACCCGAGAACTCTGTGGAAAGCTAGAGAAGTGATTGATGGGCCTCTTGCTGAGATATTTGTATCATCGATAGTCACAGGTAAGGTGCCAGAAGATTGGAGGTTGGCTAACGTGGTGCCACTGTTTAAGAAGGGTGGTAAGGTCAAGCCAGGGAACTATAGACCAGTGAGCCTGACCTCAGTAGTGGGCAAGTTGTTGGAGGGAATCCTGAGGGA
>NC_057724.1:53391923-53412131 GCF_004010195.1 Chiloscyllium plagiosum
GTTTAAATCAGATAAATGCGAGGTGCTGCATTTTGGGAAAGCAAATCTTAGCAGGACTTACACACTTAATGGTAAGGTCCTAGGGAGTGTTGCTGAACAAAGAGACCTTGGAGTGTAGGTTCATAGCTCCTTGAAAGTGGAGTTGCAGGTCGATAGGGTAGTGAAGAAAGCGTTTGGTATACTTTCCTTTATTGATCAGAGTGTTGAGTACAGGAGTTGGGAGGTCATGTTGCAGCTGTACAGGACATTGGTTAGGCCACTGTTGGAATATTGCATGCAATTCTGGTCTCCTTCCTATCGGAATGATGTTGTGAAACTTGAAAGGGTTCAGAAAAAATTTACAAGGATGTTGCCAGGGTTGTAGGATTTGAGCTATATGGAGTGGCTGAACAGGCTGGGGCTGTTTTCCCTGGAGCGCCGGAGGCTGAGGGGTGACCTTATAGAAATTATGATAGGCATCGATAGGGTAAATAGACAAAGTCTTTTCCCTGGGTTCGGGGAGTCCAGAATTAGCGGGCATAGGTTTAGGATGAGAGAGGAAAGATATAAAAGAGACCTAAGGGGCAACTATTTCATCCAGAGGGTGGTACCTGTATGTAATGAGCTGCCAGAGGAAGTGGTGGAGACTGGTACAATTGCAACATTTAAGAGGCATTTGGATGGGTATAGAAATAGGAAGGGTTTGGAGGGATGTGGGCTGGGTGCTTGCAGGTGGGACTAGATTGGGTTGGGATATCTGGTTTGCATGGATGGGTTGGACCGAAGGGTCTGTTTCCATGCTGTACATCTCTATGACTCTAAATCTGAGTCTCACCTGGTCCAAGAGGAAATAAAGGGTTAAACTTACTCTTTCAGTTTACTCCTTCTATAAAGAACATTTCTGGAGGAAGGACCTGTCAAGAAATTTAGAACAACATTAAACTTAAGGAAAAACCAAGTCGGTCAGCTGTTTGATTGGTATGTAAAAATGGCAGAAAATCACTAAAACATTAATCAGTAGGAAAAGATTTAGAGCCAGCTGATTAGGAATTTTAAAATGAATAGGAAGAGATTCTACAGGTATTTATAAAATAAAAATGTAAGTAAAGTGATTATTGATTCTCTAGAGAATGTAAAATGGGAGTTAATAGTAGATAATAAGGAAATTACAGGTGAAGTGAACAAAGATTTTTCTTACGTCTTCACAATAGAGGGTACAAAAACAGACATTCCAGCAATGACTGCAAATCAGGGGGGTGGAAGAGACAGAAGAGTTTAGTGAAATTACAATCACAAGGGAAGTAATACTAAACAAACTAATGGACCTACAGGGTGTTATGACATGGAGACTCAGACAGCTGAATCAAATCGGCCTTCTGTATTCACAATGCAGTAAAATGAAAACTTTCAAACACCCTAAAAATTAACTGCAATAGGTCTTCAACAGATATTTTGAATAACCAGTCACAGATTTTCTGAATAATTGATATTGGACACCAAGTTTATAGCTTTAACATTTCAGAGTAATTAAAAATTTTCAGTATTTTCTGTTTTTGTTACTTAGTATTGAACCCAGCAGCCACATTCTACAAGGTAGTCTGTTCTACTACCCTCCAGGAAGGGGATCATAGTGAGTGAGGAAAATCAACTCTCCTCTGAACCAACTAATGGAGTAATCACTTTGATGACCTTAAATTTATTGCAAAAGTTCTTACACAAGTGTTATATAACTGATGCAATAGATTGAACAAACCCAGATTGCTGTTAGGTCTTTCATCTTTCAGACTGGGTTGCAGGTTTTGATTGATTAATATCTAAATCCCAGAACTTCTTTCAAGTCACATTCCTGAGATAACTTAAGGTTTTACAAAAAGAAAGGTGCCAACTCAGCACAGACAACACATTAAAGTTGTGAGGTTAAAGTCTGTATGTATTCCAATCTTGAGTCAGACTGGTTCTATTTCCAAAGCACCAATTTATAAAATGTCACATAGATTGACTGCCTGAAGATTGTGTGCTTTTTGAACTAAATAGAATGTATCTGCAAATACAATTCTGCAAATGCTACCTGATGAAGGAGCAGTGCTCTGAAAGCTTTTACTTCCAAATAAATCTATTTGACTATAACCTGATGTTGTGTGATTTGTAAAATAGAGATGAATAGATTATTAATGACATCTAGGAATATGAAGACAAGGTGGGAAAATGTTACTGAGGTAAATGATCAGTCATGATCAAAAATGACAACGCAGGCTCAAGGGGTGAATGACCTATTCCTGTTCATGTGTTCCTTTGATTCAAAGTTCCTTCGTTCCTACAGAACTCTGTTTTATGGAGACTGCAAAAAAAATCTGAATCTCTGCCACTAACATTGTGTCATTTACTAAGTCGTATTTGTCAACCATCCTTGCTTTTGTTAACTTCCATGGACTTCATATCCCTCAAATCACAGAATTTAAAACCCTTACCTTCTATGCAATCCTTTCATGTTTTGGATTGACTTAACTTTGTCATCTTTTGTTGTCCTGCTTTAGCCTGGTCTTCTGAATTAGTTACTTCGAGGTCTCAACTTCCCTTCTCACCACTCGTTAGCATCACTTCATCTCCCCTATCTATGGTAACCCATAACAAAGACAGTACATTTCACAATCTATGTACTGGTATCGTAAATTTCTTTACCTTATTATTACCTATTCCAATCATAAATTCCCTTTCACATTTTTTTGAAAAATATTTTTGAACAAGGAGACTTGTTTCCAATTTTTTTCAGTCTTAAGATTACCTGGCCAAATGCAAGAATGTTAAATCACTACCAAAGCTAAGAACTGTTTGATTTGATCATCCTATCATTGTGATGTATGGTTGACATAACTGCCATTGTATTGACACTGAAATTCCAGTGATGCATTGCTCATTGGTATGGACGACACGTCTTTTTTCAGCTACTAGCAGCAATCTGTTAGTGAAAAATATCACTTAAGTAACCACTGCATTGTAGCAGTATAAAATGACTTATGTATCTTTATGATCAATTTCTTTAGATACTTTGCCTTTCCAGGATAGTTTAAGATAGTTTGATCATACAAACAGCATGTTCATTTGGTTGTTCACAATAGGCAGAAGACAGACCATATTTCATTAGCCCACATCGCCAAGTGTCTATCATTAGACATAATCTATGATTTTGCAGCACATGCTGACAATCCTGAGTGAGCTAATAGTTACACTAATAGCCAATTTAAGATAATCAGTCAAGCTTGTACCGTGGCTCAATCTCACTTTACAAACATGGTATACTGTACCTTAATATGGGGGAATCTATTGTCTGAAAACAAAAGAAATACATCAAAGCCATGCACCTTTTTTTCACTATTTGAGAGATTGGGAGCCTGTAATTCCTTATTGTTTTCTCTATGGCAAAGCCTTAGTAAATCAGAGTCAACTTGCCAACCAACTAGTATCCTTTTCTCCCAAAGTGCAAAGTGCTGTGATTTATTTGAAATTTGGAATTCTTGCATCATTCAAGACAAAAAGCTTCATCAAAATGTTTCTGTATTCAGTGATAGTCAAGTTCTCTTGCACCAATCCATTTGTTTGAAAGTCCTTTCAATTGTGCATTTGGTGGCATATCATAATCCACCTGCTCCTTCTCTGTTATGTAAATGTCTTTGGGGCATGTTACTACATTAAGGCTATTATATTGCTGAGGAAGTAAATGCCTTTCATCATAACAGAATTAATAATGCACAATAGGCATCAATTGTGATAAAATAAAAACTTTGATATTTTCAAGGGACATTAGAGAACTCAAGTAACAATAATAAAAACAACGCCTCAAGTTGTGAACAGTAATGACTAAACAACATACTGATCTTCTCAATTTCCATTTGCTGGAGGAAAGCCAAAAAAGAGAATGATCTGAAGATTTTAGTGCTTGCTTCTCAAGTAAGAGATGATCCAGCAACAATTTTGTGAGCTAAGCAGAACATTTTGCACTTTTAATGGAATATCTGAAACAAAATGTTGCAATACCTCAATCTGCATGCAATCGTCTAACAAGCAAATAAAACCAAGTTTTAATTGGCAGTCTCAACCCCCTTGTATCAATACTGTTCCAGGTACTCTGAGGCATTGAGAAACACTAGTCAACTTTATCATCTGAATGGGAAAGCAAAGGACTAGATTTTAGCCAACTTAAACATATTCACACGCACAGAGTTAAAATTGGGTCCAAAATCACACCAGTAAGTTTTTTTTGCCTTTTCTGACCCAATTGTTCTGTTCCCTTTGTCTTGTTGGAACATTTAATTCCTGTCTATTGGAAGAATGAGTTAATTCAAGTCATATTCTGTATAATAAAGGAGGAGAAAGAGGAAAGCAGATGATCAGGAAATATATTGGCAAAACACATCTATCTTCAGGTCAATGGAGCTAATGTGTCTTGAGGCCTTCTATTTCAGCCAAGGAACTTATCAGCAAATTTTTTTTTGACAACTTCAGCCATTCTTTATGACAGCTTGGGAATATTTTTCTCTCATTTTGTTGCATTAAAATTTTCTAATTAATTTGTATTTCTCATGAAGTTAACTTCATTGCAATAGTCATAGCTATTTTGATGCAAAATGAATTCTGCATGAAAATGTGATATGCTGGTAACTTCTGATTCACAATATTCTGTTGCAAGCATCCCTCTCAATTTTCTTTGTACATCTCTATGGCTCTATGACTCTAGATTAAATTTTCTGTGTGGCAGTGGACATGTGGTAACTTAAAAGAGACCATTTGAGAGGCATCTTTATGATTCTGTGCCATTGTGTAAATATAAGAGACATTGGAGACTGTGGTAGAGTTGGTGCGTTTCGGGAGATTTGTATGTTTAGTAATATCACAAAGCATTACCAGCACCCATGTAATTTTTGTTGAATTTGCTCTCCAAATGACAAGTCATGGGTCACATAGTTCAGGATTGTTGGTTCATTGCCCACAAGCTTCCAATGATTAAATTAACAGACAAAAATTAGACGTGGCCTACTTATGATTTCACAGTTGCAACTGGTAGGTGCAAGTCCAGCTAACAAACTTAGAAAGCTGTCTCTTCAAACTGATGAATTATCTATTTTGTTACAATTTATGAAAAATAACTTGATTCACAAAACTTTTACTGCATTTAGTACATCAAAATTGAAGTAATATTTAGCTGACCCTCAGCGGAGTTCACAAGAAAGGTTTTTCCAAACTAACTGGTGATGTAAATGGTTTTAGGTAGTGAAATGAGCTAGCTAGAAAGATTGTGGGCTGAGTCAGCTGATTTTTGGTCAGAGTGCCAAAGGGTTATGACAATGCTTTATGCTTTTGGGCTGATGAGAGGATGAGGGATCCAGGATTTCCACAGAGGATTGTTGTACAATGATTTCTGCTGCAAATATAGATATGCAGAAAATAAGAGAACTCTAGTACATCTCTCAGCTTTAATTGGATTAAAAGCAGTTCAGTAATGGTTCATTTGACTAATTCCCGCATTGAAAGGATTACCTCATGAGGAAGGATTGGAAACACTGGATTTATATCCATTAGAATTTAGAAAAATGAGAGACAATTGTATTGAAATATGTAAGATCCTACTGAAACTTGACATAGTAGATGCTGAAAAGACATTTCTCTTTGTGAGACAGGCTAGAATTAAAGGACAGTTTAAAAATAAAGGAGGCTCACATTTATGATGGAGGTGAGGTGTTTTCTTTTCTCTGAGACAGTCTTAAGCCTGCTGAATTCTCCTTCTCAAAAAGCAGTGGAGTTAAGATCATTGAATAGTTTGAAGGAAGAGATAGATAGACTTATCTCTATCAAAGAAGTTTATGGTTATCAGGAATAAGTGGGAAGGATGAACTGTGGTCACAATCAGGTCATTCATGAACTTATTGAGTGGCTGAGAGGCTCAAGGGACTGAATGGCTTACTCCTGCTATTAATTTGCAAGCCTGTATGTTCTCAGCGAAAGTATTACTTTTTGTCATTGTCAAAATTTTCAAATGAACAATCCTTAATTGGGTGAGGCACTGGAAAGAATCACACTAGCTATGAACAAATATTCCGCCATCAGGAAGTAAGAGTCAAAATTAATGAAGAAAGAAAGCCTTGAAACAAGGAAAGGCAAAATTGTTACTGAGGTAATTGCCTATGCTTAATGGGCTCCTGTCAAATTACTCTGTTTGTCATTTTAACGAAAATATTGCTCTTGGATTCCATGTACAAAGATCCCTGAAAGTTTCCACCCAGGTGGATAGTGCTGTTAAGAAGGCACTGTTTTATTGGTAGAGGGATTGAGTTCCGGAGCCGTGATGTCATGCTGCAACTGTACAAAACACTAGTGCAGCATTACTTGGAATATTGTGTACAGTTCTGGTCGGATAATTACAAGAAGAATGCAGAAGCATTGGAAAATGTGCAGAAGAGATTTACCAGAATGCTGCCTGGTCTGGAGGGAAGCTCTTAAGAGGAAAGGCTGAGAGACTTGGGTCTGTTGTAATTGGAGAGAAGAAGGCTAAGAGGGGATTTAATAGAGACATACATGATGATCAGAGGATTAGATAGGGTAGACAGTGAGTCTTTTTCCTAGGATGATGACATCGGTTTGGATGATGACATCGGTTTGTATGATGACATCGGTTTGTACGAGGGGACATACCTGCAAATTGAGGGGTGATAGATTTAAGACAGATGTCAGAGGCAGGTTCTTCACTCAGAGAGTGGTAAGGGCGTGGAATGCCCTGCCTGCCAATGTAGTTAACTCAGCCACATTAGGGGCATTTAAACAATCCTTGAATAAGCACATGGATGATGTTGGCATAGTATAGGGGGGGCGGGCTTAGATTAGTTCACAGATTGGCACAACATTGAGGGCTGAAGGTCCTGCTGTATTTTCTATGTTTCACTGTTATGACCAGAATGAAAAATCCCAGTCGAAAAACTGCAAAACAGACTGGGTTGCAGAAATCTTTGCAGGGAGCAACAATGCACATTGAGACTGTCCAAACAATCTGGGACAATCGCTCCTGAACAACAGCAAATGTTTTTCAGAATTTAGAAATATCTCAAAGCAACTGTCAGTCAGCAAATCTGTTGCACAAAACATCAACTTCTATGATTCCATTTGAATTCAAACATGACATTCAAACTGTATTTTTCTACCGACCTAGCAAATAAATGCTGGGTCCACTGTAATTTCCACTGAAAAGACTTTATATAGACAACCAGCAAAGATGACACGATCACCCTAATGCTGTATTGAGAGACTGTGATAGTCACAATGGGCTAGTGATTACTATAAGCATTATGGTTTATTGATCAAGTTTAAAGTTAACAAGATGTGCCTAAACACTAATAGGGTAGATTTGTTTTGTGCAACATCATGGCCCTTTTCTTCACTTTCGCCAAGAATTGAAAGGAAGGAAATTGACTGCCTGTATAATGAACTGTCTGCATTAAAGTTCATACTGTGTAAAGTCATTGAGTGAAATAACAATCCAAAGAGAACATTGAGGAAATATAATGACAAAAAAGCATAAGATATTAACAGGCCGTCTCTGATTTTTTTGATGTACAAGTTCCAGTTCAATAACTCATTTTATATTACGATTCAACAGGACACAAAGATAATGCTTCTATGCACCAGTTGTTTTATTAAATCTTTGATATAATGTATAGAACAACCAATTTTTTTTTATTCACAAGGTAATTGCAACCTCAGAACATCAGGGCATTTCCACTGTTTACAATTTGTTACAACATTGTAACCATGGGTGGAACTTTCCTCTCCAAATTAGTGGTGGCAAAAGTAGGTGGTAGGGGAAATAATCAGGCATGTTGGCACCAGACAGATGCCCATCCTCTTCTCATTACCTCAGCAATTAAGTTCTAGGTGGCAATGGGCAGAGTCAACATTCCTACCCCACAAGCAACTAAAGCTATTAAGCTCTTGACAACTTAAGAACTACAACCCACCAAAGTCCCAAGTAATTTTGTGCCTGGTAGGAGGAAAAATGGTACCTTTCCCAAACTGGAAAAGGGGGCAACCTGTCAACATTGGGTGGGGGGTGGGGGTTCTCGTTTTGTCTTAATCTTGGGGCAATCAGGAACAGCAAAGGCACCTACCCTGCTGCCATTGCCTGTAACTCAGGATCCCTGCTCCTTACGTCTACCACCCCATGATCTCCCTCCAAAGAAGTACTCGCCTCTTGGCTGATGCCGATCTTCAGTGGCCAAGAATCTCTCCAGGTCACCACTTAAGCACTTGATTAACAACTGATCCAGTGGACCCTCTCCCTGGTGGTGTTTGTAGTAGGGAAAGGGCTGGGGGTGTGGAGGGGCAACGGTTGTTCCCATTCTTAAAGACATATATTCTTACATTTCAAAGAAGACATGAGAAATCCCAGTATATGTGTAGAAACAATGTAATTATGCTTTAATCACTAATAAAAAATGATGTGATATTCTGCACCTATACTTCAGTAGGATTATTGTCCAATTGGCAAAATCACTAAGGATAATGTTATCTGTAGCTCAAGATTGCAGGCTCAATTTTGTTCTGAAATTCATTTCAAATCCTGGTGCCAATTAAAAGGAATCTCTGTCAAATTGTCCGAGCTGAAATGGGTGTCTGGATAAGGACATTATATGAAGCACAGTTGTCATACGCCACACAGCCAAATAGCGCTTCTTATTACTCAGACACACATGTTGAAGAAAGAGTATGAAGGTAACAATCAAATGTTTATCACTTCAAAAGAATAAAAATGCGGGAAAGCAGCTGTAAATTTTCTTTTGATTGATGAGATGGCTGTCACAACCTTTTGTTGGAATGCACATTGTTTGTATTTTGGTCAAAAATAATTTTAAGACATAGCAAAAGTGTTCTGTGTTCAGAGCATAATAACAAGATATTCTCCACAGGGCCTCTCTGATGTATCTTTGTCAAATATTTGATTGATGACAAATTAAGCTGAAGGATCTGTTTCCATACTGTACAACTCTATGACTCTATAATATGATTTCCACTGAACTCCTGTCAAATGGGAGTAGCTCCCAGGAATATCCTAGCATTGGTTGTAGTTTTCAATTCATCCAGTTGGTCTCTAATCAAAATAAGAGCTTCTGAACCCTCCCAGTAAACTGGGATCTGCTCTCCCCTGGATGTCAAACCTCAGGTTCTCCTATGACATCTCATTTCCCAAGACTTTGGCACAAAACTTAGATGTCAACATTGGGAGAATCAGCTGTCTCGTTGATGGTTGGTGGTGTCCAAATGAATGGACACCATCTACATTTCCATTTGCACTGGGGGGCAATAAAATGAGAAACCCGAAGTTGTATTTCCGAATAGAACAGTATTTCTCAGGTCCCAGTTGCTGCCTCGATGGCTGAAATTCAACCATTGGAATTTGCTCATATACATTTTAGCACATAACTCTAGAGGTTGCTGTCACTGACTTTATTCTATAAAAGGGAGCACCATTAAACACATCCCAGAATGAGAAAATTATTAGACTGGTGAGAACATCTGCTATTGTACTCGTCTTGATTTTAAAACATTCCTTAAAGTTAGGCTTATTTGTAAGTGGTGTAACTGAGATTTAATGGTTAAACATGCTCCCTGGCTCTGGCAGAGCAATTTCATGTTTGTTGGATGCCAAATTTATTAATTATGACCAAATATTCCATATATTTTAAAAATGTATTTTTATGCGAATGATATTTTAGCATATACCTTCATCCTTTATTTGCAAACGTTCCAAACATAGGGCTGAATTTTATATTTTAATAGCTAAATTTGAGTTGCATCGAGTTTTATGAAGGGATTCTGGTTCTGAGACCTAGTGAGATCTCTCAGCACATCTTACTAAACGTGTTTGATTAACCACCGACCATGTCTCCATGGCAACCCTCACATCTGTTTCTAACTCTACATTCTCATGAGCCATTCCAAGAACAACTCACCACTCACCAGGTACCTGCTGAAAAACAAGCATCCAAGGGGTTGGCACCATATTTAAAAGGCTACCATGTATCCAGGTAGGCACAGACATCCTTGCTCAGTTAAAGGTGGAGGTAGAAGATGTTGGAGAAGTGTAAAGTGGCACTGCAATTCTCTGACAAACACAAGGAGGTCCTGAGTTAGCAGATGTTTCAAAGGAAAGGGGTTCCTCCTTCCAGGGAGGCCACAACCCCAGATACTGCCAGCCTAGTTTGAGGTTATCACCCAGGTCAATGTTATTGTGATGGTGTAGTGAGCCTAGAAGTGCAGTAAGAAGGTCCAGGACATTCTCTGCTGCACCAGAGTAAATACCACACTCTTCTCCCTGTTTTGTCACAATCACCTTATCTCTGTTACTATACCCACTTCTCACCAAGGCTTATAATCACTTGGCTCTTTCACTATTGCCTACAACAAGTCTCACCCCCACCACCAGTTTTCCAAACCTCCCATGCTAAAAACATTGCAACAGCATCTGCATGACTTCCTCACTTCCTCAGAATACCTCACCACTTAAAGTCATAGAGTCATAGAGACGTACAGTACAGAAACAGACAGTTTGGTCCACTCGTCCATGTCGACCAGATATCCCAACCTAATCTATTCCCATTTGCCAGCACATGACCATATCCCTCTCAACCCTTCCTATTCATATACCCACCCAGATGCCTTTTAAATGTTGCAATTGTACCAGCCTCACCATTTCCTCTAGCAGCTCATTCCATACACGTACCACCCTCTGCATGAAAATGTTGCCTTACATCCCTTTTATATCTTTTCCCTCTCATCCTAAACCTATGCCTTCTAGTTCCGGACTCCCTCACTCCAGGGAAGAGACTTTGTCTCTTCATCCTATCCATGTCCCTCATGATTTTATAAACCTCTATAAGGTCATCCCTCAGCCTCTGATGCTCCAGAGAAAACAGCCCCAGCCAATTCAGCCTTTCCCTATGGCTCAATTCCTCCAACCTGGGCAACAACCTTGTAAATCTTTTCTGAACCTTTTCACGTTTCACAACATCCTTCTAATAGGAAGGGGACAAGAATTGCACACAATATTCCAAAAGTGGCCTAACCAACGTCCTGTACAGCCACAATGTGACCTCCCAACACCTGTACTCAATACTCTGACCAATAAAGAAAAGCATGCCAAATGCCTTCTTCACTATCCTATCTACCTGCAACTCCACTTTCAAGGAACTATGAACTCCAAGGTCTCTTTGTTCAGCAACACTCCCTAGGACCTTAGCATTAAATATATAAGTCCTGCTAAGATTTGCTTTTCCAAAATGCAGCACCTCGCATTTACCTAAATTAAACTCCATCTGCCACTCTTCAGTCCATTGGCCTATCTGAGGTAACCTTCTTCAATGTCCACTACACCTCCAATTTTGGTGTCAAACCTACTAACTATATCTCCTATGTTCACATCCAAATCATTTATATAAATGATGAAAAGTAGTGGATCCAGCACCGATCCTTGTGGCACTCCACTGGTCACAGGCCTCCAGTCTGAAAAACAACCCTCCACCACTACCGTCTGTCTTCTACCTTTGAGCCAGTTCTGTATCCAAATGGTTAGTTCTCCCTGTATTCCATGAACTCTAACCTTGCTAACAAATCTCCTATGGAGAACCTTGTTAAACGCCTTACTGAAGTCCATATAGATCATGTCCACTGCTCTGCCCTCAGCAATCCTCTTTTTACCTCTTCAAAAAAACTCAATCAAGTTCGTGAGACATGATTTCCCATGCACAAAGCCATGTTGACTATCCCTATTCAGTCCTTGCTGATCCAAATACAAATAAATCTTATCCCTCAGGATTCCCTCCAACAACTTGCACCAACATCAGGTTCACCGGTCTATAGTTCCCTGGCTTGTCCTTACCACCTTTCTTAAACAGTGGCACCACGTTAGCTAACCTACAGTCTTCTGGTACTTCACCCGTGACTATCGATGATACAAACATCTCAGTAAGAGGCCTAACAATCACTTCCCTAGCTTCCTACACAGTTCTAGGATACACCTGATCAGGTCCTGGAGGTTTATTCACCTTTATGCATTTCAAGATATCCAGCACCTCCTCCTCTGTAATATGGACATCTTTCAAGATGTCACCATCTTTTGCCCAATATTCTGTCTTCCATGTCTTTCTCCACAGTAAACACTGATACAAAATACTCATTTAGTATCTCCCCCATCTTGTGCAGCTCCACACCAAGGCTGCCTTGCTGATCTTTGAGCGGCCTTATTCTCTCCCTAGTTACCCTTTTGCCCTTAGTGTACTTGTAAAACCTCTTTGGATTCTCCTTAACCCTACTTGCCCAAGCTATCTCATGTCCCCTTTTTGCTTCCTGATTTCCCTCTTAAGTATTCTCCTACTGCCTTTATACTCTTCCAAAGATTCACTCAATCTCTCTTGTCTATACCTGGCATATGCTTCCTTCTTTTTCTTAACCAAACCTGCAATTTCTCTAGTCATTCAGCTTTCCCTACACCTACCAGCCTTCCCTTTCACTCTAACAGGAATATACTGTATCTGGACTCTTGTTATCTCATTTTTGAAGGCTTCTCATTTTCCAGCCATCCTGAGAGCATCTGCACCCAATCATCTTTTGAAAGTTCTTGCCTAATATCGTCAAAGTTAGCCTTCCTCCAATTTAGAACTTCAACTTTAAGATCTGGTTTATCCTTTCCCATCACTATTTTAAGACTAATAACATTAGCTGGCCTGAAAGTGCTTCCCCACTGATAGCTCAGTCACCTGCCCTGCCTTATTTCCCAAAAGTAGGTCAAGTTTTGCACCTTCTCTGGTAGGTACATCCACATATTGAATCAGAAAACTTTCTTGAACCGACTTCACAAATTCCTTGCCTTCTAAACCCTTAACACTATGACGGTCCCAGTCTATGTTTGGAAAGGTAAAATCGCCTACCATAACCACCCTATTACTCTTACAGATAATTGAAATCTCCTTACAAACTTGTTTCTCAATTTCCCACTGACTATTACGGGGTCTATAATACAATCCCAAAAAGGTGATCATCCCTTTCTTAATTCTCAGTTCCACTCTAACTTCCCTGGATGTATTTCTGGGAATATCTTCCCTCAGTACAGTTGTAACGCTATTTCTTATCAAAAATGCCACTCACGATCCTCTCTTGCCCCACTTTCTAACCTTTCTGAGGCATTTGTATCCTGGATCATTAAGCTGCCAGTCCTGTCCATCCCTGAGCCAGATTTCTGTAATTGCTATGACATCCCAGTCCCATGTTCCTAACCATGCCCTGAGTTCATCTGCCTTCTCTGTTAGGCCCCTTGCATTGAAATAAGTACCGTTTAATTTATCAGTCCTACCTTGTTCTCTGCTTTGCCCCTGCCTTCCCTGACTGTTTGACTCGCTTCTTTTCTCAACTGTACCAGTTACTTACACCAGCACACAGGTGTGTCACCAACTTTGACCTCAGTAATTTTCTTTACAGGTGAATACAGCCCACATTAGGCAGAAAGAGCCTGGGCAGGTAAAGAGATGTCCATCAATGGACTCCTTATGGAGAGAATATTGAGTCCTCCCAGCAGAAGATATGATCTGCTCCCGCCCGGATGCCAAGATATTGATGTCCCACCAACTGAATAAATACCATTCTTCATTCCATTGCAACTTACCAGGGATGAACTACCAGGGGTCAGCAATGGGTCACAGGTCTCTGGCACAGAGTCTGTCCCTGTTCCACAGAAGGGAAAGGTGTAGAGAAGCAGAACATTAGTCATTAGGGACTCCATAGTTATTCTGGACAGACAAGAGGTTCTCTGGGAGTGAGAGAGCCTCCACATAGGCACCAACAACATAGGTAGGAAGGGAGATGTGGATTTAAGGGAGAAATTCGGGGAGCTAGGATGGAACCTCAAAGCTAGAACAAACAGAGTTGTTATCTCTGGTTTGTTGCCCATGCCACATGCTAGCAAGGTGAGGGAGTTGAACACGTGGCTGCAGGGATGGTGCAGGAGGGAGGGTTTTGGATTCCTGGATAATTGGGGGTCTTTCTAGGTTAGGTGGGACCTCTACAAACAGAATAGTCTTTCCCTGAAATAGAGGGGAAGCAATATCCTGTGGGGGATGTTTGCTAATGCACTTCGGGTGGGTTTAAACTAATTCAGCAAGGTGCTTGGAACCTAAATTGTAGTTACAGCATACAGGAGGTTGAGAGTAGTGAGGTCAGAACTAAGACATCAAGGCACCAGCAAGCAACAAGTTGGTTTGAAGGATGTCTACTTCAAAGCCAGGAGCATCCAGAATAAGGTGAGTGAACTTGCAGCATAGATTGGTACCTGGAATTTCGATGTTGTGGTCATTTCAGAGACATGGGCAGAGCAGGGACAGGATGGTTGTTGCAGGTTCCAGGATTTAGATGTTTCAGTAAGAACAGAGAATGGGGGGAGGGGGGGGGGGGGGTTGGAGGTGTGGCATTGGTAGTCAAGTACAGTATTACTGGTGCAGAAAGAATGTTTGAGGACTCGTCTACTGAGGTAGTATGGGCTGAGGTTAGCAACAGGAAAGAAGAGGTCACCCTGTTGGGAGTTTCTGCCGGGTTCTGAACAGTTCCAGAGATGTAGAGGAAAGGATAGCAAAGATGATCCATGATCAGAGCAAGAGTGACAGGGTAGGTGTTAGGGCACTTTAACTTTCTAAATATTGACAGGGAATACTATAGTTCAAGTATTTTAGATGGGTCAGTTTTTTTCCAATGTGGCAGGATACTTTCCTGACACAATATGTAGACAGGCCAAAAAGGGCCAAGGCCACAATAGATTTGATACTGGGTAATGAACCCGGCCAGGTGCTAGATTTGGAGGTAGGTGAGTGCTTTGGTGATAGTGACCACAATTTGGTTATGTTTACTTAAGTGATGGAAAGGGATAGGTACGTAATGCAGGGTAATGGTTATACCTAGGAGAAAGAAAATTATGATGCGATTAGGCAAGATTAGACATAGGCTGGGAAAGGAAACAGCAGGGGATGGACACAGTTGAAACGTGGAGCTTGCTCAAAGAACAGCTACTGCGTGTTCTTGATAGGTATGTACCTGTCAGGCAGGGAGGGAGTTGCCAAGCGTGGGAGCCATGATTTACTTAGGAATTTGAATCTCTTGTCAAGAGGAAGAAGAAGGGTTATGTTAGGATGAGATGTGATGGCTCCGTTAGGGTGCTTGAGAGATACCAGGTGGCCAGGAAAGACCTAACGAGAAAGTTAAGAAGAGCTAGGTGGGAACGTGAGAAGTCACTGGTGGATAGGATCAAGGAAAACCCTAAGACTTTCAATAGGTATATCAGGAATAAAAGAATGACAAGTATAAGATTAGGGCCATTCAAGGAAAAGTAGTGGTAAGCTGTGCATGGAGTCAGAGGAGATAGGGGAAGCGCTAAACGAATACTTTTCGTCAGTATTCACACTAGAAAAAGACAGTATCGTCAAGGAGAATATTGAAATACTGAGTATTGTGTATAGTTATAGTCATCGCATTAGAGGAAGAATGTGGAAGCTTTGGAAAAGGTTCAAAGGAGATTTACCAGGATATTGCCTGGTATGGAGGGAAGGTCATATGAGGAAAGCCTGAGGGATTTGAAGCTGTTTTTGTTAGAGAGAAGAAGGTTGAGAGGTGACTTAATTGAGACATGTAAGATAATCAGAGGGTTAGATAGGGTGGACAGTGAGAGCCTTTTCGTTCGATGGAGATGGCTAACACGAGAAGACATAGCTTTAAATTGAGGGGTGATAGACATAGGACAGATGTTAGAGGAAGTTTCTTTACTCAGAGAGTAGTAAAAGCATGGAAAGCACTGCCTGCAACAGTAGTAGACTCACCAACTTTAAGAGTATTTAAATGGTCATTGGATAGGCTTATGGACGAGAATGGAATAGTGTAGGTTAGTTGGGCTTCAGATTACTTTCACAGGTCAGTTCAACATTGAGGACCAAAAGGCCTGTACTGCGCTGTAATGTTCTATGTTCTAACTCTTACAGTAGCCTTGTTGTCATTGCACACCATTTCCAACCACTGGCATTAATACCTTCTTTCTCTTTTGTCTTGCAGATACGGTGAAACGGTTAGTGTTGCCAGATGCCATCTGCTCGATCTCTGAAGATAAGACAACAGTGGTCTCTGAGGATGCATTAGTAAGGCTGTCTCCTGCATCTCCCACTAGCTCAGTCACTGATTCCTCAGTGGAAACTTTAGTGTTAGAATGTGTGGGAACATAATCTGGTAAGTGCCACACTGTGACAGCTCAGCAGTTGTCTGAGGAAGAAACACCCCATGTGGCTGGCACTCAGAGAACTGCCAGAGACCAGGCACCTATTCGGAGAAGACCCTTTGGTGTTGGCAATCAGGGACTTCATCCACATGCACAGGGAGGAATAGGAGAAGCAGACAGGGATGTGAGACACAATGGCCTTTATAGACCAGAGGCAAAAAGACCCTCAGCATGTCCAGCCCATCCAGTGATATAAACGGGAGCATCTTACTGCATATGTTTTTGTCGAGCAATGTGATGAATTGCCAATTAAAAGAGATTATAACTTGTTAAATGCCTAATTAATGCTGCAACTCGCCCCTATTAATATTCAGCTTCCTGTCTTACCAAACATTCTGAACAAATGAAATGATGAGAATTCTTGACATGCAAATTAGACCAGGTGCCTGGTAATATCAGCTTGCGTCTGTATATGCTGGACAAAACCAAACAACATCTCAGGGATGATCCACTGTCTCAGCCATACACATCCCTTAATGTTCTAACATTTACTTTGCTATGTCTAAAATATAAAATTAAAAGTGAAGGGATTTGGTGGCTTTGACATTGCACCCCGGTTTTGGAGTTTCAGAACACCACCAAGACAGCTTGCAATGCAACAACAACCTTAGCGAAAAATGATACCAAGCACGAGCACTTGACATCGGAGCTCGGGTGACTATCATCCACTGAAGGCTTCCCAGTAAATGTTGAGGTCAATATCGGGAAGCTTTGAAGTCACTGAGTTCAATCATTTAAGCGGGCATTGGATAGGCATATGGAGGATAGTGGGCTAGTGTAGGTTAGGTGGGCTTGGATCGGCGCAACATCGAAGGCCGAAGGGCCTGTACTGCGCTGTATTCTTCTATGTTCTATGTTCTATCTCTGACACAACACTAGCAACATTTGCTCATAGCAGAACCGATAAGAAAGATTGGTTTGAGACCCACTCAACAGAGATGACATCTGTCGTTCAATCTAAAAGGAAAGCCTATCAGATCAGCAACATGAACTAAACAGTTCGCTAACTCTTCTTTGGAGCGATAAGGGATTGGAAAATGGTGGTGGATTTCCAACCTTTTTTAGTTCTGAAGCAGAGTTCAATTAGATGCAAAATGTTTACTCTGTTTCTCTCTCCACAGATACTACCAGATTTATTGAGTTTCTCCAGCACTTTCTTCTGTTTTTACTCTAGATCTCCAGCATCTACAATATTTTGTCTTTAATTTATTTCTTCATGCAGAAATCAATAGACATATCAGGAAAACAGTTAGCATTTTTGACTAATTCACAGAGTGCATGGAATAGCATTCAGCTGAATGTTCGGACTAAGAACTTGGTTCACGAAGCCTGTTTTCTCAACAGCTTGTTGTATGGCTGTGAAACATGAACAATTCATGGCTAGCAAGAAAGCATGTTCAATAACTTTCATTTTCATTGCTGGCAGTGCTTTATTAGACATCTCATGGAAGGTAGCCCTCTCAGAGGCAGAGCTCACAAATAATATGGCAATCATCAAGCAGAGGCAATTTTGCTCAGTCAGGCAAGTCTGCAGGATGGAAGACAGTGTTGCATCTAAGGATCTTCTGTATAGCAAGGTAGCTGACATTGGAAGGTCAGCAGGATACCCAAATTTCCACTTCAAGGATGCTTGCAAACTGGGCTGGAAGATCTGAGCCATTGATCCTCACATCTAGAAGACATGCGAAGACAGAGTAAAAATGGAGACTTCTCTAATGGTCCAGCATGAACCATCAGGATGGTTAGTGACTACCGCAGCTGGACAACAGACACCACACAACACTCCCTGAAAACCACTTTATATTCAACACTTCTTAATAGCACAGTAGTGTACCTACACTTTATAGTTTGCAACTGTTCAACAATGCAGCTTACCGCCACCTTCCAAAGAGCTGGCTCAACTAATAATACTCACATCTAGTGGCTCAGTAGTTAGCACTGCTGCCTCACAGCACCTGTGTCCCAGGTTTGATTCCAGCCTCTGCGACTGTCTGTGTGGAGCTTGCACATTTTCTGCGTGTGCAGGTCAGGTAAATTGGCCATGCTAAATTGCCCATAGTGTTAGGTGCATTAGTCAGATGGGAATGGGTGGGTTACTCTTCGGAAGGTCGGTGTGGACTTGTTGGGCCTGTTTCCACACTGTAGGGAATCTAATCTAATCCTGCAATTGAATAAACAAAGATTAATGGGATTGTATTTTATCGTGTCTTTCAAAATCTTTAAAGTAAATAGTTTTGTTTATTTTGTTTTGATTTTCATTTCTTCTGTGTAATAAAATTCTGTTTTATTATTAAAACCAATCCGGCAGCACTGCATACATGTGGAAAAAGCCCCTTGTTAAAAAAAAATATGATTTATCAAGCCAGTTTCTGTCTGGGATCTTACTCATGCTTTAATATGTCAGCTGAGGTCATAACAATGGTAATAGCATTAACAATTGCTTTGAAAGACCAAAACATTTGTATTAAGCCAGTAATAAATCAGGGAGGAAAGGAAACAAAAGTATAATGAGATAAAATAAGTGGGGAAAAGATTAAAGTGGATAACACCAGAATTGGAGATGTAGTGGACACCAAAGAGTTACCTCAAAGTACAATGGGACCTTGGTCAAATGGGCCGATGGGCTGAGGAGTAGCAGATAGTATTTAATCTAGATAAATGTGAGGCACTACATTTTGGTGGGGCAAATCAGGACACTTGTACACTTAATGGTAAGGTCCTGAAGAGCGTTGTCAAACATAGAGACCTTGAAGTCCAGGTTCATAGTTCTTTGAAAGTGGAGTTTCAAGTAGACAGGACAGTGAAAAAGGGATTTGTTACACTTGCCTTTACTGATCAGTACTTTGAGTATAGGAGTTGTAGCTGTACAGGACATTGTTTCAGCCACTTTTAGAATATTGCATTCAGTTCCGGTCTCCCTGCTATAAGAAATATGTCAGTAAACTTGAAATGGTTCAGAATAGATTTATAAGGAACCAAAAGAGGAAATGCTGGAAAATCTCAGCAGGTCTGGCAGCATCTATAAGGGGAGAAAAGAGCTGACGTTTCGAGTCTAACTGACCCTTTGTCTGAGCTTTGACAAAGGATCAGTTAGACTCAAAACGTCAGCTCTTTTCTCTCCTTACAGATGCTGCCAGACCTGCTGAGATTTTCCAACATTTTCTCTTTTGGTTTCAGATTCCAGCATCCGCAGTAATTTACTTTTATCCTTAGATTTATAAGGATGTTGCTAGAGTTAGAGGGTTTGAGCTCTAGGGAGAGGCTGAATAAGCTGGGGCTATTTTTCCTGGAATATAGGAGGCTGAAGGGTAACCTTATGCAGGTTTATAAAATCATGAGAGGCATGGATAGGGTGAATGGTCAAGGTCTTTTCCCCAGGATTGAGGAGTCTAAAACTAAAAGGCAAAACCTTAATAGACAATAGACAATAGGTGCAGGAGTAGGCCATTCAGCCCTTCGAGCATGCACCGCCATTCAACATGATCATGGCTGATCATTCCTAGTCAGTATCCTGTTCCTGTCTTATCTCCATAACCCTTGATTCCACTATCTTTGAGAGCTCTATCCAACTCTTTATTAAATGAATCCAGAGACTGGGCCTCCACTGCCCTCTGGGGCAGAGCATTCCACACAGCCACCACTCTCTGGGTGAAGAAATTTCTCCTCAGCTCTGTCCTAAATGGTCTACCCCGTATTTTTAAGCTGTGTCCTCTGGTTCGGCACTCACCCATCAGTGGAAATATGTTTCCTACTGCCAGAGTGTCCAATCCTTTCATAATCTTATACGTCTCAATCAGATCCCCTCTCAATCTTCAAAACTCAAGGGTATACAAGCCCAGTCACTTCAGTCTTTCAGTGTAAGATAATCCTGCCATTCCAGGAATTGA
>NC_057724.1:53412302-53451266 GCF_004010195.1 Chiloscyllium plagiosum
ACCAAAGTGGATAACCATGCATTTATCCACATTAAACTGCATCTGCCATGCATCTGCCCACTCACCTAACCTGTCTAGGTCACCCTGGAATCTCCTAACATCCTCATCACATTTCACCCTGCCACCCAGCTTTGTATCATCAGCAAATTTGCTAATGTTATTGCTGATACCATCTTCTATATCATTAACATATATTGTAAAAAGCTGCGGTAAGAGGGGAAAATTTTAAAAAGGACCTAAGGGGTAACTTCTTCATGCAGTGTGTGTATGGAATGAACTGCCAGAGAAGTAGTGGAGGCTGGTGCAATTACAACATTTAAAAGGCATTTGTATGAGTATGTGAATAAGAAGTGTTTAGAGGGATATGGGCCAAATGCTGGCAAATGGGACTAGATTAACTTAGGATATTTTTTCAGTATGGACAGGTTGGACCAAAGGGCCTGTTTCTTGCTGTACATCTTCTGACTCAATGACTCTATGTAATATAAACACAGTTATGCAAAATGGCCTGATCCTATGCTTTCTATGTAACTCCATGTGACTTCAGTTTAGCTCTGATCAGGATATTATATTTGTACTCGAATTTTACTGGTCTCATGATAGACTCAGGGGACGGTAAAATGTTACTGAGCCACACGGGGAAAGGTCACTGACACTGTCCCACAGCCGGGTATTTTCCTAGTAACAGCAGCATCTCAATGTATTTGATTTAAGGAGTAATTAACAGCTATTTTGACAGTCATCCCTTGCATTTGTCAGGAGGACAGTTAAGGATTACTGGAGTCACATATAGGCCAAATTACGTAAGGATGGTAGATTTTCTTCCCTAAATCACATCAGTGATACAGATGAGATTTTTTTACATCAATCAACAATGGTACTTGGTCATTAAACTAGCTTTAAATTATAGCAAATTTCACCATCTGGCATGTTGGGAGATGACCCACATGCCCCCAGAATATTATTTTGGTACTTGGGACTACTTGGTAAGTGACATTACCATTACACCATCATCATCCTCTATGAGCTTCTGACACATGTGACTAAATTGAATTTTTATCTTCCTTATCCTGCTGCTTTTGTGAATAAGCTCATCTATACACAACCTTGTTTACAGTCTATCTGTTGCAAAGGTTATTCCGCATAGTTCAGATTATCTTCCTTCTTTAGTGGTATGAGACATAGTGAAATTCCAACATACTGTCTGGCAGAAGCAAAGGATCCATTGTTCGCAATGGGAACAATATCACAGATAACCTGCATAGAACATTGTGTTCCAATGTACCTTTCATGGAAGTGGGGTTCTTGACTGGACTAGTACCTAAAATGAGAATGACTTCATGGAGTTATTTTTAAGATTATGAAGGGAATTTACAAAGTTAGTTGAGGCAAATTTTTCAGGGCTTGGGTAACAGATTAAGTCGGTAGAAATCCTTGTACTTCTTTAAGCATTCTCAGCTGGAAATGTGTTGCTGGAAAAGCGCAGCAGGTCAGGCAGCATCCAGGGACCTGCTGCGCTTTTCCAGCAACACATTTCCAGCTCTGATCTCCAGCATCTGCAGACCTCACTTTCTCCTTTAAGCATTCTCACTCTACTAGAAGGATTGGTAATAATACTGCAACAGGATTTGACAAAATAAGCTTTATAAGACCATGAGAAATAGGAACAGTAATACACCATTTGTCCCTTTGAGCCTGGTCAACCATTGAATAGGATCATGGCTGATCTGACATTCCTCACACCCACTTTCCTGCCCTTTCCCCATAACCCTTGGTTCCTCTACTGATCATGAATCTATCTATCTCAGCCTCAAATATAAACAAGGTCTCTCCCCCCAAGGCTCTTTGTGGCAAGGAGGTTCTGAGAGAAGAAATTCCTCCTCATCTCGGTCTTAAATTGGTACCCTTTTATTCTAAGACTATGGCCTCTGATCCCAGACTCTCCCTTGAGGGAAACATCCTCTTAGGATTTACACTGTCAAGCCCCTTAAGAGTCCTATATATTTCAATGAGATCTCCTGTCATTCTTCTAAACTTCAGTGAGTCGAGTCCCAAACTTAAGACAATCCCTCCATACCAGGGATCAGCTTAGTGAACCTTCTCTGAACTGTCTCCAAAGAAATAATATCTTTCATTAAATAAGGGGACCAAAACTGCTCACAGTTCTCCAGATGTGGTCTCACTAATATCTGGTCCAGTTACAGTCAAACTTCTCTAATCTTATATTCCAATCCCCTTGAAAAAGGGCTGACATTCCTTTAACCTGCCTGATTACCTGTTGCACCTGTGTGCTAGCTTGTGTTTCAAGCACAAGTGTCCCCCAAGTCTGATTACGGTGATTACCTGTTACACCTTTCTGCAGTTTTTCTCCGTTTAAATAACACTCTCTTCTCCTGTTCTCCCTTCCAAACTGAACAACTTCACATTTTCTAAAGTTATAATCCATTTGCCAAGTTTTTATACACTTATTTAAACTATCAATATCTCTCCATAAACTGTTTGTATTCCTCTCATAACCTGTCTTTCCACTTCTGGTTGTGTCATTTGCAAACTTGGTGACAGTACATTCACTTCCTACCTCCAAGTGATTAATCATATTGTTAACAGTTGTGGTCCCAGTACTGACCCCTGTAGAACCCCAGTTGTCACAGGTCTCCAGCCTGAAAATATTCCCTTTAATCCCACTCACTGTTTCCTGCCAATCAGCCAATTCTCTATCTGTGCCAATATAACTTGTATATCTCAGACAATCCATTAACCAAATTATAAAATGTAAGTAATAACTTCCCATCTAATATCCCCTGCCACACCCACACCTCACTACCACCATCACCACTACCCCATCTACCACAAAAAATTTACCTAATTTCTCTTGCTTGTGTTAAAATAAATATAAATAATTATTTATCAAATTAACAGGCAAAACATGTTTGGTACAAGCTACAAATTACACACGGACTGTCAGAAATCCCCAGAGACAAGTTCACTCCATTTACTTGGCCCTTGTTTCAGCACAGTTTTTCAAAGAAGAATTCCAATCCCTTTGTTTCAAGGATTTAATGGATTCTCTACACAAAGCAGCCTTGACATCAAGAATCCTGGTCATAAAATTTCATTGGTATTGTACACTTCTATTCAGAACCTTCCCAACTCTCAGCCTACATCAGTTGTGGAAGTGGTGTTCTAGTATATCTTTCTCAAAGGATTATTCTGGGCAATCAATCATTCAGAAATAAAAGAGTAGCATTGGTCCTAAACATCCAATACAACTGCTCAGGAATCCAGTTCTCTGACCCAGCTTGCTGACCACCTTCTCTCTCCAGCTCTTCTGTTATCTCTTTGTATCCGCATGCCACATGGCCTCCAGCTTCTAACCTTTTACCTTTCAGTACTGCTTCCAGGTCAAAAGTTGGCAGATCACATGGATTATAGTTCTTATTATCTAAAATATGTGACTGATCATTTTAATATGATGGAAATTCTTTAAAGTTTACAGATTCCCTGAAACTGACTCCAGCTAAAGTTGATCTTATAATATTTGCAAGCTTTTATCAGTTAATGTCAGAAATACTGAAAGATTGGATTCTTCTTAAACCACTAAAGCAAGAAATGTTTGACTGCCTGTCATTCTTTGCCATCTATCTGCTGATCCTTAAAGTAAACAGTGATTCTTTCTTTGAACAAATGAATTTCTGATGAAATATCAAAGGTGTCCCAACCCAAATTCAAATGTTTGCTTTCAGTCTTTTTTTGTGTACCTTTTGCTCTTTAGAATGCCAGTATAAAGATCAGTACTGAAACAGATTTATTTTATTTTATTTGTGGGTTTCTTTTTAGTATGGGTTTACAAGTTGTATCTTGTAAGTGTGTGTCTATGGACAATGTTCCAACAAAAAAACACTGATGAAGTCATGCTGCAGAATTTTATGATTTTTGATTAACAAAGTTTATGTGCTATGAAAGCTAATATCACATCTGTCTATTAGAATTGTTTTTCCCTCTTCAATTTTTTTTCTGCCAAAGTGGTGACTTGTCCATGGCTGTGGCTTATACAAGTGGATCTTTATCAAGTGCCAGTCAAGACAGTTACTTTTAGCATCATAGTTGACTGTCTGTCCAGTGTTCAGGTCAGTGAGCCATACATAGACATTTCATTCCCCAAAAGCCACACATGCAAGATTGCAGATACATGAAAATCACTACATAGCAACCTGGAATGAAATACCCAGATGAGTTTGCCTTAAAATGTTCCCCAAAGCAGAGTTTCATTTACCCAGAACACACCAGGATATAGAATCATGCTCTTGCTTATACAGGTACTTAGATCTCCATTAGTAGGTTAAGTATTAACAGAGCCAATCTATGTTTAAAATTATTTCTAAATTGTTGAAAATAGTCACATATATCTACACAATGGAAAAAAAAGCATACTGGATACATTTTTGCAAAAGATTAGTTCAAGAAAAATCATTTAGAAATAATAGACAAAACAAATCAAATGCCAAAGCTAGGTCTAATTACCATCAGAACAAATAACTGCATCATTTCATACTTTGATCTGTTCTTTTGACGATATTGAAATTGGTATTCTCCATATGCCATGGGTCCAAACTGTAAAAGCCATGCCACCCAATCCCCATTCCTGGCTGAAACTAGAGTCAATATGAATAGAGAAAAATGCCTCATTGGTTGGAGACTCACCTAGAACACATGAAGGTGGTTGTGGTTATTGAGATCAACTATCTTAGTTCAAAGACACTTTTGCAGGAGTTCCTCAGTGTGTTGTCCTGGGCCCATTATATTTAGCTGCTTGTTTGTGTTGATGTTTGCTGATGATTACACAATGTTCAGAATCATTCACAACTCCTCAGATACTGAAGCATACATGGCAAGACCCAAACAATATCCAGGAATGGGATATCATGTGGCAAGTAACCTTCAGGACACAAGTCCTAGGCAATAACCATCTCCAACAAGAGAAAATCTAACCATTGACCTTTGACATTCAGCAGAGCTTCCATTGTTAAATTCCCCACTATCAAATTCCTGGTGATTTTCCATCAACCTTGAACTGAAGTGGACTATTCTTATACTATGGACACAAGAAAAGGTGAGAATTTTGTGGCAAGTAACTCATCTCCTATTTACCCAATACCTGTCCACTATCGATAAGATATATTCAGAATATGATGGATTATTTTCCAGTTGTCTAGATGGATGCAGCTCTAACAAGACATCAAGAAACTTAACACTCTGAAGGACAAGGTGGTCTATTTGCATGGCACTACCCACAACCTTCAACATTCACTCCTTTCACCAACTATGCACAGGGGCAGTAATTGTATCATCACCAGATGCACCATAGGAACTCATTGAGTCTCCTTCAACTGCATCTTCCAAGCCCACAATGTCTACCACATTGGAAAGACAAGGGTGGCATATACATGGGAAGACCACTATCCAAAAGATTCCCCCCAATCCACTCATCATCCTGACTTATAAATAGACCTTTGTCCCTTCTCTGTCAAAGTTCCAAATCCTGGAACTTCCTGCCGAAGAGCAATGTGGGTGCCCCTGCCACAGTCCAAAAAGAAAGCTCACCTCAACTTTCTCCAGAACAATTTGGCCAACCCAGCAATGCCCACATCTCATGGATAAATGACAAGAAATAAATAAACTCATGACAGTTACCTAACTCTTTACCCCCTTATCCTCAGCTGGCCAGTTTTTGAAACTGCACATAATATGTCTGCTGTTTTAAAAATCCATTTAATAATTGGAAATTCTGCCCCTGGCAAGTTTCAAATGGCTTATTTATCATTTTAATTGGACTTAATTGGGAGAAGAGCAAGATTCCTGTCCCACTTTCTCTAACCTGATCTATTACTATGGTTTTGAAAGAATGACTGGTGCCTTCAAAATTACACTTCTGTTAGCACCAGCATCTTGAGAGGGGGCCATGATCCAGCTCCTGTTTTGGGGGGAGTCCTAAAAGTGCAGCCCAAGAATTCCTTTCCCAGGAGAAATGATAATAAATGCTGACAGTTTCATTGACATTGAAATCACAAAATTTGAGCCAATTATTAAATTTATTTTATAATTCAATACTGAATTATTCTGGATCTGATCATTTCAGAATCGTTGTGGCTTTCACTATTATATTTACTTCTGGAAAATTGCAGTGAAATATTGAAGCAAAAGAGCATAGTAAAAGAGATATTGGATAGAATTTACCTGAATTTAGGATTCCTGTTCTCCAATAGTTGAGCTTTTGGTTCCAAAAGAGAAATTGTCAAGTTAAGTCTACCAGCATCCTGTCAGTTAAACTTGTTTCTAATTGAATTAGGTGAATGTGACTGCTACTCTAAAGATAAGGTAGATGCTGTGCATTAGTGAGGGAGAAGGTAAGGAAAGTCTGACGTCTTTTAACTCCATCTGCTTGAAGCTCCAGTATCTGGATCATCCAGCAGCATTAGTCGTTCAGTTTTCTGAAACTGCCAGCAGCTAAAGCCTTTCTGGTGAATTAAAAGATGGCGAAGGCAATAGAGGAAAACATGGTGAATTGTTAACACCTGAATCCCTGCAGAGTGAATGGTAAGAGAAATTGACTTAAACAGTAAAATCTTGAACAATAAATTGAAAACCATAATATATTCCTGTAAGATCTCACCTCTATAATTTTGTTTAAAATTTAAAATAATCTATTTCTGATAGTTGGAGGTCTCGAATTAAAATAGTTGTACCTTAGGACAATGCAAATTGAATTTACTATTCTCTTGAATAAATGCAATGCTTTATATATCACTTTGTTTTTTGTGTTCCCAATCTCTTTTTCTATTGCACGGTAACTGTGGACCAATTTAGCACATGAACAAACTTCACTGGGTATTTTCTTATAGGCATTAACATTTGAAGTTCTATGAGAAATACGTGGTAGATATAAAGGAAGCATGCAGTTACTGGAAATCAGAAATGAAAAGCAAAACAAATTAAATAAAATACATGATGCACTTCCAGTGGCACCTTTTCAATGCAATCAGTTTAATGACTGGGCTCACTCGAAGCTTTTTAATGTCTGCTGTTCAGCAACAGACTGCTTTGCTGGGTAATTTCTGATTGTTCAAAATAAACACCTCTGGGCATTTTTGCATTGTTTTGGAAATTACCCAAACATACACTAAAATTTTAATTCAGATTCTTAACCAAATCTTCGAGATAGAAATAGAATCAAATCAATAACAACTTGCATTCATATAACGTCTTTATAATGGGCTTCTTCAATAGGAAAGCAATTAGTGAGAAATTTACATTTAGCCAAAGAAAATGACATTGAGAGAGCTGGCCTTAAGCTTACTGAAATTGATGTGTTTCAGGAGTTTAGGGCTGAGCAAACTTCAGCAATGGTACAAAGTTGGTTAAGGTGCACAAGATCCAGAATTCAAGGAATGCAATGAATTAAGAGTGGTGTGAGGCAGTAAGAGGTAATAAAAATCTCAGGTAATAGGAGAGATTTCAGGTGCCCAGATATATACAGATTAAGGTCTCTTTAGTTGAATGAGCCACTGCATATTGTGTCCATGATTTTTGTTTTAAGTAGAACTGAATATTCCTGTTGGCTATACTAAGTGCATGAGGAGTCAATCTCAAAGATGAAAGTGAGGACTGCAGATGCTGGAGATCAGAGTTGAGAGTGTGATCCTGGAAAAGCACAGCAGGTCAGACAGCATCCAAGGAGCAGGAGAATTGATGTTTCAGGCTTAAGTCATTCACCAGGAACCTTCCTGACAAAGGGCTTATGCCCGAAACATCGATTCACCTTGTCCTCGGATTCTGCCTGACCAGCTGTGCTTTTCCAGCACCACACTCTCAATTTATAATCTCAAAGACTGAGCCATTGTACTTATTCAAGGATGTATTATATAGATTTCTGTATGTAAAGGGTATTAATAGCTATGGAGAATGGATTAGAAAGTAAAGTTGTGAGCACAATCAGATCAGCCATGGCTTTATAGAGTGGTGAAGGTGGTTTGAAGGGCCAAATGGCTTCACCCTGTTCCTTATCCTAAACTTCAATGTTCCAACATGTTTTGATCTCACTGTAATATTAACAACAAATGTGTTCACAAGTTAAAACTTTTGTTAAATTAGAAGTCAAAACAGCTTCAAATAAATGCATCAACACTTTGTCATCAAATTCCAGGGTTTTGTTTCAATTCACTGATCCTAACATAATGGCTTGAAAAGACCAAAGAGTGATCAATCAATAAAATTGATATATTTTACTTACTTTAAATGAGGTGAAGTAATACTTCACCACTTTCATTGGAGAAGAATGAGAATCTTAAGGACCTGTGAAAATTAATCAGTTAAAATTAAATGCAATATAATTTAGTTTACTCTTTACATTATTCTACCTGTTTACACTAAACGTTATTGATTTTATAGGGGAGGAGAAAGTATAACTTTTTTTAACTTGTAGAAACTTACAAGGAATGATTCACCATTATTGTTATTCTGCATTCCTAATATCTGCATGAACAAGGAACAAATAAACAACACAAAAGAATTTGGCACAACAGGACAATCCTTGCATTTCTTCTTTCTCTAAGGAGCTCCAAAAGAGTTTGTATTTGTCACGAACATCTCAAGGAGTCTTATGGTATTGATGGATAAATAACAGCAAAGGTCTAACTGAAACCAGTGTTAATGAATGCAGTCTTAAATTTGTTGAAGAAGATAATTGAAATGTCAATTAATTTTAAAAAATCCCACAGTCTATTATTTAATGAACTAAGTGGCTTGAACCAGTAAATTAATCTAAATTAAGGAGTAATTTAAAGTCATTAATATCCATCATTACCTGACATGCATCAACTGACAGCTTTAGATGTACTAAATGGGAAATTTCAAATATGAATCATGTACCCTACGTGCTTCTTTGGGTGAAAGTGGTTGCTTGCTATGTTGGCAGACATGTCCACATCTCATTTTTTTAAACTGAGGCATTAGTGCTGAAAATTTAGGGATTAAAGCTATCTTAAAAGAATGCATTCTGCAAACAATTTAAGCATCTGTCAGCTAACGTCATTGACAGTCAGTCATTTCCACTCTTTCGCCATCCACCATAAAGAGTACCATTGTGATATCATTTCAATAAGGAGACAAGAATAACTGAAGTGCACTTTAAGACATGCAGGCCTTCAAATCCTATCATAAACTGTTAGAATAACATGAACTCTTTATTTTAAAAAATCACGTTGATCCTGAAACTTAGAAAATCCAAGGGAGCTAGTCAATTTATTTTATTTAATTCAATGCTTATAGCATTGTACCTTCACATTTGCATAGGATAATTTCTAGGCACAACAGCTGGGTAGGTCACTTATTATTAGTTATTCAGTCAATAGTGTAAAAACTCTGAAATCCTTGTAAAGAACTCACTATTTTTCCAGCTTTACATAAGAAAATAATGGAAGTTTTTTTTTTCAAACTGTATGATTTATTTTCGGTCTGTTTTCATTGATTTGTGAGTAGAGTAGAAAATAGCTTTGGACACCGTTCCAAAACATAATTTTAATATTTCTTCTTGTTTATCTTCCTAAATTTGCTTGTATTGGGTTTGGTGTTCTATTGCTATCAACAAATGCTATTATTATGATTTAGGGAGAGAGGGTTATCATTGGAAATATCCATGGCTACTAAATTACATAAGTAAAATAATCTTGAGTTAATTTTGTTCTATCTAAATTACAACATTGTTTTTCACTAACTTTTTTTATGCTTAAAGTATTCTCTTTCACTTACGTCTTTTATTCTTTTTATTCTTAAACTATTCAAAATGGCGCCAGATGGGTGGTGACTGCTTAAGCTTTTCACTGTTTGCAGCATTATTCACTGTAAGAAGCAAGTGACAATAAATACATCACCATCAAACATTTTTACCTCTGCTGTTTGTTATTTCTATTTGTCTCCCTCAACTTACCTTCACCTTAAATCACCATTATCATCTGTAATTTTCTATATTTCTTTTTTTAATTTGTTCCTGGGATGTGGGCATCTCTGGCATATGCAGCATTTATTGCTCAGCCTGAATTGCCCTTGAGGAGGTAATGATGAGCTACCTTCGTGAACAGCTGCAGTTCTGTTTTTATAAAACTGGTATTTCATTTTTATTCAATGCTTGTTTCTCATGAATTAAATAGCACACATATGCATAGTTTACCCTTTAAAAAGTAAACATCAAGATCTAGCCCTTGAGTGAAGCATCTGAAAGTGAAGAGCATCTTATAACTATTAAAACAATTCTCCCCTATAAGGCCTGGAGAATATGTCTTAATCGCTACTATTTAAAATTAGTGAATAGTTAAAAGACCAAAAGAAAGTCACAGATTATGATTTTATTAATTTGAACAGCCAACTGTCAGCTTTTAAAAAAAAACAGCCTGAGGGCTACCGTCAGTGTTCAAAGAGTACAACTAATTAGCATGGCATTTTAATTAGAAATGTTCTGCCTTCCAGAATGCTGAGTTTACATGTATGCCTGATAAGGTGCTGACTACTAGGGATGGTATATTGTCGCTAATTTATTGTAATGGAAAACACAAAAAAAAAATCCAGCAATGCCCTTTCTGTGCATTCCAGTGGATATTTCACTACCATAAGTAAGTTTGACAAAAGAAATTTTTTAAAATACAAACTCCATAGTAGTAAAATGTGACTGCTATTAAGCTGACCTACATTCCATGGAACTCTATTTGGCGAGCACTTTGTGTTCAACTGCTCCACTTTATTCACATCTGGTGAAATTCAGCTGAAAGTAAAATATTTGAAAAAAGCAACTGTATTTTTATCAAAGTATCTTGGCATGTTCCCTCAAAACAAAATTGTCAGGTATCAACTAAATAATAAATAATATTGATTTTTGCACTTTTGAAACAAGATTTCCATCTTTCATTACTTCACTTTCCTAGGAAGATTTTTCCCTTTGATGAATGTCCATGTTGCTTCCATTCTGCCTCAAATTGCTAAGGAGAGATGTCCCAGCGCTGTAAATTTGTGAATGTTGTATGAACCAATAAAAAAAACGCAATACTTGAAAATGAACCTATTGATCGTACTAGACCTCAATCATGAAGAATACAACTCTAATAAATGTCATTTGCAATTTTTACCCTTCTGGGACTTGTCCAAGTAATTTTTTTTTAACTAATTCAATGCTATTTCCTAAAAGGAATAAAGTCCAGGAGCATGAGTCACAAAGTGCCTGTTCTTTGTTCAGGAGTCAAGTTAAATGGTGATTTTATGGGCACTACTATTGGCTCAATGTTCTACTTACCCAAATTTCATTTTCAATTGGGATTTTTGCTTATTTGTTTCACCAGTAAAACTGCAGTCAGTTTTGAGGGTCCAGTTGCTGCCTCTGATAAGATTCAGCTGAGGAAGTACAACTGCAGACTCTCTGGTGTTGGTGGCATGTAAATTTTTTAAAAATCAATTCATTGGGCAAGGATATCACTGACTGGACCAGTATTTATTGCCCATCCTTAATTGCACAGAGGACAGTTAAGTGTCAACCACATTGCTGTGGTCTGAGTCACATGTAGGCCAGACTAGGATATTAGTGAACCAAATGGCAACAATTGGTAATGGATTCATGGTCATCATTAGACTCAAAATTCCAGATTTTTATTGAATTCAAATTCCATTGTCTGTCATGCCAGGATTCATACCTGGCTTCTTGGGATTAACGGTCCAGCAAAAATATCACTAGGCTATCACCTCCCTTCAAGTGATTAATAATAAAATGGATATTATTTGTGTTAAAATGACAGACTGAGATTGTCATATGAAGATATTATATATTTAGCAACATTAGCACAGGTCATTTCAAATTTGTACATGATGTCCCAAAGAATACCTTTGGGCAGCAAGGCAACGTAAATAATGAGTAAAGTGGTGAATGGCTGTCAATGCTTTGCTTCCTCTATGATGTGTAAATACAAAACAGAGCCTTCAGAGTGAGCTCATTTAGCAATACACAGAACATCAAAAATACCCACAGCTAAATCTCCAGCAGCTTTTCTCTGAGATTTTGCTTACTATGCATTTGACTGCAAGTAACAGCTCACACTGAAACCAGCAGCACTTCAATTTCAAAATGGCTACAGTGAAAAACCAGTGAAGGGAAGCTGATGCTGATGTCAATGTCAGCGTGAGGTACTTTGTACTTAATCACAGAAAGGTAGTGAAGAACAGCTCATGCCCATTCATTCGTGCAGATCGTATGGTTCAGCCATGGTCTGTCAGACACACTTCAACCGTTTGAAAGCTATTGTGTTACACGGTGTTGCTGACTTAATTCACGTCAGCTTTGAAATAAGCGTTGGGCATAATAAAATTTCATTGCAGGACTGAGTAACATCTAGAGACCAAACTTTCTGTAAATCTCCCTATGGTTTCAGCCAGAATACCTGAAAAACTGTTGTATAAAATAATTACTGCAAACCTTGTTTTAACCAGCATCTTATGAACCAGCACTCTCAATAAATTAACAAAAATTATATATCTCAAATACCGGGCCTTTACTATATTATCACGATCTTCGCAATGTCCAAGTAGTTGGGTGAAGGTGCAAGTGAGATGGCACTCTCCAGGTAAGTTTAGTTTAAGGCAAAGTTGCATTATTATTTTAAGTAATTTATACTATGTGAAGTCTCACAATGATGTGAATACTCGTTGCATTATGTTTCCATTACCTAACATGTGTTTTTACATTGATTACGTGAACCTCTTGTCAATCAGAATATTTCATCAACTGGCACACTCCTTGTCCTGTAGGTGCTGGTTAATAAAAAGTTTGTTGTAGTATTTGAAATGGTAAACTGGTAATAGATAATAAGTTCTGCCCATCAGGATATAAGGAACTGTTTCTGGGAGGCACATACTGCAGTTATAATGTGTGTCCTATGAGTTCTCCATGTGTTTATTAGAATTGCAGTGAGCTTCAGACTGATAGTTTTGATATTTCCAAAGTAGCATTGTGTATTTATTCTTATATTGAGGCTGATGTCTCAGAAAAGAGAATTGTGGATCAAAGATTAGATTCCTTACAGTATGGAAACAGATCCTTCAGCCCAACAAGTCCACACTGACTTTCCAAAGAGCAACTCACTCAGACCCATTCCCCTACATTTACCCCTGACTAACTTATGGGCAATTTAGCATGGCCAATTCACCTGACCTGCACATCTTTGGATTGTGGGAGGAAACCCATGCAGACACAGGGGGAATGTGCAAACTCCACACAGACAGTGGCCTGAGGCTGAAATCAAACCCAGGGGCCTGGTGCTGTGACACAGCAGTGCTAGCCACTGAGCCACCGTGCTGCCTCCAAAGATATAATGGAACCAGTAAGTACTATGAAATAAATCTTTATTGTTTACTCAGGTCAGAGCCTATCTTTTTCCTCAGGCATCATGTAAGAATACTCCCCCATGTGAACATTTCTGTGACTAAGTTTGGAGATACGCTAATAAACAGAAGGGACCACCAATCAGTTGTGGAGAAAGTTTTTTTCATGTGATTACATTATTTTAAGTTATTGCATATTCAAGTGGATACAATGAAAAATTTTAGTTTCAGGCAGGCAGGACATTTTGAAGCCTGCTGGGATCTTCTGGATGTCCACATCCAAGAGTGACATTTAAAAGGTACCCGACAGTATCCCATATTCCACTCTCTGCAGCCCAGGACCATCAGTATTCCCCAACTCACCACCACTGCCTACCCTAGGATTTGTCAGAGGGCTGTGGCAGAGTGGATTCCACTTCTTGCACTGGTCTGGGGAGACCCTCCAGGATAGTCCAGACAGAATGTTCCATTTCACCCTGGCATGCTGTTCTCTGAGCATTTTGAGCAGACAATGAGGTGATGTACTGGATACTGAGGAAATATGGGAATGGGAGCAGTCTTCCAAAGAACAGGATAAGGACATTTAAGAGAAGGACCCTTTCCTTGTGTATGACAGCACTCAGCTGTGTCGGGCATTACAAAACAGATAGGACCTGATTGACATCTAGCTCCAGTAAAAGGGAGACAGACTGTCATGGAATGTTACAAAACACTCAATTGCATTATGGGAGCAAAATGCAACCTGTATTTATTTTGTTTCTGTTTCCTTTTGCTGACTGTCAATAAATTACATTATCTTTGGAATTGTCCAGATATTTGTCTGTATGTGCCTAGCAGACAAACACAACATGTGCATGTCCAATGGACTTAGGAACAGGTAGCAGTGCTTTAGAGAATCTGTTTAAATAGGATGTGGTTAAGGATGGGTAAACTATGTGTCCTGGTGGTTAAGCAGTGACTAGAGTGAGAGAATGTTCCTGTATCTGCAGTGAACAGTGTGGCTTTGTGGCTGATGTGCCATTTCTTTGCCAGTGAGAAGTAATGCCCGATTGCCAATGCTTGTCTGGGTGCACAGCAACCTTTTAAAGATGGCGCAGGTGCCAGGTATGCTAGTCTTTCAGTGGATATCTGTTGAGTGGCAAGTTGTTCTGGGAACAGGGAGGTATTATGAAGCTGGAATCAGACTAGCCGAGTGCCATAGGGATACAGTAGGTAGTTAATGATGAAGGTTTGGAAAAATATATTGGGTAATCTCACCAAGTCTTGTAGCAAAAAATCCTTAAGAAACTCAATAGCACTGATACTGAGCCAATAAAGTGTAAGATTCAACCCCAGTGGCAACGCAAAAAGAAGCAAGCAGGGTAGAAACTCTCCCTCATGCTAAAAAGTGTGGAGAATCATAGATACATGGAGGATTTAACGCAAAAACTGTGATTTCCCTCCATTTTATACCAAAATTTACAGTACAGTTTTTCCTCCACTTTGAACATTTCAGTGATACTTAAATGTTTGGAAACTATTTTAACATTATGTAAAAGGATAATTCTAAAACTTACAGAAGTCTGTCAATTTTACCAAAAATTCAGGAAAATGTTTGAAAGGAAAACAAAATGAGAGAACTTAAATTTTCATGAAGACAGTAAAGTGCAAAGGAGAAAGCTTTATTAGTAAGTCATCTTGATTATACAGTAATTTAAAAATTACAATATTTCAAAGAATTTATCAGACTTGCTGCAAAATACTGAGTATTTCTTAAAATTTAACAGATGTGAACAAAGTAAAACGTTGAGTTGTAAAATCAGTTACCTTTACAAAGAATATTTTTAACTTCTTTCTCACAACTTCTTTCAAGTAAATAAGCTGAATAAAAGAAACAACACTAGCTAAATATAAATGACAATGGATAAAATATTATACCTCCAAATAGATTGCAAATCATAAATACTTCAAACAGGGAATTAATGTGGACTATATGGGAACAACATTCATGCAAATAGAATTACTGCAGGATTGGAGGAGAAAAGTGAATGCATTTCTTTACTCTGGTCTGTTTGCAGATCATGTTCTGAAATGAAATATTGTAAGAGCAGATATAGATACTATTGATAATATTATAAGATTATTTTAACTTTCTTTGAATGAAGCAACTTTGAATAATGTATAATGCAAAATTTAATCTGGCAATGATGTTTAGAAACTGCTTGGGCAACAATATCAATGATCTTTATGTGCTGTCAGAATTTTATGTTTATAATGATTTACAACCAGAACTGATTTAGGACAGAATTTCAGATCTCTTATGAATGAAAGAAGATATCACAATGGAAATACTTTTCCAGTTCGTGGTAGAAACTAAATTTCAAACAGAGTAAGTTCACAGCACAGAATCAGATAAATTAATTGATGTTTTAAGTCTGTCCAAGAGAAAGGCTGTATTAGTGAGTACAGTGGGTTCTTTCTTGATTATATGTTTTTGGAGATAGGTTTCTTGATTAAACTTAAAATATAAGCCGTAGCTATTAATTTAACCGGGGGCAGTGTTTGTAGAGAAATAAGATGGTGTTATTTTCTGGGTCTGTAGATTGTGAAGGAGCAAAAATGGCCTTTGCAATGATATGCATCCTCAGGTAACTCTGCGTGGAGTTTGCACATTTGTCCCCTTGTCTGTGAGATGTTTCCTTCAGGTGCTCTGATTTCCTCCCCTGCAAAGATGTGCAGGCTAGGTGGATTAGCCAAAGGAAAGGCATGGTTACAAGGATGGGGTGGGTCAGGCTGGGATGCTCTTCGGAGGGTTGGTGTGAACTTGATGGACTGAATGGCCTGCTTCCACACTCTAGGGATTCTATGACTGTTCTTCAAAATGGAGCTG
Source organism: Chiloscyllium plagiosum (assembly GCF_004010195.1). Taxonomy (NCBI): domain Eukaryota; kingdom Metazoa; phylum Chordata; class Chondrichthyes; order Orectolobiformes; family Hemiscylliidae; genus Chiloscyllium; species Chiloscyllium plagiosum. Next base: position 53,428,582 of record NC_057724.1, read on the forward strand.
GAGTAGCAGCAATGTATACCAGGTACAAGATGTACTCCAGCAACACACTCAAAGCTCCTTAAAGAGCACCTTCCAAACCCATAACCACTAACATCTAGAAGGACAAGGGCAGCAGATATATGGGAATACCAACCCATGAAAGATCCATCTAACCTACCCCCCCATTCTGACTTGAAATATATTCAGTATCGTTGGATCAACATTCTAGACTTCCTTCCCTTATGGTATTATGGGTGACCATACATTCCCAGGGCAGCAGTGATTCCCTGAGACAGCTCACCATCATCTTCCCTATGGGAAATCAGGGATGGGCAATAAATATTGGACCCAGCCAGGGACACCCACATCCCATGAACAAATATATATATTTTTTAAAAGGTTGGATCATGTCCAAGTATCACTGTTTTTAATAACTGGATTTTTCCCTGACTGAGTTGGGCAACCACAAAATGGGTAATATTTCAAAGATGATTATACTGAGTATGTGTGAGAGAATGTCTCGTTTTGCCCTTCCCGCATTCTTTGTCCTTTCTCTCAGTATCCCTGAACCCCAGGTAAGTGAAGAACTCTGCATCCATGTTCGCAATGCCACAGATTAGATTCCCCAACCTCATCAGGAGAAAACTGTCTTTGTTTTTGCTGCCAAGAACATTTTGTCCTTTTCTTGGAAAGTTTCCATGTGACAATTCATCAAATCCCAACTGCGGGTAACCCTGGAAACAATTAGAAACCAGACAGGATTTTTAAAAAAAAACAAAACTGGTCCAGTGTTTCAATGGGAAGTTTGGGAGCAGTGAACTTTGATCTAAGTGCTGAGTTCGGGGCTAGTGATTCTCAAGGCCCTGCGTAGGCCTTGCTTTCCCACGAGGCACTGGGGGAAGTTGGCTTGTTCTGAGAGGCCCTGGCCTTCTGGGACCAAAGTCCTAAGCCAAAATGTGGCTGAGCTTCTGAAGGCCTGGGAATAACCCTGTGTCTTTCTGATTGCCAAAACCCCAAAATAGTCTTGGAGTCTCCAGAAACTGAAACTTGAAACCTCCAACAGAAGGGCCTGAGCACATTCAGGAGTAAAACTAGAGCTGCCATTTAAAATTAGAAAAAAAACCAAATTATTTTTTGGCTAGTTTAGACAAGTCGCTGGCGGTTCAGTCCTTGAGTCTGCTTTGTTTTTTGATTTTAAGATTTACGTTTGATCTGATTTGTGGTTTTAGCTCCTTTTTTCCAGTTTATTATCCACCTCCCAAACCCACCCTACTACTTCTGCCTCCATTAGGGTAGCCATGATGTGGAGGTCCCAAGGTTGGACTGGGTCGGACAAGGTCAAAATAATGTTCAATTCATTGGCATCAGTTTTATCTTTTCCTTATAAATTCAGTGTCTAAGGTCTCCCCCTCTCACTAGAACCTGATGAAGGATCAGTGCTCCGAAAATAAACCTGTTGGACTGTAACCTGGTTACATGTGATTTTTTACCTTGTCCGTTAGGATATATTTACCTGATGTGGCAATGCTTATTGCTATCCCCAATAACCTAAGAAAATAGGCATGGATAATGTGGTATTGAAAGATCCAACAGATGTTTAATACAGCTGGCTATTATACGTATTATAGTACATTCACCGGGCACAGTAGTGTCTGAGCTGGTATCAAACTATTCTGTTACAAAGAGCATCACACTTCCATCAGCATGTTTGCTTCAGTTGGTCCAAGTTAAGATGGATTCTGAGATTTTCATCATAGAACTCCTAAAGTGGGGAAGCAGACCATTCGGCCCATCAAGTCCACTCTCTGAAGAACATCCCACCCAGACCCACTTCCCACATAGCCCACTGCTAACCCACATAGCCTGCACAGTCCTGGACAACTTAGCATGGCCAATCCACCCAACCTGCATGTCTTTGGACTGTGGGAGGAAACCGGAGGAAAGCCACGCAGACACAGGGAGAATGTGCAAATTCCACGCAGCCTGTCAGCTGAGGGTGGAATTGAACTGGCGCTGTGAGGCAGCAGTCCATAGGGTCTTAGAATAGTCAGGTTGTAGAATCCCTACAGTGCAGAAAGAGGCCAATTGGCCCACTCTGCAGGCTCATAGTGAGTGTGTTTGTTAAAGGTATACCGAGCACGAGATCTAACATGAGACCTCCCCCCACATCCCCAGCCCCATCAGCTTAAAAGCAAATAATTGGCAGTCAATAATCTGGGTATCTCAGACTTGAATATGCTCAATGATCCAACCACTCACCCTGTCTGGGGATGTGACTTTTGACCTTTTAGCGAGAAGGAATTACTCTTCATCGTGCTGTTCATTTTGAATCTGTTCCCTGCAAACAAAAACACTGCCCCTCAGGATTTTTAGATGTTCAAAGTTTGTGTGAAGATTTGTAGCTCGGGTGCTCGTTGTTGTGGTTCTGTTCGCCGTGCTGGAAGTTTTTGTTGCAAACGTTTCGTCCCCTGGCTAGGCGACATCATCAGTGCTTGGGAGCCTCCTGCGAAGCCCCTGGCTTGTCTCAGCGTCTCTCGCCCGTAAGTGTTCAAAGTTTGTGTTCGCAGGAGGCTCCCAAGCACTGATGATGTCACCTAGCCAGGGGACGAAACGTTTGCAACAAAAACTTCCAGCTCGGCGAACAGAACCACAACAACGAGCACCCGAGCTACAAATCTTCGCACAAACTTTGAGGGCTTATACACTTAATGGTAAGGTCCTGGGGAGTGTTGCTGAACAAAGAGACTGTGGAGTGCAGGTTTATAGCTCTTTGAAAGTGGAGTCGCAGGTAGATAGGATAGTGAAGAAGGCGTTTGGTATGCTTTCCTTTATTGGTCAGATTATTGAGTACAGGAGTTGGGAGGTCATGTTGCGGCTGTACAGGACATTGGTTAGGCCACATCACAGAGATTATTTAAAAGGCTAACTAATCACAAAGATGCAGACTTACCCACATAGTCTGGGTCCTATAATTATTGAGAGACTGAAGGGGCTGGGGCTGTTTTCCCTGCAGCGTCAGAAGGCTGAGGGGTGACATTATAGAGGTTTACAAATTATGCGGGGCATGGATAGGATAAATAGACAAAGTCCTTTCCCTGGGGTCGGGGAGTCCAGAACTAGAGGGCATAGGTTTAGGGTGAGAGGGGAAAGGTATAAAAGAGACCTAAGGGGCAACATTTTCACGCAGAGGGTGGTACCTGTATGGAATGAGCTGCCAGAGGATGTGGTGGAGGCTGGTACAATTGCAACATTTAAGAGGCATTTGGATGGGTATTTGAATAGGAAGGATTTGGAGGGATATGGGCCGGGTCCTGGCAGGTGGGACTAGATTGGGTTGGGATGTCTGGTCGACATGGACAGGTTGGACCGAAGGATATGTTTCCATGGTGTACATCTCTCTGATTCTATGACTCTAAAATGATGAGAACAGAAAGTGAAATTAGCTTAAAATTTAACAATTTTCTTAGCTGCGGAAACATCAAACATTACATGACAGACTAACACAAATGTCTTTGCATCTTTTGATGCTGGAAGTTATTGTGGTGTTAACAACAGGTACATAAAAAGGCGCAATGTTCAGCTTTATCGCAACAATGCAAATTTTGCAAGAAAATGGGACACTTCCAGAAATTGTGCAACGTCCAAAACAACTGTCCATTTAATAATGCTAATATGCACATAGAAGTTAACACCTTAAAACAAGCATTTTCTTTTCATCTTGATTTCCAGTCCTACTTAAGAACCTCAATCCATCTCTACCACAATTTTCTCTGTTGTCAGGGAAATGTGTTGACATGGAAAGCAGCCCGTTATCTTTGATTGTTCAGGTTGCTTTTAAGGAAGTAAAAAGAGAATCTCCCTCGGGGTTCCTCTGTGCCAGTGTGGTATCATCTTTCAACATCGTACCCCTTTTACCCTCCTCCCGGCCTCTGTAATCTGATCTCTCATCAAAAAAGCAACAAAGGTTTGGATAACAATTTCAGGAATCACTGTCCTGAGATCAGTATGTCTACAGGTGACTTTGTAAGGTGCAGATGAGCATATGCAGCTCATGCCTTGGCCTCTGAGTGCTTGCAAACAGACACAATCAAATTACTTGTCTCAAAGTTACTGCTTAATCTTTTTGTAGGCAACAAAGTTGTTAACATGCTAATGTATTGATTAAAGTACTTTGGAGGAAGAAAACTGCATTATTTAGATCACAAACAAAGCAATTAAGTAAAAGCTGTTTTTCACTATGTTTGAGTGGATTTTGTCTGCTGTGGGTGGAATCTGCATAATTCTTCATCAAACAACTCATGTTATAATCACATGCTTTTGTGTTTATCACTCTTTAGAATTTGTTCCATGGTTCACCTGACTTTCAAAGCCAGTTTCTGATCTTCAAAGGAATTCTAGGTGAATGAAAATCACATTGTACATCAAGAGTTCTGTTTATTTTACCAGAACTACAGGGGTGAATTAAATTTACGCATATATAAATCATGCCAAAACTATTCTGTTTTTATCCAGGTCACTTATTTATTTCCAGTCAAGTACTTCATCTCATGTCCTATCAATCAAGTTCGAAGGGATTGGTCCCTTTGTGAAACAGTTTTATATTTTCAATTAGAAAAAATCCAAAAATCTATACAGCTTGCTTGGATAAAAAATATGTATTCATGAATAAAGCTATTGTTTGGACTGTTATAAAATTCTTTTGTGGGATGAGTGTGTCACTGGCAACACCAGCATCTGTTGTCTATCCCTAGTTACCATTGCGAAGGTGGTAGTGAAGCATCTTGAACCACTGCAGTCCATTTGATGTATGGTAATCCACAGTGCTGTTATGAAGGTGATTCCAGGAATTTGAACCAGTGACAAGGGATGGAATGGCAACATAGTTCCAATTTAGGGTTGTGTGCAGTTTGGAGGGGGACTCAGAGGTGATGGTGATTCCATGCATCTGCTTCTTTTGTCCTTCCAGATGGTAGATGTCAGGGCTTAGCAGGAGCTGTCAAATGAGTCTTTGTGAATTGTCAGAGAATATTGTTTCAATGGTATACCTTGAAGAAATGATGCACCTATGGGAGGGAGAGTGAACATTAAGTGAATGAGGTGGTTGTTCGTCAAGTGGGCGTCTTTGTCCTGGATTGTGTTGAACTTCTTGGATTTTGTTGAAGTTGCACTTATCCAGGCAAATGGAGAGTATTCCATTACATTCCAGTGCCTTGTATAGAGATCAGGTTTGAGGAATCCAAAATATAATTTAATCACTGAATTCCCAGGTTCTGACTTGCTCTGGCGGGTATAATAGTTAATAAGCTGGTCTGTTTAAGCTCTTGGTCATTGGTAATCCTGAAGATTTTAATTATGGAGAATTCAGCAATAGTAATACTATTGAATGTCTACAGGAGATGATTAGATTCTCTGTTGTTGGAGATGGTAATTGCCTGGCACTTGCATGGCATACTTGTTATTTGCACTTATTATCCCCAGTCTGAACTTTGTCCAGGCATTGCTGAATATAGGCACAGAGTGCTCCCATTTGAGACATCAAATCCTTACACCTGAAACCAAACATTGAAGTGATTAGGTGTAGACAGGATTTCTTGCATCGAGGTGTTTGGACAGAAAGAGTGAATTCTCACAGAAATAATGATTGTACCAGGTACATCTGCAAATGATTTGGAGATGCTGGTGTTGGACTGGGGTGTATAAAGTTAAAAATCTCACAAAACCAGGTTATAGTCCAACAGGTTTAATTGGAAGCACTAGCTTTCGGAGCGCCGCTCCATCATCAGGTGGTTGTGGAGGACACAATTGTAAGATACAGAATTTATAGCAATTTTGATATACGCTGGAAATGTTGCCAGAAAAAGACTCAAATATCTGGAGAGAAACGGAATTAATGTATCAGTCAAAACATCTTTCACATTTTATCAGGTGATCTCTCTGCAGAACCACATCAGTCCACATAACAGCTTGGGCCAATGTTGAACAGTTGTCACCTCAACTGTAGTTAGTGAATGTGAAATCAGCTCATATATTGTCACAACCTCACCACCTGCAAGAGAGTGCAATTTGATCATCAGTCCCAGAGGTCCACAATTCCCCACCAATGAAAATGAATTAGAAACAACAGTAACCTCAGCAAATTAGAATTAGAGTCCCTCCACTGTGGAAACAGGCCCGTCAGCCCAACAAGTCCACAACAACTCTCCGAAGAGTAACCCACCCAGACCCATTCCCCTACCCTATATTTACCCCTAACTAATAACATACACTATGGGCAATTTAGCATGGCCAATTCACCTAACCTGCACATTTTTGGATTGTGGGAGAAAACTAGAGCTCCCATGGGGAAACCCAAACAGACACGGGGAGAATGTGCAAACTCCCCACAGACAGTCAGCCGATGCTGGAATTGAACCCATGTCCCTGGCACTGTGAGGCAGCAGTGCTAACCACTGAGTCACCATGCCACCCTAGAGCTTCACTTACCATGTAAATTATACTCTCTGGAAAAGGAACACTGACCTAGGAATGACCGGATACCATACAAATAGCCAATGACAATATACGTGTTCTAAGAGATCTGCATGTAATTTAATGATGATGTGGGTAATTCATAATTAAGATGGAACTGCTTAGGGTTAAAACACATTTTTCGTCATGACTGGTCATTTTCTTTGTGACCATGTATATTAGGTAACTTACAAAACTTAAAACTACAATCGGTAAAGCATGTTTTGTTTTGTTCTTTGACATGGAAAGGGTGATATTTTTAAGAAATGCAATTACACTTAATATACAGACTGGTTTGTTATGTCATGTGACCTTTACCTCTGCTGAGAGTCTGTTAGCTCCGCTGGCTGCACGCAATTGAAGTGATGTCAACAGCATTCCCATTCCACCTGACGTCACCACGAAGGTCTCACCTTTTCAACCTTACCCCTCACCTGAGGCATGATGACCCTCAGGCTAAATTCACCACCAGTCTACTCTCTCTAATGAGAGAGCAACTTTATGTTTCTCTGGGAACATGATGATATTACCTTTAAACTTATCTGCTATAAGTGCCTTTGATTTCAGTCTGTGAGAACCATTAAACACCATAGGAAATTCTTAAATAAAAAAATTGAAAAGTGTAGGAAAAGCTCAACAGGTCAAGCAGCATCTGTGTTTTTTTAAAGTTCCATAGATATTCCATAGATTTTCTACCAATAAAGAAAATGGAATCTAATTCTGCCTCATACCTCTTTTCATTTCTATACCAACAGGGATCAGAAGCAAGTACTGAACTATTTTGACTGGGCAGTAATTCAAAGTTGCAAACATTCTCTTTACATCTTCTTTGTTGTTTCATTCAGTGATTGTCTCTCTTACAGCTCCAAAGATCCACTCCCTTTCAGCTGCACATTTCCTGGCACCATTCAAAGGTGTTGCACAAAATGGCTGCCACAGGCTACATACAAAGGCACTTACAGCAGAGGTAGAAGTCACATGACTACAGCAAGCTAGTTTGTTCACTATAAGTGGATACCTCAAACCTTTGTTTTGGCTCTTCCTTCTGCTCCTATTCATTATAATGAGAATCACTATACTAACTGATCAATATGCCAAGTGGAAAAGTTTCTAGACTCATACTTCAGAGGCCTGAGCTATGAATCAAGAAATAAAAAGCTTATTTTTTCTTCCCAGGGCTTGAGAACTGGCATCAAGTCAAACAGTAGATCCAAATCCTGCATTTGGCAGCAACATGTCCGGCTCAGCAATAGCCTCCTGAATGCGTTTGAGATTGCCATCCAATTTTGGCTGCCTGGTAGGTACTGCACACTGCCAACCCACTGGCAGTGCTGAAACCTCTACAGTGCCACTCGGAGAAGTGAGCACTGCTAGGGTGCACCTCAGAGTAGACTGAACACATATAAATCAGGAAGTTTATGACTGGTTAATAAACTGCTTCAGTTGGATTTTTAAGACCAGGGAGTGCCTATCCTGTTTGTGCCCTCTCTTGGTGTAATGAAGCTTCTGGCTCTGATAATGCAGCAACTGTGGCAAGGGGGTCAGCTCCATGAAGCTAACAACCTCTTTATCTGCTAAGTATTGCCCCTGTAACATATGGAAGCTGTACAACAAAGAACCAAAGCTTATGGTTGAACTCTTCATAAGCTATCTGATCATGAAGCTACATAGATGCACAGGAAATTCTAAAGCTTGACCAACATAACCTAACACTTTTTGAGATGTTAGCACCTGAGCTGTCGGGTACCCATCTTGTTTTTTTCTCAAAACTGCTGAACAATGATCTTATTCTCAGGGAGCTTAATGATTGGAAAAGATTGTTAGTATAAAAGTCCAGAACATTACCTGAGAGCCGAGAAATGTTGGCATATATCTGTCAGTGTACCTGAGACTTGATAAGCGCAACTAATTACTGGCTAACAACCAAGCTGTCAGGTCTCATATCTGGACATTTGTCTACTTAGACAGTTGAAACCTTGTTCTACTGAAAAAAAATTGGAGGTCAGAGCTGCTCCTGACTCATCATGTTTGATTATAACTCTATAAAAGTCAAGCATGTTTAAATTCCACACTACAGTTGAGAGAGAGATGATGCAGTCAGTCACTGACGCCTATCGTCAATGCAGACCTGACCACCTGTGGGAGATCTATGGGTGTAAGATCCTGGTAACTTCAGATTTCTGTGCATCCTACCACCTGAATAACTGTGCATTGATTATATTGCTTTGCAGAAGAGTCTTAAAGATTTTTGATGGATAACTGACACATTTGGTTGTCGATTCATCATTTCTAACATCTATCTAGGATTCTTAACTTGCTAGAACCTCAAGCAGTCTTAGACACATCATTACAAAATTCTTGAAGCCCTGTAAAATAGCTGTTACTAGCGTCCTTTATTACACAAATGGATTTCTCAGTTCCATGGAGCAGGCTGGTTTGAACCACATTTGCTGCAGCTGGCAAATCTTCCTGGCATTTGGACCAGGTTGAGGAACTGTCCTGACCCAGTTCCTAGCTGTTGTGCCACCTGCTATACTTTCCCTCCCCTCACCCTCAATGTCCCACCTCCATTCCTGCAACCCTGGGCCTGTAAAGTACTGCCCCATGAATCATTCTATGACAATGAGTAACTTCTGATAAGAAAAAGAAGCTTATGTTATCAATGTTGACCATGTAACTACACTACTAGATTGTCATTAACAAATAGTATTTAGTTCAGTAATGTCTTGTAAGAAAATGAATCTTCTGTCCTTACTTGATCTGGGTGATGTGTGACAGAAGAACTCCAACAATGTCATTGACTCCAACTGCCTAAGAAATGGCCTAGTAAGCCATTCAGTTGCATTGGGATGGATAACAAACAATGACCTTGTCAGTACTGTCCACATCCAGCAAGTCAATCGAACAGAAAATGCTATAGTTGCACTCCCATAATACAGAGGTGAGAAACAAAAACTTCCCTGTCTGAAAATACTGAAAAAATCTTGCTGACTCCATACTTGGTTGCACAGCCAAATTGTTTCAGTCAGAAGTTATGTTTCAGACAAAACTTGGAGATATTCAAAACCAGTGAACTCAACCATTTTATCCAATAAAACTCATGCCAGATGATAATCTTCTACAAGGTTTCCGTGACAGCACTTTTGACTCTCATTGTCTGGTCGCTTCTGTACATGTTCCACTTCTGAACTAAGCACATATTCTTCCAGCAATCAATTCTACCGGCAGTAGAATTGCTATGTATGCACTTTTCAGGTTGCCCAACATAACAACAGCACAGCAGACTTGCTCTTCACATTGTTTTTTGGAAGTTTCCATTGAATTTCTGAGGAGAAAGTGAGGTCTGCAGATGCTGGAGATCAATGATCTCCATTGAATTTCTGCCAAAGCATTGGTAGGAGCTCAGAAGAAAATCCTTATGACCCCTGAATAATCACTCTGTTATTGAACTTTGAGGATAAAAAAAAGAAATAGACGACCACATCGGGATTTTCATTATTTCAACCGCATAGAAGCACATTCCCAAGGCAAACTGAGTGAAAACACAAGGTAACAATCTTTTGGTTAACCTTTGAGAGACTTTTGCATGGCATCAGTGAGAAGGTCAAACATACCCAACACAGAACAACTATCAATAAGCAGGGAGCAGGACTGTGCGATCCAGGGTCAAGGACTACTCCTGGAAGTTTTAATCAAGACAGCCATATAAATCTCCACACAACTCCCATGCCCAACCATCGCAACCCTCCCCACTTCCCAATATCTTTTATCTTCTTTCCATGTTTCTCAAATAAAACTGAGTCAGCATCTCCTTTGAAACAATGGATAACTAAGAGATTGTTTTCTTGAAGCTTGGAATTAAAATATTTTATTGAGAATGCACTAAATTGCATACTGTTTTTTACATGGAAGTACACAATGCTAATAAGAGGTAGCTGACATGAACATTTGTCTTTTGTTTGCAGAATGGACACAAAATGAACTCTCCTCCACCCTGAGTGAAAACTCCGTGTCGTCCATTCTTCACAATGTGCCTTTGATATCAACATAGCAACAAACAAATTTGGACTGAGAAACCACACCAATACAAGACAAACAGGAGAGACAAGATAAATGATGTATAAAAAGATCCAACAGCAACATCAGGCACTCACTTGCTAGGCATCAGAGCTACAATTAATCATGCAATTTTTGCCACAGCTTTGATCTTTTGCAAAGAAATTGCCCACAATTGAATTTTTGCAAATTTCTCCCAAAGAAAACACTTTAAACTACTAATATAAAAATAAATTACTTATTCATCAGGAGGACACAGCCAATGTGAGAAAGGTAAAACTTAAGTCTGAAATATAACTTCAAGTGCTGGAATTACATAACAAGACCACCTGCATCTGAAAGATGGACTGCAGATAATATTCTATTCAAAATGTTTTCCAACCACGCAACAATTACCTCATTCACTCAGTAAGACAAGAACTCTTTAGGTTGAATCTGCCACATTGCCATGTAGAAGTATGGTGGGAATCCTGCTACCGAAGAATGAGCCCTTGTGGCTTAAACGATATGGGGATATTGGGGCTAGAGCACAGAATTAGGATACCAAACTCAATGATCTGCCACAATCATGGGGAATGGCAGAGCAGATTTGAGGGATTGAATGGTCTATTCCTGCTCCAACTTCTATGTTTCTAGAAAGAAGACCTAGAGGCAGACAGCATCAGTTAGAGGAGTGAGTGAAAGGGTGTTCTGACTGTAGTCAATGTCAGTCAGAAGAGCTCTCCAGTCTACGTTCCTCACAAAAGAATAGCTGACTTCTAAGAGAACCCAAAGTGACATCAGAAGAAAGCAGATCCATGGTTAGTTTTGGAAACTCTTGCTTTCTATGGGTGGTACAGTGGTTAGCACTACTGCCTCATAGTGCCAGAGGCCCAGGTTCAATTCCTGCCTCAGGCAATTATCTGTGTGGAGTTTGCATATTCTCCCCGTGTCTTGTGGGTTTGTTCTGGTTTCCTCCCCCAGTCCAAAAAATGTGCAGGTTAGGTGAATTGGCCATGCTCAATTATGTGTAGGGGTCTGGATGGGTTGCTCTTCGGAGGGTCGGTGTGGACTTTTTGGGTCAAAGGGCCTGTTTCCACACTGTAAGTAATCTAACTAGCTTCCCCTCATATTTCAGCCTCTTTCTTTCAATTAACTTTTTTGTCATTCTCTGCCATTATTTTTATTCTGACCAACCATCCGAGATGCAATTCAGATTTGCATAATTATGAACCTTTTCCTTAAAACTGACATTTTCTTTGACTTATTTAGTTAACCATTGGCCTTCCCCTTATAGACCATACATATTCTGAGCATTCTGAAGTATTCACTTAAATGTCTGACTCTGTTTCCCTATTTATCTATCACCCTAGCCTGATATCTCAGTTCACTTCAACTAGATCAGCTTTCATGCCCACCTATTCACCATTATTTATGTCTAAATCATGGACAAGAAGTCTTGGAGAAACTCAAACATCTGGCAGCATCTTAGACAGAGAAAAAGACTTAAAATTTCAAGTCCAATGACCTTACGTTAGAACTTGGGAAGCTCTGATGAAGGATCATTGGATTCGAAACATTGACTCTGCTTCTCTGATTGGTTCCATAACATGCTGTGTTAAGAAAATATGTGGAAAGCATTCTATTAACTCCTACTCCAGACTATCATTGTGAATCTGCTTTTCCCAATTTTTCTAATGTGGTTAAAATTACTCACAATTATTGATATCCCTTTATCACAAGTACTCTGTACTACTTTTCGTATTCTTTGTCCTACACTGTCGTTACTTTAAGAAACCTATAGTCTGACTGTACTGTACTGACAGTATTTATGCCAATATCCCACAAATGGAAATAACTGTTCCAACAACAGTTTTTTAGGTTGTATTCATTTCACGAATAGTATGAGGCCTCTGTCAATTAACATGTTGCTCAGATAATAACCCAGAGATTATCATCTTTGGACCTCTGCAGTTCAGTTTGATGCCCAACTCTTCATACTGCCTGAGCAGGAACTCTTTCCTCGCATTACTTATGTCATTAGCATGGTCCTTGACAATTGTATTCCAGGTTTCTGTCCTTCCCTATTTGGATGTCCAGATCCGTAGCATCCAATAGGCAACATAGTATTCTGGACTCATGCTCTGAATTGCACAGAACGGTGTCTATTCCCTTTGCTATACTGTCCCCAGCTATCACCACAAACATGTTAATTGACCCCATTTGAATGGCTTCCTCTAACGTGGCTCCCTGGTCAATTAGTTCATCCAACCCACAGCCTTCTCTCTCAACCAATCAAGAGGGAAGAATGTCAAGCAAGTCAGACAAATGCAAGGGATGAGATTGCAGCACTTCTGGATCCCTCTATCTGCCTCACTTGTGGTCACAGCCTACTTTCCCTAGTCTAATTGGAAGATCCTAACCAATGGATGTGACCATCATCCAGTATTAAAAAAAATTCAGCTAATTTTCCCCTTCTCTGATGTGTTACAGCAGTGACAGCTCAAACTCCAACTCATAAGCGCTGAGCTGAAAGTGCTGCAGCCATACACACTCATTAAAATGTGTTTCCGAAATCTCAGTGCCATCCACAAGCTCTGGCATGACTCAGTCATCTTTAATGTGCTTGTTAAATTAGTTAATCAAAGAACTTAATTAATTATTAACTTCCTCTTCTGGTATATTTTATTAACACTACCACCAGTTCCCTATACTATTTTAAATCTTACAGATTTTCTTACAAAATAGTCACCACGCAGATAGGTTCTTCCCTGGAGCAGAGTAAGAAATCATTTCAAAATACCAGGATTCCACCTCTAGTTCTTTTCTTGTTGACTCTTCAACTGATAGTGACTACCTCTACATCCTCTTGCTTCACTGGTTCCTCATCCATTCAGGCTATCTGGCCAGGGCTGCAGAGCAATTGACCGTGAAAAGTGAAGAAAGCAGTCATTGTGGTCCATGTAGGAACCAATCACATAGGCAGGGCAAGGACAGAGATTCTCCATCGTCAGTATGAGAATCTCGGTGCTAAATTAGGAAGAACTTCCAAAGTAATAATCTCTGAGCCATACGCAAATTGGCACAAGGTAAACAAGATAAATGAATGACTCAAAGATTAGTGTGAAAGAAATGGATTCCAGTTTGTGGAACACTAGCATGAGCACTGGGGAGGCTGTATCACTGGGACAGTTGTTAAGACCCCATCATGATGGTAAAACTGGGTACGTCAGATCTCACCTTGATAAATAATAAGTTTAATGTTTGGAGTTGTTTACTGTGTTGCTGAATCAGTGAACATGAGGCTGCTGATTTTATTTTAAATAAAAGAACACAAGTTAATTGACAAAAAATGTTCCTTATACAAGACAGTTTAGAAAGATATTAACATAAACAGCAAAACAAATTTTCAACATTTTTTCCAGCAATATCCTTTAAAGATATTTAATTTCAGTGATGTGTTGCTCTAATCTTAACTCTTTAATTTCTTACTTGATAGATTCTTTCTAGTTTTGATGGCCTAGATACCTCTTTCCAGTTCTGAAGGCCTAATCTTCCTGTCAGTTCTGATGGCCTAAACCTCTTTTCAGTCCTAACACCTTGAAAACTTCTAATCAAAGCTTCATAGCTTGAAGACTTCACAAATTAACCTGTCTTCTGCGAGAGCAAACATGTTCTCCTGAACTAAAAATCAGATTCTTCTGCTAAGATGAAATCAAAACCAGATTATTTCTAAACTGAACCTAAAACATACCCACAGTATTGGTCTGATCATTTGTTTTTCTGTAGTGTAGTGAGCTCAATAAACCACATGTATCTGGCTAGGCTATTACTCATTTACACGCTTTCTTGGAAATTATACTTTTAGATCACTATTCAAACTGACTTGCTGACATCTTTAAAGAAAGGTTACCTGAACAGAAATGAAACCGATACTCATCTGCCACAGTTTAAAAGTCCCAAAACACAACTGATAATAGGACAAATCCTATACTTTATCACACACTTAACCATAGGAGAAAGTGAGGACTGCAGATGCTGGAGATCAGAGCTGAAAGTGTGTTGCTGGAAAAGCGCAGCAGGTCAGGCAGCATCTAAGGAGCAGGAGAATCGACGTTTCGGGCATGATCCCTGAAGAAGGGCTTATGCCCGAATCATCGATTCTCCTGCTTCCTTGGATGCTGCCTGACCTGCTGCGCTTTTCCAGCAACACATTTTCAGCACACACTTAACCATACCAGGACTGATGTCCCAGTGAGCTGCATATCTAGGGAAGTAGAGAAATTAAAAAATAATAGTAAGGGCAAGGGTTCACACCTGGTAAGATGTGGTAAATATAAAGGGCAGAGACATGGCTACTGGATAACATAAACAACTTTGATATTGAAGGTTGCATGATATTGAGGAAAAATAAGAAGGTAAGGAAAGGATTTGGGGTGGCTCTGCTAATTGAAGATAATATTAACATCATAGATGGGGATTACCTACTTTCAAGAAACCAGGATGTAGATGTAGTTTTGATAGAATGGAGGATGATTAGGTTTACACAAATGATACATGAATTCTAAGGCTGATGTTACAAGGAGATATTATACAAATTAGTGCTGTTTTCTCTAGAATTTAGCATTAAGGGGTGATCTGATTGAAATCTTCAAGACACTCTCAGGAAAAGACAGGGCACATAAAGATAATCTGGTTCCATTAGCTGGGAATTCTAGAACTAGGAGACATGGTCTGAGTATTTGGGCCAAACCATTCAGGAGAAATGTTAACAAGTACTTAGAGTCAGGGAATCATAGAGATGGACAGCACGGAAACAGACCTTCGGTTCAAATTGTCCATACCGACCAGATATCCCAACCTAATCTAGTCCCATTTGCCAGCACTTAGCCAATATCCCTCTAAACCCTTCCTATTCATATACCCATCCAGATACCTTTTAAATGTTGCAATTGTACAAGCCTACACCACTTCCTCTGGCAGCTCCTTCCATACACACACCACTGTCTGCATGAGAAAGTAACTCCTTAAGTCCTTTTTATATCTTTCCCCTCTCACCCTAAACCTACGCCCTCTAGTTCTGGACTCCGCCACTCCAGGGAAAATACTTTATCTATTTATCCTATCTATGTCCCTCATGATTTTATAAACTCTATGAGCTCAACCCTCAGGCTCCGATGCTCCAGGAAAAACAGCCCTAGTCTATTCAACCTCTCCCTATAGCTCAAATCATCCAACCCTGGCAACATCCTTGTAGATCTTTTCTGAACCGTTTCAAGTTTCACAACATCCTTCCAATAGGAAGGAGACCAGAATTGCACGCCACATTCAAAAGTGGCCAAATCAACGTCCTGTAGAGCCACAACATATACTCAGTGCTCTGACCAATAAAGGAAAACATACCAAATGCCTTCTTCACTATCCTGTCTACATGCAACTCTACTTTCAAAGAGCTATGAATCTGCACTTCAAGGTCTCTCTGTTCAGCAACAGTCCTTAGGACCATATCATTAAGTGTATATGTCCTGCTCTGATTTGCTTTCCCAAAATGCACCACCTCGCATTTATCTAAATTAAACTCCATCTCCACTCCTCAGCCCATTGGCCCATCTGATCAAGATCCTGTTGTTATCTGAGGTAGCCTTCTTCGCTGTCCATTACACCTCCAATTTTGGTGTCATCTGCAAACTTACTAACGATACCTCCTATGTTCATATCCAAATCATTTATATAAATGACGAAAAGCAGTGGACCCAGCACCAATCCTTGTGGCACTCCACTGGTCACAGGTCTCTAGTCTGAAAAACAACACTCCACCACTACCCTCTGTCTTCTATGTTTGAGCCAGTTCTGTATCCAAATGTCTAGTATTCCCTGTATTCCATGAGCTCTAACCTTGCTAACCAGTCTCCCATGGGCAACCTTGTTGAACGCCTTATTGAAGTTCGTATAGATCACATCTACTGCTCTGCCCTCATCAATCCTCTTTATTACTTCAAAAAACTCAATCAAGTTTGTGAGAAATGATTTCCCAAACACAAAGCCATGTTGACTAACTCTAATCAGTCCTTACCTTCCCAAAGACATGTACATCCTGTCCCTCAGGATTCCCTCCAACAATTTGCTCACCACTGAGGTCAGGCTCACTGGTCTATAGTTACCTCACTTGTTCTTACCACCTTCCTTAAATAATGTTGTCATGTTAGCCAATATCCAGTCTTTTGGTATCTCACCTATGACTATTGATGATACAAATATCTCAGCAAGGAGCCCAGCAATCACTTCTCTAGCTTCCCACAGAGTTCTAGGATACATCTGATCAGGTCCTGGAGATTTATCCACACGTATGCATTTCAAGACATCCGGTACATCCTCCTCTGCAATATGGACCTTTTTCAAGATGTCATCATCTATTTCTCTATATTCTATATCTTCCATGTCCTTTCCCACAGTAAACTCGTTTAGTATCTTCCCCATCTCCACACAAAGGCTGTTTTGCTGATCTTTGAGGGGCCCTATTCTCTCCTTAGTTACCCTTTTGTTCTTAATGTATTTAGAAAAACCCTATGGATTCTCCTTAACTCTATTTGCCAAAGCTATCTCATGTCCCCCTTTTGCCCTCCTGATTTCCCTCTTCCTTATACTCCTACTTCCTTTATACTCTTCTAAGGATTCACTCGATCTCTCCTGTCTCTACCTGGCATATGTTTCCTTATTTTTCTTAACCAAACCCTAAATTTCTTTTGTCATCCAGCATCCCCTATACTTACCAGCCTTTCCTTTCACCCTGACAGGAATATACTTTCTCTGGACTCTTGTTATCTCATTTCTGAAGGCTTCCCATTTTCCAGTCATCCCTTTACCTGCAAACATCTGCACTCCATCAGCTTTTGAAAGCTCTTGCCTAATACCTTCAAAATTAGTCTTCCTCCAATTTAGAACGCCAACTGTTAGACCGAGTGTATCCTTTTTTATCACTATTTTAAAACTAATAACATTATGGTCGCTGGCCCCACTGACACTTCAGTCACCTGTCCTGCCTTATTTCCCAAGAGTAGGTCATGTTTAGTGTTTTCTCTAGTAGTTAAACCACATACTGACTCAGAAAAATTTATTTTACACTCTTAACAAATTCCTCTCCATCTAAACCCTGAACACTATGGCAGTCCCAGTCTATGTTTGGAAAGTTAAAATCCCCGACCATAACCACCTTATTATTCTTACAGATAACTGAAATCTCCTTATAAATTTGTTTCTCAATTTCCCGATGGCTATTAGGGGGTCTATAATACAATCTCAATAGGGTGATCATCCCTTTCTTATTTCTCAGTTCCACCCAAATAACCTCCCTGGATGTATTTGTGGGAATATCATCCTTAAGCACAGATGTAATGCTATCCCTTGTCAAAAATGCCTCCTTTCTTGCCTCCCATTCCATCCTTCCTATTGCATTTGTATCTCGAAATGCTAACTCAAAAGTGGTAGATATATAAACTCTTCCAGTAGTGGATGCAGGATCAGTTGTTACTTTGAAATCTGAGACAGATAATTTTTCATTAAGTAAAATTTCAAGAGATTTGGGCCAAAAGGAGGTTTACAGAGTTCAGCCACATATCAGCCATGATCTCACTGAATGGTGGAACAGGACAGAGGGGCTGAATGGCCTACTCCTGTTTCCATGTTCCTATGATAAAGACAAGAATTCTCTTGTGTAATGTTACACAAACCCTGTAACAGTAACCACACAGCAAGTTGCTGTTTAAGGGAAGAAATAATAAGGGCTTACAACAAACTTGCAACGGTAATTATAGATTGGAAAAACAAGGTAGCCTAGTTGAGGATTTCATAATATGTTTTTGGGATAGTTTCTTGGAACAGCACAGGGTGAAGCCAACCAAAGAGCAGAATATACGAGATCTGATATTGTGCAATGAGATCCAATTTATTGATAACCTCATACAGAAGGTGTTCCTAGGTAATAAAGGCCTGAATATGTTTGAATGTTACATTCAGTTTCAGGGAGAGAAGAGTTAGTCCAAGATTAATATTCTAAACTTAAATAAGGGCAACAATGGGGGTATGATCGCAGAGTCAGCTAAAGTGAGACAGCAAATTAGATTAAGGGACAGTGTATTAGACAAGCAGTTACAGCCATTTAAGGGAATGTTTCTGAATACACTAAATAGATGCAACTCAACCAAAAAGATAACTTGAAAGGGAAATGTCCACTTTTGATAGAAAAATGAACATTTTAAAGATTCTATCAAATATAAAGCAAAAGGATAAAATTGCATAAAAAATGGGTGGCAACTTGGAAGACTGAATAGAATGACAAAAAAAACCTAAAAGATCAAAAAGAAGGTGAGCAATTAAAGTATAAGGAAATGATTGCTAGAAATATAACAACAGCAAGAATGTCTAATGATGTTTAAAAGAAGATAAGTTAAGGAAGTTATCTTTGGTCGTATACAAAGTGAGTCTGGGGAATTCATAATGGAAAATAGGAAGATAGTTAATAAACAACTCAGCAGAGAAGGAGAATCCACAAATATCACCATCTTTAATAATGGGAGAGCCAAGACCAGCTACTGCAATCTCGGTTCAAATGTATAAATGGAAATATATCATCATTCCTTCACTGTCACTGGGTCAAAATTCTGAAATTCCCTCACTAATGACATTATGGGTCAACCTACAGCGTGTTGACTGCTTAGTTCAAAAAGGCAGCTCAACATCTTCTCAAGGCAACCACGGAAGGGCACTTAATAATGGCCCAGCCAGCAATGCTCATGTCCCACAAACTATTAAAAAATAAAACATTATACATGAATTTTATGTGAGTCTACATGACACAGGGTTCAACTAACATCCAAGAAATAGTTATACATCAGGAAATGGAAGGGTGGCAGGAATTGAGGAAAACCATAATCATTGGAGAAATGGTACTGTGTAAATTGGAGCTGTGGGTTAACTTGTCCCCAAATCCTGATAGACATCACCTAGAGTCTTATAAAGAGGCTATGAGATGGTTTTTAATTTGTTTTAATTTTCTAAAATTCCCTTGATTCACAGAAGGTTTCTTTATATGAGAAAATAGCAAATGTAATGCCTTTACATAAATTACTCCTTTATATTACAATTTTTGTTATTGTGAGGGGACCGAAAATGAAAGCAGGAGGATTATTTTTCCTTTATGCTAGGCATTAATGAGCCCACACCAGTGTACAGTATTGGTTGCTTTATTTAAGGAAGAATAAAAATGCATTAGAAGTTGTTCAAAGAAAGTTTAAAAGACAAATACCTGTAAATGTTGGGTTGTCTTATGAGGTGTATTTTGACAGGCTTGGTTTGCATTGGCTGTATTTTGGAAAAGTAAGGGCACTTGACTGAAACATAGGAGATTCTGAGAGGTCTTGACAGGATGGATGTGGAAATTATGCTTCCATTTGTAGGAGATTCTAAAACTTGGGGTCACTGTTTAAAGAGAAACACCATGAATCTTTGGAACCCCTGCTCCTCAAAGAAAGTGGAAGCAGAGTCTTTGAAAACTTTTAAAGCAAAGGTGAATGGATTTTGATAGGCAAAGTGGTGAGACATGATTGGAGGCAGGCAGAAATGTGCAATTATCAGATTACCATAATCTTATTGAATGGCAGAGCACACTTTATGGGTTGGGTAACCTAATCCTGCTCCTAAATCATATGTGTATACATACAACCGTATACTTCACCTCCACTCTCGTAAAATTACAGAAGTGGATATAAAACAGAAAGTTTGAGAGAAACTTAGCACTTCTGATAGTAACTGTGAAGAAAGAGACAGTGTGCTATTACTTGCTAAAATAGTTTGCTAATATTGCGAAAATGAGAAGTCTGAGGAAGAAATTTTGTGTTTAGAGCTATCTTCATTTATTATTGTTTTTCACTTTTTAAAAATTCTGGTGTAGAGAGACTGTTCACAGCAGGCTTGCTTTTAGTGCTCCATGCAGGAATCACTAATAGGGTCAGATCTAAAGAAGCAAGCTACTTTATCCCCAGTCTTTATGATGGAGCATTCTGTTGAGCATGAAGTGACAGCAAATCCCGATATATTTTGTGGCATGTGTCTGTGTATCAACTCTTCACTGCTTGTTCCAATGTTCAGCAGTTTTTGCAAGTATTGATCATCAAGAAATTGCCTGTACATGGCAGAGTTTCTCAATGTAATTGATGTACAGTGGAACTACTTTTGCTCTAGCTACCAATATCTACCTTTCTAAATGTTCACCAGAACTTTCACAGAATAAAGCTTTATGCATTGCATAACTCTTTCTACATAAAGTTCATGCACTGGTTAGATAAACTCCAGAATAGGTGAAAAGACAGATTGCAAGAGGGGTACAGATTACAGAGAGATATTGATAGGTTCAGTAAGTGGGCTAAAAACTGACAAAGGAGTACAATGTGGTGTTGCTCATTGTGGAAGGGAGAACAAAAGAATAATATGTTGCTTAAATGGAGAAAAACTACAGGGTACATGGAGTACTTGTTCATAGAGCACAGGAAGGTAGTACACAGTTGCAGCAGGTAATCTGGAAGGCCAATGGAATGATGGCCCTTATTTCAAGGGAGTTGAAGTATAAGAGTAGGGACATTTTATGGCAACTGAACAAAGTGTTGGTGAGATCATATCTGGAATACTATAAGCAATTTTGGTTCCCTTACTTAAGGAAAGATATTATTTAGAGTCATAAAGTCATAGAGATGTACAGCACGGAAACAGACCTTTTGGTCAAACTCGTCCATGCCAACCAGATATTGAAACCTAATCTAGTCCCATTTGCCAGCAGCCGGCCCATACCTTTCAAAACCCTTCCTATTCATATCCATTCTGTAATTGTACCAGCCTCCACCACTTCCTCTAGCAGCTCATTTCATACATACACCACCTTCTGCGTGAAAAAGTTGCCCGTTAAGGTCCCTTTTATATCTTTCCCCTCTCACCCTAAACCTATGCCCTCTAGTTCTAGACTCCCTCACCCCAGGGAAAAGTCCTTGGCTATTTGTCCTATCCATGCCCTTCATGATTTTTTAAACCTCCATAAGGTCACCCCTCAGCCTCCAACGCTCCAGGGAACACAACTCCAGCCTATTCAGCCTCTCCCTATAGCTCAAATCCTCCAACCCTGGCAACATTCTTGTAAATCTTTTCTGAACCCCTTCAGATTTCACAACATCATTCCGATAAGAACGAGACCAGAATTGCACACAATATTTCAAAAGTGGCCTAACCAATGTCCTGTACAACTGCAACATGACCTCCCAACTCCTATACTCAATGCTCTGACCATTAAAGGAAAGCATACCATTGGAAGTGGTTCGGTAGAGGTTCACTAGGGAATCCCTGGTATGGGGGATTGTCTCATGATCGAAGGCTAAACAAGTTGGAACTCTAATCACTGGAGTTTAATGAAATGAAAGGTGACCTCACTAGCAGCACAGAGTGTGGGCTGCTACCTGGCACTCATCTATTATGCATTTTCTTCTTTCCCTTCTTTCTTTTCTTGCTTTAATCCACTTACCTTCTGTGGAGAGTGAATTTGTGCAGCATGGAGGAGATTGAGCCAGCGTGGTAGCAAAAGAGGTCCCTGATATCTGCAGTAACATCGAGAGCAGGCAACTCAAGGTCTCCCAGCATCTGCAGCAATGTCGAGCAAGCGGTAGATTGGGCCAGCATAGGCAGAGGGAGCCCTTGTGGGGATTGCAAGGCCAGCATGGCTCAGCACTTAGGAAGGTCTGCAATGTTGCACATTTAACGTTATTTCTTTTTTTTTCTACATTGCATGTAATGTTTTGTAAGTAAGGTATCTTTGTACCTAAGATGGTGCTGGGAATGGTGGCTTTGTACACTTTTCACTGTAGGAGAAAGTGAGGACTGCAGATGCTGAAGACCAGAGTTGAAAAATGTGGTGCTGGAAAAACACAGCAGGCCAGGCAGCATCCAAGGAGCAGGAGAGTCGACATTTCGGGCATAATCCCTTCTTCAGGAATGAGGCTGGTGTGCCAAGTGGGCTGAGATAAAGGGTAGGGGGGAGGGAATTTTGGGGAGGGGCACTGGGAATACGATAGGTGGAAGGAGGTGAGGGTGAGGGTGATAGGCCGGAGAGGGGGTGGGGGCGGAGAGGT
>NC_057724.1:53451870-53453239 GCF_004010195.1 Chiloscyllium plagiosum
ACTCCGCCCCCAGAACCAACTCCACCCCTATTGCTAACTCCGCCCACAAGCCTAACTCCGCCCCCACTCCCAGCTCTAGCCCCACACCAGGTCCGAGGTCCTAGGTCCTAGTTCCCAGCCCTGCCGTATTTTCACCATCCCTCCAGACCTCCCCCTCTCTGAGGATGAACGATCAGTTCTCAGCAGAAGCCTCACCTTCATCCCCCTACTCTCCTGGATCAATGAGTTCGACACGCAGCTAGACATCGAACAATTCTTCCGCCGCATTCGCCTCCGCGCCTACTTCTTCAACCAGGATTCTCGCCCACCCTCTGACGACCCGTTCTCCTGCCTCCAACACACCCCATCCACCTGGACACCCCGTGCTGGCCTCTTACCTGCCCTCGATCTCTTCATATCCAACTCCCGCCGCGACATTGACCGCCTCAACCTGTTCACCCTCTCACCCACTCCAACCTCTCACCCTCACAACGCGCAGTCCTCCATTCCCTCCGCTCCAACCCCAACCTCACCATCAAACCGGCAGACAAGGGAGGCGCACCGATCTTTACACCACAGAAGCTAGACGCCAACTCGCGGACACCTCCTCCTACTGCCCCTTGACCATGACCCCACCTCCCACCACCAAACCATCATCCAAACCATCATCTCCCAGACCATCCACAACTTCATCACCTCAGGGGATCTCCCATCCACTGCCTCCAACCTCATAGTCCCACAACCCCGCACCGCCCATTTCTACCTCCTGCCCAAAATCCACAAACCCGACTGCCCCGGCAGACCCACTGTCTCAGCCACCAAACTCATCTCTGCTTACCTCGACACTGTCCTGTCCCACTTCGTCCAAGAGCTCCCCACCTACGTTCGGGACACCATCCACACCCTCCACCTCCTCCATGATTTTCTCTTCCCAGGCCCCCAACGCCTTATCTTCACGATGGACGTCCAGTCCCGATACACTTCCATCCCCCATCACGAAGGCCTCCAAGCCCTCCGCTTCTTCCTCTCCCGCTGACCCAACCAGTACCCCTTCCACGGACACCCTCCTTCGACTGACTGAACTGGTCCTCACTCTTAACAACTTCTCATTCCAATCCTCCCACTTCCTCCAAACCAAAGGAGTAGTCATGGGCAACCGCATGGGCCCCAGCTATGCCTGCCTCTTCATCGGATATGTGGAACAGTCCATCTTCCGCAGCTACACTGGCACCAACCCCCACCTTTTCCTCCGCTACATCGATGATTGTATTGGCGCTACCCCGTGCTCCCACGAGGAGGTTGAACAGTTCATCCACTTTACCAACACCTTCCACCCCGACCTCAAATTCACCTGGACCGTCTCAGACTCCTCCCTCCCCTTCCTAGACCT
>NC_057724.1:53454025-53461709 GCF_004010195.1 Chiloscyllium plagiosum
TCCACCTATTGTATTCCCAGCACCCCTCCCCCAAATTCCCTCCCCCCTACCCTTTATCTCAGCCCACTTGGCACACCAGCCCCATTCCTGAAGAACGGCTTATGCCCAAATCGTCGATTCTCCTGCTCCTCGGATGCTGCCTGGCCTGCTGTGTTTTTCCAGCACCACATTTTTCAACACTTTTCACTGTAGTCTTGTATCCCTGTATTTGTGTACACATGACAATAAAGCCTAATTCTAATTCTAATTCTGATTCTTCAGGGACATGACAGGGTAAATGTTGAGAGTATGTATCCCCTCATGGGAGCGACCCTCATTGTCTCAAAGTAAAGAAGTACCAAATTAAGACAGAGATAAGGAGGAGTTTCTTCTCTCAGAGGGCTTGGAACACAGAGACCTGTGTGGACAGAGTCCTTGCATACAGTTAAAGCTGACATAGGTAGATTTTTAATGAGATGGGGAATCAAGGGTTATGGGGGAAGGATAGGAAATGGATGAGAGGAATGTTTGATCATCCTTGATTATAATGAATGGTTGAGCAGACCGAAGGGGCTGAATAGCCTACACCTGTTCCTATTTCCTATAGGCCTAATGTCATCCCAATGTTAATAACAAGCAGATAGGACACCTAGAGAAGTCAGGGATGCAGCCATACTGTTGAAATGTAAGGGTGAGGTTCACTCAAAGTAAAGCTTCTGAGTCGCACTTCACATCCAGCCAGATTCATAACTTGACCATAAAACAGGAATGAGAATTTAGTGGCTGAAGACCACATTGTGTGGAAATGGCCTGTGAGAAGTAGAGTGAGGCTTGGTTTAAAGGCAATAGCAATGGGGCAAAGGATTGCAAAATGGAGAAGACCAATGAAGCATAACACTACATTATGTAGCAGCAACACAAGTGCTCTTCTCCCCCAACAGGATACTCCTATCAAGCCAAAAAGATACTCTACCCATCAAGTAAAAGGGTAATGCGGTATATAAATTTCAGCACCAATGCAATGTCAGCTATGTCAGCCATATTACCCAAGGATTGATGGATCATATCTGGATCATGTGTCTTCAGCTGATCACCACAGAGTATTGACACTTACATTACATTCCTCTCACATGTGGAACCACAAGCAATCTCAGTCTGTCCAATTTGGTCTCCAGTTTGTAGGATTTCTAACTCACCAGACAATCATTTTGGTCTGTGAATCACATGCTCAAATAGTCGCATTCTATCTGAAGTTCCCAGATCTAGTTAGTATTAACAATGTAAATGTCTATGAACCCTCTTTCACTCAGCTCATGATTGTGCTGATGGCACGAGGCACTCCCTTCTCTGACCCGTTTAAGTGTTTTGATGAGCTCTGTCACTGAAATAGCAGCAATGGATCGTATTTAATCCACAGTTCCTCGATGTTCATGTCCTTAGCTTCTCTGGACTTCTCTGTATCAGCACGCAGTAACGCAGTCACTGTCCTATTCACAAAACCCTGCTTCAACATCAGGATCTGTTTTAAAATTGTTAAATAAAAAACTGTTCCATTTAGAAAGAAACTTGATTATTTTCTCTTACTCACATTCTCAGTTTGTGCTGAGCTGACAAACAAAAAATAATGGTTACATTCACAGAGAAGTTTGCTCATTTCTCTTCACACATGTTTTCAGTGTGTTCTGACCTACCTAAGAGAGAATACCAGTTGATCCATGTCCACTGCAGTTAGCTATAGATTTACCCTTTCCTTCTTAGCAGCTCATCACTGTGACAAGCCAAGGTTAAATGGGTATTCCTTAGAAATTAATGGTATCAAAATTAGAAAATATTGACTCTTTATTAGAACACTCTCCAGTCAACAAAATAAAAATACATGCTTCTCAAAATATGCATTATCACAGAATACATGCAGATCATGTAAACTAAGGACTAGAAAATAGGTGATGTCTTGTACCCCTACAGGCAAAATACATTTCAGGAATATGAGCCTCCCAACAGGGACCTAGAGAGGAAACTCAATCCTTCTGTATTCTGATATTGCACTGCAAGCTATAAGATAGGGTCACTAGAAAGTGCTTAGGGTAAAGTGAGCACTGAAGATGCTGGAGATCAGAGTCAAGAGTGTCGTGCTGAAAAAGCACAGCCAGTCAGGCAACATCCAAGGAGCAGGAGAATCGACACTTTGGGCATGAGCCTGGATGCCTACAATTCCTGATGAAGGGCTTATTCACAAAATGTTGATTCTCCTGCTCCATGGATGCTGCCTGACCTGCTGTGCTTTTCCAGCACCACACTCTCTCCTCTCTGGAAAGTGCCTCTTCTTTTATAAGGAGGAAGGCTGGAGTGTGGACAGATTATTGCATTGTGTTCGCTACCTGTGACTATCCATGCATTTCCTGAAAGGATCAGAGTGACATTTGCTAGGCTTTTGCACTTTAGCCATCCGAGGATTCAAATCAGCTGTGTATGGAAATGGCAAGCTTGAGTATGCTATAACTGGACTATTAAAACTTATCCCTTGTCCTTCCAATTCCACTTCCAGCAACATGTGCAAGGAGCTCATGGGGTTTTTATCACTAAGGTTGAGAGCATCCAAAGAGCCAGTTACATTCCCCGAGCCCAACCAGCCAAACACTTGAAAGTTACATTAGCCCTGATTTTTATTTTCTTAGTTTCACTCCTAACTCCACTCATTCCTCTGTAAGTTCATCATAACATGTATTTCCTACTGTCTTCGCCTTACTCCCTCAAAACTATTGACTACCCAACTTTCCAAATTAACTCCCACATCAGCCCACATTATTTACAATTCTCTCCTGTCAAGTTCTGTTCCCTCATCCTTTAAATCTGCTGTAATCACCTCTCTCTGCTAAAACAAAAGTAACCTTACACTCCTCCTTCCTTCCAAACTACTGCACCATCCTCAACTTGCTTTCCTTTCCACATGTTCTTAATTGTTTGTCACCTCTCAAATCTGTGCTCCTCTTTCCTCGACTCGGTGTTTGAATTCCCTCATTCAGGTTTCTGCCCTGACTTCTGTACAGAAATAGTTCTTATCAAAGTCACAAAAAGACATGCTATATGATTGTGATGAGGGGGACATTTCCCACCTCACCCTTCGTGATCTGTGTGCAGCCTTTGACATGGATACTTTACTATCTTGTTTCCACACCTGTCCAACTGGGTGAGATTGCACTCATTCAGATTTATTCTTATCTAATTGTTACCAGAAAAACACTTGCAATTGCTTTTCTTCATGCTCCACTGTTACATCTGATGTCTCCTAAAGATCAATCTTTGACTCCTTCTTGGTTCTCATCAATATGTTGCCCCTCAGCAACTTCATTTAAAAACATAGCATCAGTTTTCCCACTATTGATGACACTCAACTCGATCTCAGTACTGCCTGTGTTAACCCTTCGATATCTTTAAACATTTGACTGACCTGTCTGATACTCAAAACTGGGTGAAAATGAGGACTGCAGATGCTGGAAATCAGAGTCTAGATTAAGTGGTGCTGGAAAAGCACAGCAGGTCAGGCAGCATCTGAGGAGCAGGAAAATCAACGTTTCTGGCAAAAGCCCTTCATCAGGAATGAGGGGCTCATTCCTGATAAAGGGCTTTGCCCGAAATGTCAATTTTCCTGCTCCTCGGAAGCTGCTGGGCCTGCTGTGCTTTTCCAGCACCACTCTAATCTAGACTCTGATACTCAATACTAGTTGACCAGAAATTTCCTTTCATTAAATATTAGAAAAACTGAAGGTATTTTGATTGATCCCGGTCACAAAAAAAAAGTTCCCTAGCTATCAACTCATCTCAGTAGCAACTATTGGAGACTGGGTAAACTATTTGCAGTCTTGTATCATATCTGACCCTGAGAGGAACTTTTAATTGCATGCACATACCATTTCTATAATCCACCTCCGTAACATCTGCTGACATTGCCCTGTCCCAGATTACCTGCGAATGAAATCCTCACCCATGTCGTCTTTATCTCTAGACCTGACTATTCTAATGCATACCTGGCTGGTATCCCATATTCTCCTTGCTGTAAACTTGAGGTCATCTAAAACTCTGTCACTTATGTATCATTATGCAGCAAATCCCATTTACTCATCACCCTGTGCCTGATTATTGTTTATGCAATGTCTCAATTTTTAAATTCTTGCCTTTGCTTTTGAATTTTTCCATTAATGCTTCGTACATCCCCACACATTGCTATTTTTGTATCTCCTCCAGCCCTACACACCTGTAAAATACTTGAACTCTTCTAAGTCTGGCCCCGAGACCACCCGTGATTCTGATCATTCCATTATTGGTGGCCATGGGCTCTCAAATTTCAACTCTATATCTCTCTGCCTCTGTACCTCATTTTTCTCCTTTAAGACAATCTTAAAGACTACACATCATTGTCCACGTTTGTCTGGTCATGTGGCCTCATATCTCCTCAGGGGTGGCACAGTGTCATATTTTATCAGCACACCCCTGTGCAGACTCTTAAAACATTTCATTGTAACAAGGTGCTATATAAATACAAATGGTTGCTGTTGTTCTTGATGACCACTTCCAGGGATTTCTCAATGAATGAAGCCACTCTCCCAGGCCCAGCTCCCTTCCACTCCCTTTCAGCCATTCAGTGGAAAATAATCGGTTTCCTTTAAGGCAAAGCAGCAATTCTTAAAATTGACAGTTGTATGGAATACCTCAGCCCTATAGCAGATACATTCTACACACAATACCTCAATCATAAAGAGTTGTTATCATTATAATCAGTCGACCACACAATATACAGTTCTGTCCACTATTTATGTGCTCCGTGTGAAGAATACATCCTTTCCAACAGCCTCACTTCAAAAGGACCATAATTCTTTTTTCATCATTCACTTCTATCAGTTATAATTCTCCAGTGGCGACCCAGGAATGAAAGTATTAGCTTCTCTTCTCTGGCTTGATAATCACATTGTGCTTCCATGTGTACATAAAATGGTTAGCTGCTTCCTGCAGCAGATTTCCATTGCTGATGTGCTCACTCACTCATAATTGCAGAACATTCTCTTTATATAGACTGTCTTTGAGATGACAGTTTCACTCCCTTATATTTTTCCCCCTGGAGGCATATCACATTACCCAGCTGTGGCTATAGTAACAAGATGCTCCTAAATTTATTGACCGGCCAAAAAATGATCTCATTGTATTAGATTGAACAATGTACAGTCCTGCTTCCATTCAAATCATTATCTTGTCACCAAATTTGTTCTGAATCTCTATTAATAGCCTTTTCGTTTGCAACACAATAATAACACATTGTAGTATCTTCTCCCACACAAAAGCCTTCTAAGCTACAATAAGAAATGTGTGTGACAATCATAAAGAAACAGAAAAATGCATAGAAGACAGAGACAGGCACACAGAAAGAAGCAAAGAAGGGGAGGCAAAAACAGATAGATATTTACTATGACTGAAGTCTCTTTTTTCAGTTTGGTCATAATACAAATTATTGTATCATAGTCCAGTAACCTACATGGTATTTGGATTTTGTCATCTTGGCCAACTCATTGCCATTTACAAACAAGCCTTCAATCTATCTGTCATCATTTAAATGTCCTCAGTAAAAGCATCAAACACACTCCACAGTATGTACAGAGAGAGGTAGACTCCAGAGCAACTTTTTATTTTATTCCCAATTGTCAAGACCCAAAAGATCTTGCGATCAATATTATCGATTATCTGCATTGTTGTGTTATCTGCCTGTGCCCCCTATTCCCCGCGGTTCACAACGATTTGGTGTATTCCTTTCATGGTTCAGTGGAAGATAGGCAGTACCCAAATTTCCTGCAGTCTGCTCACTTAAGAGATAGTGGTACTTAGCCCCAGATTGCACTCAGGTGAGGCCAGCGCCACACAAAGCAAGAAATGTTGGCAAGATTCAGGAAGTGTTATGTATGTAGGTCAGCTTCTGCAGAGGGAGAGACAACTGCAGTGAGTGAGTCACCTCCTGTCTCTCCAGAGCCTGTATACAAAGCACAAGTCAGGAGTGTAATGGAATATGTCCTATTTTCCCGAATGAGTGCAGCTTCAACAACACTCAGGAAGCTTGAAACAATCCAGGTCAAAGCAGCTCACTTGATTGTTTATGAATATGATACCATTCACTCCCTCTACCACCAATGTACTGTGACAGCAGTGTGTACAAGGTGCACTGTAGGAACTCACCAAGTCTTCTTTAGACATCACCTTCCAAACCAAGTAGAAGAACAAATACAACAAGCACATGGGAACAACACCATATGCAATTTCCTCTCCAAGATACTCATCATCCTGATTTGGAAACATATCACTGTTCCTTCAGTGTCGCTGGGTCAAAATCCTGGGAACTCCATCCTCAAAGAGAATGTGAGTGCACCTACACTAAATATAGTGCAGCAGTTCAAGAAGGCAGCTCACCACCACCTTTTTAAAGGACAACTAGGGATGGGCAATAAATGCCAGTCCTGTCAGCAATGCCAATACCCAATGAATGAATAAAAAATATGAAATTGGCAGATCAGGTTGGATTGTAATGTGTTTATGTCCCAGTTGTTTCTAAACCATTCTAGCAGGACCTACTCCAGGAGGTTTCTGAATTTGTAAAAGCATTTGGTGGCTTTTCTATTGATCAGTTAGTATTCTACTATTTAACAAGTCATGTGTGATGTACAAAGTGGTAGAAATTAATGTTTCAAAATTTGAATATCTAGTGATAGGTCCTAATTAAAAAGAGAAATTGAGCAAGGAAACTCGAAACAGTCATAAAATTGAGGAGTTTCTGCAGACATCTGCTATCCTTTGGTGAAGATCATGTCTATGGAATATGGATTGATTGCGTGCAGTTTTTAGTCAGGGAATCATGCTAAATCCGAGAAGAAGAGTCGTTGAAATTCTTCGTGGGGAAGATTGAGTTTCAAAGGACTTTGGGACAGAGATTGATGTTGTTTTTGCTGAACGCACATCATAAGATATATCTTAACTGTCACTCACTGTGTCATTTATAACTTATGACTCTCCACAAATTGCCTGCAACTCATGTTTAACCTGAATGGATTCTTGGTTTTAGAGTAGGTGGTTATCTAAGATAATATAACATTTACCTTCAGTAAGATGGCAGCAGTGGAGGATGCTCCAGCCAGAGCTCATCCGTTCTTTTGTTTCTTTTAATTTCCTATTTTTCTCACTTATCTTGGCTTTGGACACCCAGCTTGGGTCTCCATTTCCTATCCTTCAGAAGTGGGACACCAGCATCGGCAGCCTGAAGTGGGTGGCACCAGCAAACAGCAGACGAGTGTGAAATGGAGGCAGTGGCCCGGTGAAGAGCAGGGTCAGTGGTCCAGTGAACAGCAGGGCCAGTGGTCCAGTGCAGAGCAGGATCAGTGGCCCAGAGCAGAGCAGGGGCAGTGGGCCAGTGCAGAGCAGGGGCAGTGGGCCAGTGCAGAGCAGGGGCAGTGCACAAGTGCAGAGCAGTGCAGTGGGCCAGTGCAGAGCAGGGATAGTTGCCCAGAGCAGTGACAGTGGGTCAGTGCAGAACAGGGATAGTGGCCCAGAGCAGTGACAGTGGGCCAGTGCAGAGCAGGGGCAGTGGGCCGGTGCAGAGCAGGGTCAGTGGCCCGGTGCAGAAAAGGGGCAGTGGGCCAGTGCAGAGCAGGGTCAGTGGACATGTGCAGAGCAG
>NC_057724.1:53461907-53472601 GCF_004010195.1 Chiloscyllium plagiosum
GAATGAGCTGCCAGAGGAAGTGGTGGAGGCTGGTACAATTGCAACATTTAAGAGGCATTTGGATGGGTATATGAATAGGAAGGGATTGGAGGGATATGGGCCAGGTGCTGGCAGGTGGGACTAGATTTGGGTTGGGATATCTGGTCGGCATGGACGGGTTGGTGTGAAGGGTCTGTTTCCATGCTGTACACCTCTGACTCTATGGTTCAGGTATGTAATTCTTTGAAGTTTGCGTTATGTATAGATAAAAAGGCTTTCAGCACATTTGCCTTCATTGTTCAGCTCTTTTGAGTGTAGGAGTTGGGATGTCATGTTGACTTTGTACAGGACTTTGGTGTGTCCTCTTCTGGAATATTGTGTGCAGTTCTTGTCGCCCTGTTAAAGGAAGGACATTATTAAGCTGGAGAGCATTCAGAAGAGATTTACCAGAATGCTGGGTATAGAAGGTTTGAGTTATAAAGAAAGGCTGGGATTCTGTCACTGAGGATAGGAGTTGAGAGGTGACCTTATAAAGATTTAAAATCATGAGGGGGCATGAATAGGGTCAGTTGTAGGTGTCTTTTCCCTAGGATGGGGATTTCAAGACTAGAGGGCATTTTTTAAGGTGAGAGGAGAGAGATTTAAAAAAGTCATGAGGGCCAAAGTTTTTACGCAGATGGCAGTTTGCCTGTGAAATGAACTTCCTGAGGAAGTGGTGGATGCGGGTACAGTTACAACGATTAAAGACACTTAGATAAGTACATGGATAAGCAAGGTATGGAAGGATATGTGTCAGAAGCAGGCAAGTAGGAATAGTTTAGTGTGGGATTATGTTTGGTTTGGACTGAAGGGTCTGTTTCCATGCTGTATGACTCTATGACTCAATGTTTAGGTTAGTTGGATTGGCCTTGCTAAATTGCCCAAAGATGTTGTGAAACTTGAAAGGGTTCAAAAAAGATTTACAAGGTTGTTGCCAAGGTTGGAGGATTTGAGCTATAGGGAGAGGCTGAACAGGGTGGGCCAGTGCAGAGCAGGGTCAGTGGGCTGGTGCAGAGCAGGGTTAGTGGACCAGTGCAGAGCAGGGGCAGTGGGCGTGCAGAGCAGGGGCAGTGGGCCAATGCAGAGCAGGGGCAGTGGGCCAATGCAGAGCAGTGTCAGTGGCCCAGTGCAGACCGGATAGAGGACCGATGCAGAGCAGGGGCAGTGGGCCGGTGCAGAGCAAGAGCAGTGGGCCAGTGCAGAGCAGGGGCAGTGGGCCAGTGCAGAGCAGGGGCAGTGGGCTGATGCAGAGCAGGGACAATGGACCAGTGCAGAGCAGGGTCAATGGACCAGTGCAGAGCAGGGGCAGTGGGCCAGTGCAGAGCAGGGACAGTGGACCGGTGTAGAGCAGGGGCAGTGGGCCAGTGCAAAACAGGGTCAGTGGGCCAGTGCAGAGCAGGGGCAGTGGGCCGATGCAGAGCAGGGGCAGTGGCCCAGTGCAGAGCAGGGTCAGCGGGCCGGTGCAGAGCAGGGGCAGTGGGTCAGTGCAGAGCAGGGGCAGTGGGCCGGTGTAGAGCAGGGTCAGTGGGCCAGTGCAGAGCAGGAGCAGTGGACCGAAGCAGAGCAGTGGCAGTGGGCCAGTGCAGTGCAGGGTCAGTGGGCCAGTGCAGAGCAGGGTCAGTGGACCGGTACAGAGCAGGGTTAGTGGGCCGATGCAAAGCAGGGGCAGTGGGCCAGTGCAGAGCAGGGGGTCAGTATGCCAGTGCAGAGCAGGGGCAGTGGGCTGATGCAGAGCAGGGACAGTGGACCGGTGCAGAGCAGGGTCAATGGACCAGTGCAGAGCAGGACAGTGGACCAGTGCAGAGCAGGACAGTGGACCGGTGCAGAGCAGGACCGGTGCAGAGCAGGGCCAGTGGGCCGATGCAGAGCAGGGGGGCAGTGAGCCAGTGCAGAGCAGGGGGGCAGTGAGCCAGTGCAGAGCAGGGGAAGTGGGCCAGTGCAGAGCAGGGGCAATGGCCAGTGCAAAGCAGGGTCAGTGGCTCAGTGCAGAGCAGGACAGTGGCCCAGTGCAGAGCAGTACAGTGGGACGGTGCATAGCAGGAGCAGTGGGCCAGTATAGAGCAGGGTCAGTGGCCCAGTGCAGAGCAGGGTCAGTTGTCCAGTGCAGAGCAGGGCAGTGGGATGGTGCAGAGCAGGGGCAGTCCCAAGGTGGAGCGTCGGCAGTCAGACTACATGGAGGCCTCCTGTTCTGGTCTGCTGTGGATAGCCCTTGGAGAGTGATTGTGAAGTTTCTCTTTTTAAAGTTGCTTCTTGGTTTTTCCAACCTGTAGTCACACTGTGTATAGCTGTAATGTAACTTTTCCCCATTTCCCTATTCTGTAACTAAGGATTGTACCTAGGTACTCTGTACCTAAGAATGCATCATATGTTGGTGGCATTGTTTACACTGTAACTAATCTGTCACTGAAGAAGCTGTGACTAGGTATCCTTGTTCCTAAGACAACTCTGTGATGACTTTGAAACTTTTCACGGTATTCATTTGAGTATGTGTGACAATAAGTCTAATTCAATTCATATTTAGAGTTTAGTCCATTGTACTCCTGTGGAGTAAAAATTAATTTGTCTTAAACTGTGGAATCCTTCTTTATATAAATAATTATGATTTTGGATTGTTTTCTTTAAAGATGTTACTGGGCTCAAAGAAAAATACAACAAGATAAATTATTTTTTATTCACTTTTCTGGACTTAATGATACATATCTAGAGTAGGTGGAGTTTGAACCTAGACCTACAAGCCCACAGGACTCTATGGACTAACAATAATCATGTAATGACATATTCTGTGTAATTGCATGATATTGCTAAAACCTTCTAATATGTCAATGTGTGAGCATTGAGCTCAGGTGTGCCTTTTACAATCAATATGGTGCTGAAATCTTTTTCACCAGAACGTCAGGTTCATTTATTCAAGTGTCATAGGAATGAAAACCGAAAGAACTGCAGGTGATGTAAATCAGAAACAAAAACAGAAGTTGAGCTTTTCAAGCAACTTCTATCATTTGAATAAGGTCCTCTACTTTGGATGGTATAAACCATTGCCTGTCTCCTAACAAGAAATATTGATTCAAAATATTGTGGTGCAATTCTGCTCATGCCTCAGCCCACAGCCCATAGCTATTGAACATGGAACCTGCTACCATTGAGAAGGTGAGGTTGAGGGTGTATAGGCAATGATTTTCAGCTGCCTTGTGGAAATTTTTTAAGCAACACCTTTAAAAATGCACTTTTCTTTTAGTTCTGGAAGGAGGAGATCAGACAACTTTACACTTCCTTTTACAGGAGTTTCTGTCATCTTCAGTAAATGGATGCCCCTCATTCAGCCAGTGATTTTGGCACCAGCGATTTGTTCAAAAACTTGTAAAACAGTGGGCTATTTGAAAAGACTGTGAAGAGGTCCCTTTTCAAAATCACTGAAAGGATATTAGGACAATGTTTAAAAGTTACTGCTTTGAAGTCACATAGTTTAAGCTAATTGCTTAGACTTGTTTCCTGAAAGACATAAGCTTGGGTTTATGGTTTTGTTTTGGATATTGCTTGGCGTTCCGTTGGGTACAGTGTGCTGAGAGAGAGAAGTTACCCAGCTTAACCCTTGCCTTTCTGACAATATCTTTTCTGGCAAGTTCATTGTGAGATCTGAAAAACTGGTGCAGCTGTTCTCCTGAAAGCCTCTGAATTCAATGATAGTCCCTGAATATGTAGCATTTAAAAAGATCCAAGTACCTACTGCTTGTATTTAGTGACTCCCACCTACATATGTCAGAATGTCATATGAAAGCCATGTTTGCCATGGAGAGGCAAGGTTGCTCTGTGGTTAGCACTTGTTGTCTGGTACAGTTTAAACAAGTTGCAGACAACTCCAACCAGAATGTTATGAATGAATTTGCCCGAGTGTCCCACAATACCAAAGCGGTCAAATCAAAATGAACAAGCTGGTACCAACGCAAAACACTTCTACTTCATTAGGAACAAAATTACAATAATCTTTAATAGTAAACAAAATGTCTCTAATCCTATTTGTCTCCTTAAGATTATAATGCTTCCTCAGTCTCGTAAGTTTATGTAGTCGCTCTCTTTCTCTGTAGTTCTGTCTCTGGTCTGCGAAGCTGCTTTCTTCCTTCTCCTTTCTGGGTGGTCAGCTAGTCTCTGCCTCTTGCCATGTTGGTCTCCTTGGAAGATCTCAGATGATGATTCCAATTGCGGCTCCAAGAGAGAGGTCTGCAGATGAACTCTGTTTTTATACCTTTTAGGTTTTCTGGAACTTTCTATAGTTCTGGCCAATCAGGGGGGTACACTTAATAATTTGAACAATGAGTCAATCATTTCGATGGTATGCTACTGTCAGTTTCTGTGTGTGACAGGACCCAGTGCCTTTCTATCGGGGCTCTCCTTTGTTGAGTGGATAAGTTGCTGGGGGTGTTTGTGCAGAAAAACTGTCGCATTTTACATTATGCTAATGTCATTAGCATCTGGTTGCCCTGTTTGCACTGTGTCTGGTGTGTGGGCTTTGCGATTTCAGATTTTCACTTGGCCAATGTACCCAGCATCACTTGCAGTTTGGCCAAGTTGGCAATCTATCTGTGTTTAAACAGCCAGGGGCTACTACACATTACTGCCTCACAGCGCAAGGACCTGGGTTCAATTTCATTCTTGGGTGACTGTGTGGAGTTTGCACATTTTCCCGTGTCTGTGTAGGTTTCCTCCTGGTGCTCCAGTTTCCTCCCACAGTCCAAAGATGTGCAGGTTAGGTGGATTGGCCATGCTAAATTGCACATAAATTCCAGGGATGTGCAGGCTAGCTGGATTGCAGGGTTACAGGGATAGGGTGGGATGTTCTTCAGAGGGTTGGTGTGGGCTTGAACAGGCTGAATGGCCTGCTTCCATATTGTAGGGATTCTATCATTCAACATTAACGCCATAACCTTTTCTTTTAAATCTTTCAAGAATGGATAATTATTGGAAGTGTTATGTTTGAAACATATCTCTGCAGAGAAGGTTTGCCCTTTCAAAGTAGTTTGTTTAATGAGAAGGATAAATATTATACTTTCCTAATTTAAGTTTGTACTAATAAACTTTAAACCTGATAAGTTACATTTTCACAAATCAATAATCATGTTGTTTATTAGAAACCTGTTCTTTTTGCAAATTCTAAACAAATGTTACCTGATATCAATGCTACTGTATTCCAAATAATTATTGAGTGT
Organism: Chiloscyllium plagiosum; assembly: GCF_004010195.1. Classification (NCBI taxonomy): domain Eukaryota; kingdom Metazoa; phylum Chordata; class Chondrichthyes; order Orectolobiformes; family Hemiscylliidae; genus Chiloscyllium; species Chiloscyllium plagiosum. Next base: position 53,467,127 of record NC_057724.1, read on the forward strand.
CTCTCAGTTGTTGGAGATCTCTGTTGTGTTAAGGCTAACTTAAACACAGCCAGTTTTTAAAAATTTGATTAGATGGTACATAAATGACAGCAAAAAAATTTAACAGTAAGCCCTATTGATAGAAAGTCACACCTTCGAATGCTATCTATTAACATTATAGTGGAATATAAGCGTTTTCACTTTTGAAGTCTTATCTGCCAGTTCCACAAGAGTCAGTGGATAAATGTGAAATGGCAGCAATTTCCAAACATAATCTCAAGCAAGAGATTGAATGGAGCTTCTAATGACACATATCTTTTCAAAACCCGTATGGTCTTGATTGATAGCATGTTCCAGTATGCTTCTCCTAAAATTCCAACTGAAAATGATTATAAAAGTAAAAATTCTTCTCCTTGATCACAGGAAATGAATTCTACCTTCGGTACAAAAGAACAAGTTTAAAATGTAGATATTCTAGAATATTTTCCAGTATTGAGTTGGAATATAAAAGCACTGTTGTGCGACTGAGACTTTATAAAGCTCTGGTTCGGCCCCATTTGGAGTACTGTGTCCAGTTTTGGTCCCCACACCTCAGGAAGGACATACTGGCACTGGAGCGTGTCCAGCGGAGATTCACACGGATGATCCCTGGAATGGTAGGTCTAACATACAAGGAACGGCTGAGGATCCTGGGATTGTATTCATTGGAGTTTAGAAGATTAAGGGGAGATCTAATAGAAACTTACAAGATAATACATGGCTTGGAAAGGGTGGACGCTAGGAAATTGTTTCCGTTAGGCGAGGAGACTAGGACCCGTGGACACAGCCTTAGAATTAGAGGGGGTAAATTCAGAACAGAAATGCGGAGACATTTCTTCAGCCAGGGAGTGGTGGGCCTGTGGAATTCATTGCCACAGAGTGCAGTGGAGGCTGGGATGCTAAATGTCTTCAAGGCAGAAATTGATAAATTCTTGATTTATCAATTAAGGGCTACGGGGAGAATGCGGGTAAGTGGAGTTGAAATGCCCATCAGCCATGATTGAATGGCAGAATGGACTCGATGGACCGAATGGCCTTACTTCCGCTCCTATGTCTTATGGTCTTATTAATCCAAACTGAAAATGTTGCTATAAAACCAAAACATTAGTGTAATGAATATAAAAAACAATTTTATGTAACCTTGTCCAATTTTGCTACCTCAAAGTTGTGGTGAGTTTGTTCTCTTTGGTCATCCTTATACTTAACTTTATTTATTTCTGGAACATCTCAGGAACTCAGGAAACACAATGGCCTGAATTTCAACACAAACATCTCAATATCATAATCTTTTCAGGTCCTGACTGCACTCAGCGTTGGCTGGATTTTACAGGGACCAATCATTTCAGAAATCAGCATTCAACTAAGGCTGGTGAACACATTCCCATGAGACATAGGAGCAGAAGTAGGCTATTCAGCCCATCAAGCCTGCTCCGCCACTCAATGAGCTTATCTGATAATCCTCAACTCCATTTCTGGAGGCAGAACTTGTAAGGAAGTTGAACAGAGCTCACTGTGTGATCAGTGAAAGCACTGATGAGGCTCATGCAGTGGGCATACAATGGAGCCATAAACATTAGTGTCATGAAGGACATTAGGGAAAACTTAGAGAGCTCTCTTGGGATTTGATATCCATCTCCAGAAATTTTACACCCAGGATATCGAATGGGAATTTCTGCCAATATTATCTGAATATTGTTTATTGTTATGCATTTTCCATCAGTTTCTGTGTGCCCCTGAGGTGCTGACAGAAACAGGGTTCCACATGACACTGGGAAATTTAACTTAATGCTATCAAATGGCTCCTTAATTGGATTGATTGCACTCGCACTGTTGCTGTCACCTTTTGAAAGCAGTCTCAGGGAACATTCATGAGGATAAACCGCTCATGTATGCAATTGGTACCACCCTCTAGCGAAAGCTTGCCATCCAATCATGTCAAAAGTCACGTTGAGCTTTCTGGGAAAATGGTCCCACTATGTGCCTGAAATTCACAGCAATTTGCTCTGCCAAGGCAAATGTTGCAATGTGGATCTGTGCCTGTCCTACAGCAAGAGCCAGGGACTCTCATTCAAATCCCAGCAATGAAATTATAAGCAAAGGAAGGATGCATAAACCTGCCACAGTGTATCAGCGCTGCAGGCTGCAAGGTAACGTGCCATGTTCAAAATTAGGTGTCAGGCCTCTCCAATCAAGAAAGCAGGAAGTTGTAATCCTTCATCAATTCATATTTGCAGCTTTAAATGTTAGAGGTTGAGACCATTCATCTAAGTTGTCATGATGGAGTGTCCACAGCATTCTGCTTGTCAGTCTGGATGCACTAGGATAGGAGGCAGTGGACATGGGACCTTACATTGCTCTATTTGACTCCTCCCAAGCTGCTGTTCTTGTTTGGATCATGTTTCAACTTGTACGAAGTCACAAGAATTTTGTTTTCAGGAAGCTTAGAAGCCAATTTCTAGCCAGGGTTACAACAGCTGTAGGCCTAAAGTGTTATCAATTTCCAGAAACACAAATCTTTCCAAATGAATGAATACTGGGTTTGAAAAGTATGAATATCAATAGCTAAGGAGGCAGAATTTTGCTGTCCCTTGGCATTTCTTATCTGTCATTCAGACAGTGATGCATTTATATTCTATAATCATTCATGCATTTTATTCTCAGGGGAAAAACACATCAGTGAAGCCTCACAGGACATTTTATTACATTGGGCAGCATATAAATTAAGTTGGTGTTGTTGTATGAAAAATTACAGCAGAGTAGCCTTTCACCATAGGATGGTGATGAATGTTGTACCGCTACACAAATCACAAAGCAACCTACCTATTGAAATGTAGTTCGTCATGCGAACCTTGCTGCACTATTTTCTTTCTCAGATTGGTTGGGTTTCAGTTTGCTACAAATCTATGTGTGTGGTGCAGCCGGAAACCAGAGCCTTCAAGCTGAAAACATCTCTATCTCTTTTCTATCTATGTAGGTGAAAAGGCAGAAAAACAAGAAAGCTTAAAAGAAAGAATTCTAAGAGCAAAAAACCTCAGTCAACTGAATCAGCAATTGAAGTGAAGAACAACAAGTGTTTTATCGACTACATCATGTCATTATTGCAAAAGTGTTAAAAAAGGCGAGGAAAAACAAGTTAATCCACAGTTGTTGTTGCAACTCTTGATCTTCAGAATTTTGTTCCCTATCAATATCTCTTTATCCACCCATAATATCTCTGTCAAACTCTCTTATTGTTCTTAATTGTGTATGACTGCAGGTATATTTATGGTTTTAAAGGGGTATAGTTTAAGTAACATAGTGGTAGATAAGTAACTCTCACTTTTCTCTGTCTTTTCTTTTGAAAGTTGTGTTATAATAAATAGAGATATTTTACTATAACAGAAAAATCCGGTATGAATTACTTTTGTCCTGAATAGCAATCATTCAGGCAAATTGATCATTTTGATGGCCAAAATAGGATTTTATATATCTTGTGACGGCTTGAGGAATAATGGGCTACAATTATCAGGCTTTCTTCCGAGTTAAGTTGTGATAAAATTCAAATTATAGTTTCAAGAGCAAGCAAATAATTGAGAACTGCTTCCTTGGAAGAGTCAACTGCTCTTCATATCTTGTCTAATGCCCAGCAGAATGAGGCAATTAGTTATATACCTCAAATATTACCTCCAGCCCCAAGCTAAGCCAACTCTGAAAGCATGATTTGACAGTTTATGATAGAAGCCATTTTTAAGTTTTGAAGTGTATGAAATTCTTGTTGTGAACAACCATTATGTTCAGAGACTTCAGGAGAATTATCTGAATACCGCCAGGCAGACAGAGCACAATTTCTAAGAGTGTTCGATGACCCTGCGGCAACTTCAGTCTATGTCTACAAATTTTCGCCCCCTTCACTTCAGAAAAAAGATCTTCAAGCAAGTCAGGTTCATAATGACAACAGAGACTGATTTCACTTTCCTCTTCCTACGTGACTTTTCTTTTTAATTACTTTAAACCTTTGTATCTGCATTTTATCTAATAACTTTATCACTTTTAATTAAAGAACTTGCAGCAATAATTGTCGCATGAACTAATCTTTTGTCTTACAAAAAGCATAAAACTATGCTACTGGTTATTTTAACTTGAAATACTCCAAAACTAAAGAGGTGCTACATATGGCCTGATATTAATTCCCGATTCGTGGATCACACTGAGGCAAACCTACTGGGTGGCCTTCGATGTCTTCAAGCTTGCTCTTATATTCCCATTCCCTTTTCTCCTTTTCCCATTTCCATAAGAAATAGGAACAGAAGTAGTCCGTTCAGCTCCTCAAGCCTGCTGTGCCATGCAATAGGATAATAGCAGATCCAATATTCCTCATTTCCATTTTCCTGCCCTTTCCTTATATCCCTGGAATCCCGACTGATCAAAAATCTATCTCAACCTTAAATATACATAAGACACTGCCCCACAGCTCCCTTTGGCAAGGAATTCCAAAGACTCACAACCCTTTGAGAGAAGAAATTCCTCCTCATATCGAGCTTGGATTGGTGTCTCTTTGTTTATAAGGCAATTCCTCCATACCAGGGATCATCCTAACGAAGCTTCTACAAACTGCCTCCAAGAAAGTAATATCTTTCCTTAGATAAGTGGATTAAAACTGTTCACTGTACCCAGATGTGGTCTTACCATCACCTTGAACAGTTGCAGTATGATTTTCCTACTCTATCCTCAACCCTCTAACATTCCTTTAGCCTTCCTGATTACCTGCTGCACCTGTAGGCTGGCTTTCTGTGTTTTGTGCACAAGTACCCCCGAGTTCCTGTGTGTTGCAGCTTTCTGCAGTTTTTCTCCATTTAAATAATACTAATAAATAATAATAAATAATGTTCTCCTTCTAAAGTGAACAACTTTGCATTTCCCACATTATGGAGAAAGTGAGGACTGCAGATGCTGGAGATCAGAGCTGAAAAATGTGTTGCTGGAAAAGCACAGCAGGTCACACAGCATCCAAGGAGCAGGAGAATCGATGTTTCAGGCAAGGTACTTCCTGAAGAAGGGCTTATGCCCGAAACATCGATTCACCTGCTCCTTGGATGCTGCTTGACCTGCTGCGCTTTTCCAGCAACACATTTTTCATTTCCCACATTATATTCCATTTGCCAACATCTGGTGTTACAGAGAACACCTCTGGGATACCCGGACCAACCAACCCAACCACCCCGTGGCTCAACACTTCAACTCCCCCTTCCACTCCACCAAGGACATGCAGGTCCTTGGACTCCTCCATCGCCAGACCATAGCAACACGACGGCTGGAGGAAGAACGCCTCATCTTCTGCCTAGGAACCCTCCAACCACAAGGGATGAACTCAGATTTCTCCAGTTTCCTCATTTGCCCTCCCCCCCACCATGTCTCAGTCCCAACCCTCGAACTCAGCACCACCTTCCTAACCTGCAATCTTCTTCCTGACCTCTCCGC
>NC_057724.1:53472851-53490962 GCF_004010195.1 Chiloscyllium plagiosum
TTAGATTAGATTAGATTACATTACAGTGTGGAAACAGGCCCTTCAGCCCAACAAGTCCACACCGACCCGCCGAAGCGCAACCCACCCATACCCCTACCCCTACCCCTACATTTACCCCTTACCTAACACTACGGGCAATTTAGCATGGCCAATTCACCTGACCTGCACATCTTTGAACTGTGGGAGGAAACCGGAGCACCCGGAGGAAACCCACGCAGACATGGGGAGAACGTGCAAACTCCACACAGTCAGTCACCTGAGGCGGGAATTGAACCCGGGTCTCCAGCGCTGTGAGGCAGCAGTGCTAACCACTGTGCCACCGTGCCACCCACATCATGGGCTCTTATGACTGATCCTTCTGTGCAGTACCTTGTTGAACACCTTCTGGAAGTTCAAATGCAACACATCTACTGGTCCACCTCTATCCATTGTGGTTGAGACTTCCTCGATAAACTTTAATAAATTAGTCAGATATGATTTCCCTTTCTTGAAAATATGCTGGCCTCACTTGATTAGATTTTGATTTTCTAGATGCTCTGCTAATACTTCCTTAACAATTGATTTCAATATTTTTCCACAGTAGGTGTTAGGCTAATCAGTCTATAGTTACCTGCATTTTGCTGGCTCCCTTTATGAATAGTGATGTTTCATTGACAGTTCTCAAAATCCTCACGTACTTTGACAGAATCCAAGGATCCTTTGGAAATTGCAATTAAAAACTTCTTGTATTCTTCAAATATTTCTTCAGACTTCTATTGCTGAAATCTAAAACATTCCCAATCCTCAGGTTTAACTACTCCAGCAAGCCATTGCTGGGATTTTACCATTGCAGATTCACAAACACCAATACATATTGTCGATACAATGGCTGAAAGGAAAGAGAATTTGTAGTACTCAGTCCATGGAAGTATATTTACCACTTCTATAAGTATTGTGTGAAGTACAGTGTGTGAGTCTAAACATATTTCTCCACCTACAAATGCAACTGAACATCTTTGGATATAATTTTAAATATTTACAGAATTCCTAATGATGTGGGACTGTACTAAGTTAATGTCCATTAGATGTTCTTCCGACATCATGATCATTTGTCAGGAGACAGCAGAATAACACAGTAAGGGAAGTAAATGTGAAATGCTCAAATAACATCTGCTCAAATAAAAATCCAAAAGAACTGGGGATGCTGGAAATCAGAAGCAAAAACAGAAATTGTTGAAAAACTCAGCAGGTCTGGCAGCATCTATGTAGAGAAATTAAGCTGCTCTGAAGGAGGGTGACTGTACACAAAATGTTAACTCTGATTTCTCTCCACAGATGCTGCCAGACCTGTTGAGTTGCTCCAGCAATCTTTGTTTCTGTAATGTCTTCTCAAATCTGTGTAAAGATATATTTACGATTTTCTTTGTAACCAGGCAGCTTATTGATTTTTCATCTGATCATTTCCTGTCCACGTTTTATCTCTCCAATGGTTTTTGTGATTTTGCACAATTCTTCTTTGTAAAGTAAAAGCTCGCTACAGTTATGATCAATAGATTGTGCCTTTTTTTTCTCAGGCATGAAATCTGGACATCAGGATATTTTAAATGCTAATTCACTACTTCTGGCACGCTATTGACTTGGTCTCCCTCCAGTGAGTTATAATTCGCCCCTAATCACAGGACACCCATTACTCTGATCTTGAGTAAGAATGTACCATGTCAGAATTCCAACCTGGTGAAGGACTTTTTTTATTCATTCAGGGAACGTGAGCTTCACAGATTCGACCAGCACTTACTTCACATCCCTAACTGTCCTTGAGAAAATGTTGGTAAGCTGCATTCTTGAACCACTGCAATCCATTTAGTGAAGGTACACCCACAACCTTGTTAGGAAGGAATATCCAGGATTTTGACCCACAGGCAATGCAAAACAATTATATATTTCTAAGTCAGGAGCTGAGTGGCTTGGAGATTTGGTGGATTCTGGAAACTCAATTTTAAAATTTAAAGACTTGGGTTCAGATCCTTCCTTGGTTTTAGTTATTGGTCCAAAACCTCAGCCAGGTAATTTATATGACATGATATAGGACGATCCGAGAAAATAGGAAAAATAAGTTAAAAATCATATAACACCAGGTTATAGCCCAACAGGCTTATTTGGAAGTACTAGCTTTCGGAGCGCTGCTCCTTCATCAGCTGGTTGTGGGCAACCACCTGATGAAAGAGCAGTGCTCGCAAAATACTTCCAAATAAACCTGTTGGACAATAACCTGCTGTTGCGTGATTTTTGATTTTGTACACCCCTGTCCAAAACCGGCATCTCCAAATCAGGAAAAATAAAGCACTGTGCATGTGGCTCATGTGAAGTAAGTCAAATGTATTTCATAGAGTTTAAATAATACATGGAGATGTAAAAGGTTTTCAGAAATAGCTAAAACTTTACTTTCATTGCCAAATAGGAGAAAGTGAGGACTTTAGCTGCTGGAGGTCAGAGTCAAAAGTGTGGTGCTGGAAAAGCACAGCAGGTCAGGCAGCATCTGAGGAGCAGGAGAATCGACGTTTCGGGCATAAGCCATTCATCGGAAATGAGAGGAGGAGAACTTCTTTAAGGTAGGCAACCTTGGAACAGGCTTCGCAGTGAGATTAAAATCAGCTAGGACGAAGTGAGGACTGCAGATGCTGGAGATCAGAGCCATGAGTGTGGTGATGGAACAGCACAGCAGGTCAGGCAGCATCTGAGGAGCTGGGGAGTCGATGTTTCAGGCATAAGTCCTTCATCAGGAACATCGCCTGAAAGGTCGATTCTCGTGCTCCTCAGATGTTGCCTGACCTGCTGTGCTTTTCCATCACCACACTCTTGACTTTCATTGTCAACCCTCAACATTGGACAAAGCTCACTTTATCATGGGTTATAGCTAAGATTCTGTTCTTTGTTAACTTTAGCAAAAAACTATAATAAATCTAAAACAGCATTCTCTGTTTGAAACTCACAGTGAAGTTTCTGCTGCTATTTGTGAAGACTGGATTACAAACAATGGTTGATCATATGAGTCGCCTAACAACTCTGCAACATCGTGATGCCTAATGAATAAAATAAAAAGTGTTACAAAGATTTCCAGCAGAGAAAGAGGCTGTTCAGCCCATCTTCTCCATGCTGATCATCAAGTACTTATCTATTCTAGACTAATTTTCTAGTAGTTGCCTTGTTAAGGTGCTTCATGCGACCATCAAAATATTCCTTAAATGTTGTGATGGACTCTTGTCTTTACCATTCTTTCAGGAAGTGTGTCCCAAATATCCACCACCAGCTGGGCTTTCCTTAAATCTCCTCTAAACCTCCTGCTCCATACTTTAAAACTGTGTCATCTGGCTTTTGAACCCTTTACTGAGGGGAGGAGTTTCTTCCCATCTATTCTACTTATGCCCCTCAATCAAGTTCCTCCTCTGCTCTAAGAAAAACAATCCTATCTTGTCTCTTTTTAACTGAAACTGTCCTACAGACCTCGTTTATATTTTTACTTTTTAGCTGCTGTTGCAGTCAGGGCTAAGTGTGTCAGATAGCTGGTTCAGTGCTCAAAGGAATATGTATTTCCTCAATATTTGTGTTGCTGCAGGTTTATAATTTATGCTTAATTTTTCAGTTGCCTAGCTGTAGATTGTGAAAATACTGTGCAATCATACCTCCTGTTAAATATCTCTGAGGCATGTACATGTAGAGCTTCTCAAATTATGAGATTGTAATTTTAGAAATAGACATCAGAAGGATGCACAGCATGTCTTTAGAAAACTGACCCCGCTGTCTGCTAATTGCATCCTTTTGCCCCCAAAGCAAAGCTGGAAGAAATTGAAGAACACACAGAAAACTTGACAGCAATCTTTGCATCAAACATAAAAGAAAAATGAAAGGAAAGAGATATGAAGCACCAAATGTTTCCCTTGACTAAAATATCCTGCTGTACTCTATTCAAATATTCTTTTGTAACTAAAGGAAAAGCAAGAAATCAAAGAAGGAAGGAAGAAAGAATAAATATTCAAAACATAATTTAGAATTATTATTAAAAATAGAGTCATGGGCCAAAGGACTGAAGAATGGCAGATGGAACTTAGTTTGGACAAATGAAAGCTATTGCATTTTGATAAAACAAACAAGGGCAGGACTTATACAGTCAAAGGTAGGGCCCTGGTTGATGTTGTCGAACAGAGAGATCAAATGGTTCAGGTACGTAATTCTTTGAAAGTTGCTTCACAGGTAGACAGGGTGGTTAAGAAGGCATTCAAAACACTTGCCTTCATTGCTCAATTGTGGAGGTACAGGTGTTGGACTGAGGTGGACGAAGTCAAAAATCACACGACACCAGGTTATACTCCAACAGGTTTATTTGAAACCACAAGCTTTCGGAATCCCCACTCCTTTCTCAAGTAGCCGGGGGGGCGGGTGCGACACGGTGGATCATTGGTTAGCACTGCTGCCTCACAACCTCAGGGACCAGAGTTTGATTCCAGCCTTGGGCAACTGTCTGTGTGGAGTTTGCACATTCTCTTCGTGTCTGCATGGGTTTCCTCCTGGTGCTCCGGTTTCCTCCCACAATCCAAAGATTAGGTGAATTGGCCCTGCTAAATTGTCCACAGTGTTCAAGGATGTATAGGTTAGGTGCATTAGTCAGGGGAAATGTATGGTAATGGGTCTGGGTGGGATACTCTTTGGAGGGGTAGTGTGAACTTGTTGGGCCAAAGGGCCTGTTTCCACATTGTAGGAATTCTAATTCTAAAAAAAAATCTAGTGAGAGAGAATACATTGGACACAGAGTTTACAAGTAAAGGATCAAAGGGTTTATAAGTAAAAGATCATAAAACTTATGCAAATATATTGAACAAATCTAGTTTAGGTTTGAAGGCTAATTAAGGCTATCAAGTCTTTAATCAGTTAGAATAGAGGTGTGGGTTTTGATTGATTAATATGTAAATCCCAGAATTTCTTTCAAGTCACTTTCCCAAGATAACTTCAGGTTTTATCAAAGTAAAGGTGACACCTCAGGTCAGACATTGTGGATGTGAGGCCAGGTTTCAAGTCTGGCCACGCACACACACTCTCGTGTATACTCACACACATGCTCTCACACATATATACTCCCTTACACTCACATAAACTCCCTCTCAAACACACACACACACACACCTATGGGGTGAATTTGCATTTGCAGATTTGTATTTGCAGATACATTCTATTTTGTCCAAAAAGCACACGGTCAGATATTGTGGCATTTTATAAATTCCTCCTTTGGAAATAAAACCATTCTGACAGTATTGAGTATAGGAGTTGGGAGGTCATTAATGCGACTGTACAGGACATTGTGTGCAATTCTGGTCTCCTTCCTATCAGAAGGATATTGTGAAACTTCAAAGGGTTCAGAAAAGATTTACAAGGATTTTGCCAGAGTTGGAGGATTTGAGCTATAGGGAGAGGCTGAATAGGCAGGGGCTGTTTTCCCTGGAACATCGAAGGCTGAGGAGTGATCTTTTAGAAGTTTATAACATTAAGAGGGGCATGGATAGGATAAATAAACATTTTTTTTTCCCTGGGGTGGGGATTCCAGAACTAGAGGCCACAGGTTTATGGTGAGAGGGGAAAGATATAAAAGGGACGTAAAGTGCAACTTTTTTACGCAGAGGGTGTATGAAGTGAGCTGCCAGAGGAAGTAGTGGAGGCTGGTACAATTGCAGCATTTAAAAAGTATCCATATGGGTATATGAATAGGAAGAGTTTGGAGGGATATGAGCCAAGTGCTGGCAAATGGGATTAGATTGGGTTAGGATATCTGGTCAGCATGGACGAGTTGGACCGAAAGGTCTATTTCCATGCTGTACATTTGTATGATTCTATGACTCCAGTTTGAGATACAACCAGACTCAAAACAAGGCCTCACATCCAAAATGCATTACCTGATCCAAAGTGTCACCTCTATTCTGATAAAACCTGAAGTTATCTTAGGGCAATGACTTGAAAGAAATTCAGGATTTACATATTACTCAATCAAAACCTGCACCACCATTCTAACTGTTTAATAGCCATCTAGTTTGTTCAATACATTCACATAAGTTGTATGAACCTTTGATTTTGTACTTATAAGTTCTGTTTCCGATGTATTCTCTCTCACTAGCTGCCTGAGGAAGGACTCCAAAAGCTTGCGGTTTCAAATAAGCCTGTTGGACAATATTCCGGTGTCATGTAATCTTTGACTTCATTGCTCAGACCATTGAGTGTAGGATTTGGTATGTTATGTTAAGATTGTACAGGACATTGGCGCGGCCATTTTTCGAATACAGTTCTAGTCACCCTGCTGTAAGAAGGACATTACTAAATTGGAAAGAATTTACAAAAGATTTACCAGGATGTGGCCAGGACTGAAGGGTCTGAGTTATAAGGTTAGGCTGGACAGGCTGGGACTTTTCTCACTAGAGCGAATGAGATTGAGGGGTGACCTTATTGAGGTTTGTAAAACCATGAGGCACATAGATAAGGCAAATAGCAAAGGTCTTTTCCCTAGGGTGGAGGAATTCAAAACTTGGTGGCATATTTTTAAGGTGAGAGGAGAAAGAGTTAAAAGGGCCTTGAGGAGCAACATTTTCACATAGAGGGTGTTTCATGTGTGGAATGAACTGCCAGAGAAAGTGGTAGATGCAGGTACAGTTATAACATTTAAAAGACATTGGGATGGGTACATGAATGGAAAGGCTTTAGAGATATATGGGCCAAATGCAAGTAAGTGGGACTAGTTTAGTTTGGGAAACTTGTTCAGCATGGACGAGTTGGACCGAAGGGTCTGTTTCTGTGTTGGATGACTCTATGTGTGTGCATGTATCTGGCTTATTTCAGTATCAATCCAAGGATGCGCAGAAAGCCACGTATTCCATTGCATAGACATAAAATGTTCAAATTGCTCGTACTGATCCCAAAGCACTCCAACATATTATTGAGTTGGCAGAAACTCAGAGCAATGCAATATGCCATCATGTTAAGTCTTGTAATAACTAAATGGCTTTAGTACATTCACTTGGCTTGATGAGCAAAAGGACTTTCTTTATTCCATGTCTTCTTACATTTCTGAACCCTTGCTGTATGTTCTTTTGTAGACCTAGCATGAGAAAATCCTTCCATTTTGGACAGAGATCAATGTATCAACTTCCAGGGAAATATGTCCATCTAAAAGTATTCCTATACCATCCAAAAGATGCTTTCGAAAGAAAGTAAATTTTCAAGGTTTTTTTTGGGAAATAGGATGTCTTCACTTAAACTTATCTCTTTAATTCTCCAAATTGTTCAAGGAACACCATCAGAAACTAAAGTTGTGTTGTAATGCTGCAAATAGCTCTGGATGTTAGAGGACACACAGGGTTAAAGCAGGAAAGTATTAATGTCCTTTCTCAAAAAAAATCATTCTTTCTTCCCCTCCTTTTCCATAAGAAAAGGCATTAGCCAACTAATAGCTAAAGACAACAGACCTGTACAGCGATAGTAGGAAAACAAGGGAAAATCTCATTCTTACTGATGTCCACAATTAATCATTAATCTAAATTTTATTATATAACAAAGGCGATGCAACATGAGATGTCATGGAATGAACTAGAAATTCATGTTGAATAATTGACAAGGCATTCAAAAAACAACTAAAGGAATTTGATTAATAATGTGATTCTAATAATTTACCTTGCATTCAACTACTTTGCAAATAATATTGCAAGCAGAAAGGTTTCAAGCATATATGGTTTTCTGACACATAGTATGAAATGGAATAAAGAGACTCGATCAATCTACATATATTCTATTTGTCTTCAAAAAACACATGATAAATGCAGAATATACTCAAAACTTCCACATTCTAGCTTTTTGGTATAGTCATACAGTTGCTGTTAGCTTAGTAAATGCTGTTTCATACCTTAATCTTTTATACTTTGCTCAGCGTAAGTAATTTGGCAATTCAGTAAGTTATTCTGACCCGATCTAGTTGGTATTGTGTTTAGAATGAAGAGTGTAGGCTGCATGCATCAGCACACTGAAATGAAAGGTTATGACAAGCTCAAGGCATTGAGGACTGTGGCATAATCTAGATCTCTGATTGTTAATATATGTTGAGAGAAGAAACATTCCATCATAGAGATTACATAAAAATAAAGACAATTCTCAAGTGTCAGGCTAAATGAGCAGTGGATTAATCAGCATATTCCACCTCCTTTTAACTCTGCAAATTTATTGCTCTGGTCAAGTATCCTTCAATCTGACCTGCAAAGCAAGCATATTTAAAGAACCGTGCTGTTCCTGCCTATGAGTTCTCTTGGCTGATGGCCAGGCATCACTTCACCATTTGCATTCCCTCCACGTATGCAACCAACTTTTAAAATAAAACACTTGAAGGTCACCAAAAAAGTAGACAGCTATTAGAATTGTTCAAAATCCATAGATTCTTTCGCTCAGACTAAATGATGAACGACAAAACAACAGATTTATAAATTTGGGCATTTGCATCATTCCTAACTAGCCCCAGTTTGGTGACAATAAGTAGAAAAATGGTGCTTGCCATTTTTGAGAAGGAAAATAATTGTGTCTTACTGCATTTTGTGAGATCATACTGAGAATACAGAGAGATGCAAGTGTGGAAGTTGTGGCTGTAAGGGTGCTGCCATCATTGTTCTTTCCTTGATGGAATCAAAGAACTTATTTAGTCTACAAGAGGAGAAGATCAACCACTATTGAGTCTTAACAAGAAGAGCTATTATCTTAACGAGATGGAGTCTATTGCATGATAGCAATTAGGTCCGAGTTAAGTTGACAGTGCTAAACGACAAATGAAAACAGAAAGTGCTGGAGAAACTCAGCAGGTCTGGCGATATCTCTCGAGAAAATGCCACGTTAAAGCTTTGGACACAGTGATCCTTCTTCAGAACTATTAGTAGCTAGGAAAAGATGGTACATGTGTTGAAGACAGAGGATTGGGGGTGTAGGTATGGGGACAAGAGTAAGCAGTTGAGCCCAGAGAGAGAAAAAGACAGTTTGCAGACAACAGGATAGAGAATGGTAAGCCAGGAAGAAAGAAAAGCTGATAATGGGGCCCATAAATCAGCAGAAATTGGGTTGTCTCTGTCGAAAGCAGCCCATGTAATGGGACAAGGGTGTGGAGATGAGTAAAGGAGTTGGAAGAAGGTTTTCAGGTTCTAAAACCATTGAACTCACCCAGCATCTAATTTTAGCTTGGGGACTCTGCAGCCATCAGGACCCAAAGTTAGTTCAAGTTTGTTCTTCATCTGCTAAAGACTTATTAGTTGTTTTTCACCACTTAATATGAATAAACCCTGAAGATTATAATTACAAAAGAGATTTAGTGGAAATGAATCTACACAATGAAGATTTGAGCAATGCCAACTTTGGGAACTGATACAAACATAGTTGATGATGGCATGGAGTGCGGTCTAAAATGAAGAAAAGTCATGCACTGCCAAGAATCCACAACAAGCTGAAGAAAAGAGAGAAGGAAGCAAATTCCACTAAAAAAAAAGTGACTGCCTCTTTAAGAATTCAGCAACTGTTAAAAAATGCACAAATCCAGTCAGCTCCTGAAAGCAACAACAGCAGCCAGGAGACAGCAGCTCAGAGCTGGAGAAACGTTAACAGCAGTAAATCTTTCTTTGGAAGCTTAAGTTAGCCAGAACCAGGGAAAAGTGTTAAGGGTTTGTGAGTAGCTGAAATGGACTCACTAAAGCTACAAGAAAAGATTGAGTCACAATCCCGGAAAAAAAGAATCAATACTGGGTTTCAGAAGTAAATTTAGTCCCTTATAGGTGAGAATAATTTTACAGCAAAATTCTGAGATGGGATATTTAGAAAAAAAGACAAAATATGTTGTCTTTATTAAAAAAAAGCTTTTTTTTCCCACAAGAATATTATAAGCTACAGAAAAAATATTCAAAAGTGCAGTTATCCAGTTAATAATTTTTTCCAAGTGGCAACATAGTTCAAGAGTTTGGAACTTAATAGTCAAGGCAGAAAAAGATTTTGCAAAAATTAATAATTTTGAAGCTTTTTTGTTGACTAATGGAAATTATTTGAAGGCACCTGAACATGGAAAATGCCATATTTTAGGAAAGAAAAGGGTATTTAGACAATAAAATTCAATACCTCATAACAAATATCACTAGAAAATACTTTGGACTCCTGAAACATACTGCTATTTGAACATGTATCCTTGGATGATGTCATATCTCCTTTAGAATAAATTTGACAGCCATTCCCAGGGGGAAATAGGTGGCCCAGCTAAAACACACATGATTGAACATTCAACTCAGTTCAAGCTTGATTCAAGAGTGAGGGTTACTGTATCATCTGACAAAATTCACTGGTTAGAAAATACAATGTTTCCACCTACTGATCTGATATTACTTAGAGCAGATGGACCAACGCCCAAGATCAAAGAAATATTAAGTTTTACTTTAAGACATACATATTATAAACTCCCAATATATGCTTATATTGTCCAGAATCAGAAGAATTCACTTCAGAACAGGAAGTCATCTTTTGCTTTAAAAATGTTGAAATTTGGGGAAGGATTTCAAACATCTAAAAGACATCTTCCATTTACCAACTGAACCTTTGAAAGCAATAAGAAAACTTTACTGGTCTCAAAAGAATGCTGGCTGCACTCAAAAAGAAGCACATACCAACTGAGATCAGTTGTGTTGGTACAGAAACTACTGCTTCACGTTACTAACACAGAAAAACTACCCATTCCCCTGGAAACATCTTCAGAACTTGATGACCAGAAAACTCCAGTAAAACCACCCATCTGAAACCTTTGCTGCACCATTAATACAAACAGTCCTGAGAGGACAACTGTTCGGAGAAGAGATTGCCAACACTGTACAGCCAATGCCACTGATAACAACAAAAGCAAACAAAACACTGACCTCAGATAAGAACATGCGTCATAGTGGAATATCTTTCCTGAAATCTATGTTATGACAAAGTCAAAATAAGAAATTTTCTTTCACCAATTCATTGTTTTCCAGTATATGGTTTGAGGAAACTAAAGATCCTCTCAACAAGATGACAGTCTACCAACAATAACATCAAACAAACGCATTCAGCAAACGACATTCAAGAAATAAAAGAACTGTCAGAGGCACAGAATGACAAAGAGTGACATCTAAGTGAATCATTCTCAAGCAAGCAACCATTTATTCATCCATACCAAGAAGTATTTGTTATGTCAGAGACTTGAGGGAGATGGGGAAATCCTGAGCTACTTGTTTAACTGTATAATAGGCATTATGAAGGTGTTCAGGGTGGAGGAACTGGGAAGGCAGTTGGAGGTGCAGGTCAATGTTATGATTTGCGCAGTGGGGAATCAAGGGGAATAGGCTTTTGGAGGAGTGTGAGGTACATGGGAACATAAAGGCTCTGCGAGGTATTGGGCAACCAGGCAGATCATGGTTCTGACGGCAATCATACGAGCTGTGTTCCCTACCAGCATTTTCCTTTTTCTAGATGTGAAATACAACTGGAAAATTAATAGGACAAGGTCCAGGGTGGGTGGAATCAGTGTCATTTGATGGTGAAAGTGTTGGTTTGTAAACTAGGATGTAGAAGAGCCAAACACATAAAGTGCTACCAAGTGGAGCAGTATGGTGGCTCAGTGGTTAGCTTTGCTTCCTCAGAGCACCAGGAACAGGGGCTCAATTCCACCCTCAGGTGACTGTGTGTGGAGTTTGCACATTCTCCTCATGTCTGTGTCCAATTCCTCTAGGTGCTCCGGTTTCCCCCCACAGCAGGTCAGGTGGATTGGCCATACTAAATTGCCTGCAGTATCCAAGGTGTACAGGTTAAGTGGATTAGCTATGAGAAATGTAGCCTTACAGGGATGAGATGGGTCTAGGTGTGATGAAGGGCTTTTGCCCAAAATGTCGATTTCCTGCTCCTCGGATGCTGTGCTTTTCCAGCACCACTCTAATCTAGACTCTGATTTCCAGCATCTGCATTCCTCACTTTTGCCTAGGTATGATGTTCATCAGAGTGTTGGTGTGGACTTGATGGGCCAGTGGCTTTCTTCCATGCTGTTGGGATTCCATGAAGAAGATAAGCTTTTGAAGATTTCTTGCCTGAATTTGCTTGTTAATCATCTCCAGACTCTGAGTGTACTGTCCCACAAAAGGGACTTGCCCTCACCTTCATGAAGGCAACAGTGCTGGCCGTCAATAAAGTGTCCATGACTGAGGCTGTGATTAATGGTGGGAATAAAACCATGGTTGATGCTAATATGCTCCTACCTCTCACACCTTCTCACATTCTACTTTGAAAATGGCAAGTCCACAGTCAGTTTGAATTGAAATGTTAAATATACAGGGTGATTAACAGTCCAGACAATAAGTGTAAACTGAAATGTAAGGAAGAAATAAATGGATATTAGAGTGAAGAAATGATGGTTATTTTTATTGCCAGGTGAGCTATATAATCTTTTATGTTCCTGTAAAGATTTCCAGTGAATGGAATCCCTATTGTGCAGGAAGCAGACCATTCACTCCATCAAGTCCACACTGACCATCCAAGGAGCATCCCTGTGATGTTGCATTTCCAGTGGCTAATCCACCTAGCCTGCACATCCCCAGGCACTCCAGGGCATCTTAATATGGCCAATCCGCCTAAACCTGCATATCTTTAGACTGTAGCAGGAAACCGGAGCACCTGGAGGAAACTGGCAGAAACACAAGGAGACTATGCAAACTTCACACAGTCGCCTTAGAGTGGAATTGAACCCGGGTCCCTGGTGCTACAAGGCAGTAGTGCCAACCACAGAGCCACGGTGCCGCCCCAAAGGATGCCATCACCAAACATCAGAGACTTTCTGCCAGATTTTCATTTTCAACGTAAGAATCAGGAGTCAGGGCTTCACAACCTTCTTCAAAGTGGCATTAACTGTCCAACACATTCATCCAGAGGAGGTGGCTTCAAATGAAATCAAGCCCATTGTCTCAGTGGAAGAAAGTGAGGATTGCAGATGCTGGAGATCAAAGTATGGTGTTGGAAAAGCACAGCTAGTCAAGCAGCATCTGAGGAGCATGATGCCACTGCCTCAGTGGGCAGGCATAAAGCAACAAATGAAGTTTGTTATAGCAAGGACATTAGGCTACAGGCCTGCCTCGATTTACTGAGATACTTGGTTGGCACAATGGAACAGTGGCTAGCACTGCTGCCTCACAGCACCAGTGACGAGGGTTTGATTCCATCCTTGAGTGACTGTCTGCATGGGGTTTGCATATTCTCCACGTATTTGAATGGGTTTCCTCCCATAGTGCAAAGACATACAGGTTAGGTAGATCGGCCATGTTAAATTGCCCTGTAGTGTTCAGGGATGTGTTAGCCATGGGCAATGCAAGGTAACAGGGATAGGGTAGGGGATGGATCAGAATGGGGTGACTGGCCTATTTCTGAATTATAGAGATTCTATGATGTTATGATATGGTTATATTCATGGCTGTTGACCACCCAGCTTTTAGTCAGTATTGCCTTACCCATCCTTGGAACTCAGCCTAGTATTCATAATAAGGCCTTTTAGAAACTATCAAAAGAACCTACCTGAGCAGATGGAGAGACATTGACTTTCCCAGATGGCCTCATTATGAATGTTTGGCTCAGTTCCAAAAATGATGAAAGAAAATTAATCCTGTTAGAGTTGGTTCAGAAAACCTGGAGGAAGCTACGAGAGTTGAGAGTGTTTAGTTTTGTTGATATCCTTTCAAGATTATAACAAATTTATCTGCCTTAGAAATGTTGTGTTCTCTCAATGCCTGTATGTTTATTTGACAAGATTAAGAGTTGAGAGGAGTGACAGTCTCTTCAATGGGATTGATCTCTTCCTATGTTTGATTGACAGTTTTACGAGAACAATATTTTCAGAGAGATTTTAGATTGTCTAGTCTTCTATTTTAAAGATTTGTCAGGATTATTCAGAATCACAGTGTTGCGACAACACAGAAAGCAGGTCCTTGGTCCATCATACCTGCACCAAATTAGATGGCTCATAGCTGTACAAAATAAAAAAATGGACTTAAATACATTGAAAGACATATTATCATATGCCTCTTAAATACCATTCAAATTTACCTGCCAAATGATTCCCAACTCCAGAGTCAGAATTTCCCCATGGTGCACAACTCTTTCGAGGAGCCGTGAATCATTTCACAAAGGTGGCCCAACTCCATCAACATTAGGATGATATGTCCACTTCTGCAATGGAGTAATCAGATTTGGGAAATGCTGCATGCAAACTGTTTCCCTGCTCCCTTATCCCACACTGGCAATAATTGCCAGAAATGGGAATGGGACAGGAATATCAGAATCAGATCCCACCTGTCATTTTTAAAGCACTTCTGCGTGTGTGTCAACACAGACCAAGGCATGAAAATCTAGTGTTTAGGATTAAACAGGTACCAGGATAATTCTCATGTCAATAAATTTTATTCATTCAGTTACAAGTTCAATCCGATTAAAAGAGGCCAGAATTCTACTGTAACCTGTGAAGTGTAAAATGTTCTTTCTACATATAGAAGAATGCTTGTATAAAAAAAAGTACATCAAGTCTATCCATATAATCTTTCTTTCACCTTGTGAGGGTCAATGTTATTTTCATTACTTTAAGTAAATGATGGATTGCGCAAGTGAAAAGTGAACCAGTGGTTCTGTGGAGTGAATTCTTTGTGACTCTTTATGAATATTTCAAATTTGACCTAAAATGTTCTCCCAAAATAAGTAATGGTGTACAAGTGAAAATATCTGATGGGTGTTCTTTTACCTGTGAGAAAGAGTATTGTCACAAGTGCGTACAGCTTCATGAATTATGAGTCTTATAATCTCTTAGAAGAACGGAATGTATCATCAGCAATAAATTTGAGTGATGAAGCAGATTGAATTGAGTGTTTTTTACTGGCCTCAGTCACTCCCAATTCTAACATTAGCTATGTCTCCAATATTTAAAGGGAGGGAACAGAGATGTGGTACTGGTAATGACTGGGCAGCCTCGGAAAGTGGGTGATCCTGTTTACTGGGAAGCACTCCTGTTTCACCTGGCTGACAGCAATGTTGGAAATGACATGCTGGATCCAGCCTTCGGCCACCTCACTCCACATACACCAACACCCAGCCCCACAGCCCTTCCCCCTAGCCCCAAGCTGCCAAATAATCACAAAAAGCATGAAATATGAAAGGCTGTTAAATATAAGACACAACCCCTCATTGGCATATTTAAATAACTGGCCTGCTTCTTGAAACCAAGTTAGTTACCTTCCCCAAACTATCTTCTTATAATTGGCAATGGTTGTACTTAATTCAATTGAATTGCATTAGGTTTATTGTCATGTGTAGTACAGTGAAAAGTTTACAAGCCACCACTTACGGTGCCATCTTACATTCAAAGGTACCTCGATATAGAACCTTAGATACAAAGCAGAAAATTATAGAATATAAAATTTAAAAGTTCAACAATAGTGTCTTTCTTACTAAAAATTAAACTAAAAAGAATCAAATAACAGTTCAACACCACAATTCATAAGCACCTGGCCATGCTGGACTCACACTCCTCACAAGGGCACGACCTTCCCTGGCTCTGGGCTCAACCTTGTCCGAGCTGCCGTCCGAGCTGCCTACTCTTACCAACTTGCAGCTTGTTCCTGTTACTGCTGTCATCAACAGGCTGCCTGATCTTGCTGCCTTTCAATTTCTTCCTGCTGCACTGGGGCTGCCTACTTCTTCTCGCAGCGTGGACATTACCCACCTCGGACTGCCTGTTCCCTCAACATTGCCTGCCCTGGGCTGCCTCTCTCACCCTGATCATGGGCCGCCCCGGACCGCCTGCTCCCTCAACACTGCCAGCCCTCGGCTGCCTGTTCCCTCTCTCACCGTGATCACTGCCTGCCCCAGGCTGTCTGCTCCCTCTCTCACCCTGATCACTGCCTGCCCTGGGCTGCCTGCTCACTCTCTCACCCTGAACACTGCCTGCCCTGGGGCTGCCTGTTCCCTCTCTCACTCTGGACACTGCTTACCCCAGGCTGCCTGCTCCCTCTCTCAGCCTGGACACTGCCTGCCCCGGGCTGCCTGTTCCCTCTCTCACCCTGGACACTGCCATCCCCGGGCTGCCTGCTCCCTCTCTCACCCTGATCACTGCTTGCCCTGGGGCTGCCTGCTCCCTCTCTCACCCTGATCACTGCTTGCCCTGGGGCTGCCTGCTCCCTCCCTCACCCTGATCACTGCTTGCCCTGAGGCTGCCTGCTCCCTCTCTCATCCTGGACACTGCCTGCCCTGGGGCTGCCTGCTCCCTCTCTCACCCTGGACATTGCCTGCCCTGGGGCTGCCTGCTCCCTCTCTCACCCTGGACACTGCCTGCCCTGGGGCTGCCTGCTCCCTCTCTCACCCTGAACACTGCCTGTCCTGGGGCTGCCTGCTCCCTCTCTCATCCTGGACACTGCCTGCCCTGGGGCTGTGATTGCTGAATTTAAATTGAGAGACATGTATATAGTATGCAAGGATTCTGATAAAATTCTAAATTAATCAATGCAGATGTTTGCTTGGTTATTCTTGTACTAATTATGCAATATTTAGCCATATTGTTTCAAATAAATGCATATTGAACGAGTTGCTTAACATATCTACATTTGTGGAATCTGGCTGCATGTTCTTCTTTGATCTGCCTCCTATTTTGGCATCTTCTATTAACACTGAAACTTTGCTTGCCAAATGTCCAAGTCATCTACATATGCTAAAAAAAACAGTCCCAGGATTACACTCTGGGTATCCCATCACAGAACATACCTTTTACTAAATCTGTCATTTCCAGTAATGTCTGACTTTACTTGATTCAGCAAAATTTAAGAAACAGAAAATGTGCCCTTTCCTTTTAAATCTGTTTTGTTCACTGATTTAAATTATGAATGTCTACATCAGGTCAGGCCACAATCTGAAAGGTCTGCAGGTAATAATTTCATTTCATCTTAGGTAACAGGTTCATGCTGCCTATGAAATTGCAAAGATGTATGTTTGTATTTATTTACATGCTTACACAACTAGTATATATTTATCAGCTCTATTTATGAATGCAATACTTTGAGTTCATCTGAAAACATTTAACATGATAATTAGGTGAAAAGCATATCATTGAAAGAGTTTCGCATTTATTGTGATTTCTGGTAATGGATCAGATGGAAGTCTTCCTTATAACAGTCTGCCTGAGGATACCAATTCAATACATATTCATTATGTTGATGGTGAAAGTGGAATAAGCAGAGGAAAGTGATTGAATTTGCCTTGCAAGATAACAAGGCCTTTATTCCTGAAAAAAATACAGAAATGCAGAAACTTACAGAGTCATAGAGATGTACAGCATGGAAAGAGACCCTTCGGCCCAACTCGTCATGCCAACCAGATTCCCAACCCAATCTAGTCCCACCTGCCAGTACTTGGCTGATATCCCTCCAAACCCTTCCTATTCATATACCCATCCAGATGCCTTTTAAATGTTGCAAATGTACCAGCCTCCACCACTTCCTCTGGCAGCTCATTCCAGTCATGTACCACCCTCTGCATGAAAACGTTGCCCCTTAGGTCTCTTTTATATCTTTCCCCTCTCACTCTAAACCTATGCTCTCTAGTTTTGGATTCCCCGACCCCAGGGAAAAGAGTTTATCTATTTATCCTATCCATGCCCCTCATAATTTTATAAACCTCAATAAAGTCACCCCTTAGCCTCCAACACTCCAGGAAAAACAGCCCCAACCTATTCAACCTCTCCCTATAGCTCAAATCCTCCAATCCTGGCAACATCCTTGTAAATCTTTTCTGAACCCTTTCAAGTTTCACAACATCTTTCCGATAGGAAGGAGACCAGAACTGCATGCAATATTCCAACAGTGGCCTAACCAATGTCCTGTACAACCGCAACATGACCTCCCAACCCCTGTACTCAATACTCTGAACAATAAAGGAACGCATACCAAATGCCTTCTTCACTATCCTATTTACCTGCAACTCCACTTTCAAGGAGCTATGAACCTGCAGTCCAAGGTCTCTTTGTTCAGCAACACTCCCAAGGACCTTACCATT
>NC_057724.1:53491856-53503631 GCF_004010195.1 Chiloscyllium plagiosum
ACCTTGTTGAATGCCTTACTGAAGTCCATTTAGATCACATCTACTGTTCTGCCCTCATCAATCCTCTTTGTTACTTCTCCAAAATACTCAAACAAGTTTGTGAGACATGATTTTCCACGCACAAAACCATGTTGACTATCCATAATCAATCTTTGCCTTTCCAAATACATGTACATCCTGTCCCTCAGGATTCTCTCCAACAACTTGCCCACCACTGATGTCAGGCTCACTGGTCTACAGTTCCCTGGCTTGTCCTTACCACCCTTCTTAAACAGTGGCATCATGTTAGCCAACCTCCAGTCTTCCAGCACCTCACCTGTGACTATCGATGATAAAATATTTCAGTAAGAGGCCCAGCAATCACTTCACTCATTTCCAACAGAGTTCTAGGCTACACCTGATCAGGACCTGGGGATTTAACCACTGTTATATGTTTCAAGACATCCAGCACTTCCTCCTCTGTAATGTGGACGTTTTTCAAGATGTCACTATCTATTTCCCTACATTCTATATCTTCCATGTACTTTTCCAGAGAAAATATTGATGCAAAATATTCATTTAGTGTCTCCCCTATCTCCTGCGGCTCCACACAAAGGCCACCTTGCTGATCTTACTGAACTTACTGAAAACATCCTGCCATTAATTTGATCTTTGGCACAAAATCATCGATAGGTATATAATTTCTTATTACCCCATTACTCAGCATATTTGATGTATGTATCTATACATTGAGTTATAATGTCTGTCAAATATTTAGGTTTTGCATCTGTGTGAATTGGTAAACAGATGAAATACCAATTGCATTATGTGACATTTTAAAATGAAATGGCAGCATCATGCGAGATATCAAATTAGACTTTTTTTTCATTAATTCAGGGACTTTGATAGCTGTGCCAGCATTCATTTCTCATCTGTTCGTGTGCTTGAGAAGCTTGGATTGAGTTACCTTCCTGAACTGTTTGGTTCACAAATAATACTGTTCAGGATAGAGTTCTAGAATTCTGAATCAGCACTTTTGAAGGTATAGTGGTATATTTCCAAGTTAGCATGGTGAGTGGATTGAATAGTTACTTGCAGGTGGTGGTATTCCTATGTACCTGCTGCCATTGTCCATCTAGGTGGACATAGTTGTGGGTTTAGAAAGTGTTGCATACAGACCTTTGACGAATTTCTGCAGTGTATCTTGTAAATAGTACAAACATGGCCACTACTTTATGTCTGGTGGAGGCAATGAATGTTGAAGGTGCCAGACAAGGTGCTAATCAAGTGGGCTGGTTTGTCCTGGATGATATCAAGCTTCTTGAATATTGTTGGAGCTGCACTCATCTAGGCAAGTTGGTGAGGAGGGGGGCGGGAGTACTCCATCACACTCCTGACTTCCTGACCTGTGCCTGTAGACGATAGAAGGCTTTCAGGAGTTAGAATGTGAGTTACTCACTTGTGGATTTCTAGCTCCTGACTTGCTCTTGTGGAAGAAAAAACTGCAGATGCTGGAGATCAGAGTTAAGAGTGTGGCACTGGAAAAACACAGCAGCTCAGCTAGCATTCAAAGAGCAGGAGAATCAACATTTCAAGCAAAAGCCCTTCATCAGGAATATTGTTCTTGTGGCCATCATAGTTAAACAGCTGGTCGAGTTCTGTTTCTCAACAATGGAAACCCACAGGATGGTAATGCTATCAAAATCAAAGTTATGGTTAGATACTTTCTTGTTGGTGATGGTCAAAAATCACACAACACCAGGCTATAGTCCAACTTTGTCCACCACTGTCCAACACCAGCACCTCCACATCATTGTTGGCACTTGTTTGGCATGAATGGCACTTCCTAATTGTTAGCCCAAACCTGGATATTCTCCAGATTTTTCTGTGGTTGGACACAGACCACTTCAGTATCTGAGGAGTCAGAATAGTGCTGAACATGGTGCAATCAGCAAACATTCCCACCTCTGACCTTATGTAGATGGAAGGTTACTGATGAAGCAGCTCAAGATGGCTGAGCCTTGGGCTGTATTCAGAGGATGTCTGGTTCTAGGTATGACTCCAGCTGCTTAGAGTTTGCTTCCAGTTCTCATTGACTGTAGATTTGTGAGGGACCCTTGATGTCACACTCAGTCAAATTAGGCCTTGATGTCAAGAGCAGTATTTCTCATCCTACCTCTAGAGTTTAACTCTTTTGTCCATATTTCAACCACAGCTGTAAAGAGGTCAGGAGTTGAGTGGTTCTGCCAGAACATAAGAATGTCAGAAATAGGAGCAGGAATAGGCCAATAAGGTCAAGGCTTACCTGTCCCAGACCTTTACACCTCTTTCATTCCAACTTCTCAACTTCCCAATAATTTAAGCAACTATCCACCTCCTCTTTAAATCCTCTCAGTGAACTAGCCTCTACAATTCTATGGGATAGAGAATTCCAGACGTTCACTACTTCTGAGTGAAGAAATTCCTTCACATCACAGTTTTAATTGAGTGTCTCCTTATTCTGTAACTATGCCTGCTGATCAATGATTCCCCCACTAACAGAAACATCTTCTCAAATCTACTCTGTCAAGCCCCCTCAGATTCTTATATGTTTCAATAAGATCAATCCTCATTCTTCTGAAATCTAATAAGTAAAAGCCTAACCTGTTAACTATTCTTGAAAAGACAACCTATCATTGCAGGTATTTGCTTAGTGAATCTGTTTTGAACTGCCTCCAATGTCAGTATATCTGTTTATAAATATGGGGTCCAAAACTGTATACAATGTTATAGATTTGGATCCACCAACTCTCTATGCAGATAGACCTATGCTTAATTTCCAATCTCTGATCAATACAGGTTTCATTTACTTTCTTAATGACCTGCTGCACTTGCATGCTAACTTTTTGTGTTTCATTCACAAGAACATACAAATCCTGCACTTTTTTGTAGCTTCTCTCCATTTAAATAATAGTCTGTCTTTTGATTATTCCTACAAAATACATGTTCTCGGTCAATGTATCTGTGTCATCTTGCAGATTTTTTATGTTCTCATCACAACATGCCCTCTGACCTATGTTTCTATTGTCAGCAAATTTGAGCAATTGCACTTTGCCCCCTCCTCCAAGTCATTAATATGGATAGTAACTCATTGAGAACAGAGGACTGATCCCTATGGCCTTCTATTAGTTATGTCTTTGTACCTTGGAAAGGAACTATCAAGCCTGTTTTCTGTGTATTAACTGATCCTGAATCTACCTAACACAATCCTCCCAAAACCATGAGTTTCTACCTTATGCAATATCCCTTTATGTAGCAACTTATAAAACGCATTCTGGAAATATGAATACATCTACCTCTTTATCAACTATACTTTTCTTGTCCTCAAAGTACTCCAGCAATTTTGTCAAACATGATTTCTCTTTCACAAAACCATATTGACTCTATTTGATTGTGTTAAGATTAGCTCAATGCTCTGCTATTTCCTTCCTAATAATGGACTTTAGCATTTTCCCATCATAGATGCTAAGCTGATACAATGTTTTCTGTTTTCTGTTTCCAACCTTTCTTGAACAGAGCATCGCATCAGCAGTTTTCCAAACTGCTCGAGCTCCCCCAAAATCCCCAGTGAGTTCTGGAATATTTTGATCGATGTCTCCACTTTTCTTTGAAACAGTTCTTTGAAAATCCTTGGACGCAGGTAACCAGGCCCTTCAGAACTCTTGAAGAAGGATCACTGACCCGAAACATTGACTCTGCTTCCTCTCCACAGATGCTGGCAGTTCTGTTCAGTTTCTCCAGCAATTTCTGTTTGTGTTTCAGATTTCCAGCACCCAGAGTTCTTTATTTTGCAAAATATTATTGTGTTTCCCCATTATCAATTCACCATCTCACCTTCCAAAGGAGCCACACCTACTTCAGCTATTCGCTTTTTATATGTATCCATAGAAGATTTTTCTGTTTGCTTTTCTTGCCAATTCATTTTCATAATCCATTTTATCCCACTTCATTATTCTTTAGTCCACTGTTGAGTTCTAAAATGATCCCAATTTTCTGGCCTACCTATCACTAGTTTATGCTGCTTAAATACCTTAGTTTTTAACTGGATACTCCTTTTGACCACGTTTGTTAACCACTGTGGTTCATTCTTCACTTCAAGTCCTTCTTAGATTAGATTAGATTAGATTAGATTACTTACAGTGTGGAAACAGGCCCTTCGGCCCAACAAGTCCACACCGACCCGCCGAAGCGTAACCCACCCATACCGCTACATTTACCCCTTTACCTAACACTACGGGCAATTTAGCATGGCCAATTCACCTGACCTGCACATCTTTGGACTGTGGGAGGAAACCGGAGCCCCCGGAGGAAACCCACGCGGACACGGGGAGAACGTGCAAACTCCACACAGTCAGTCGCCTGAGTCGGGAATTGAACCCGGGTCTCTGGCGCTGCGAGGCAGCAGTGCTAACCACTGTGCCACCGTGCCGCCCACTAATTTTCTTGACCACAATAAATTGGTGCTGAGCATTATGACATATCTGCTTAATCGTTTGTCGCTCCTCATCCCCTCACATTCCCGAGTCAATTTTCCCTGTCCGCTCTAGACAACTCTTCCATTATATCTCTGTAATTGGCTTTATGTAAGTTGAGGACATTAGTTTGAGACTTGAAACTCTGTCATTGTTGTGACCACTATCCCCCAGAGGATCCTTAGCTTTGAGATATCTTATTAATTTATCTCTATTTATTTTCTAAATCTAAAAATCTACGCCATCTCCTTATATTTTTTGCTTATTCTTATGGAATGTTGAACTCTCTTGAATATTGAGCTCTCAATCTTGGTCACCTGCAACCATGTCTCCATAACAGTTACCACATCATATCCATTTACTTCTACTTGTGTCATCAACTCACCTCCACAAATGCTGAATGCATTCTGATAAAGAGCTTTACATTTTGACTCCTCTTTTTATTACTTTACTGCACTCTTCTACAAACATTTGCTATTCCTTCTTGTCAAACTTTGATTATTGTTCACCTCTTTACTACTCTAAACCTATACCCCTCATTTCTTTCAAATTTCCCTTGCATTGAACCCTCAACTGATTAATTATTTGATTGAAAATGAGGAGGATAGATATGGTATCATAGATACCATGGTTGGTACGAGAACCTTTTGAATGTACCTGCCGGAAAGTAACTTTATGCAGACTACGTTTCACGGCATCTCTGAGGTGCCATGGACCACCACAGTTTGAAAAGGCTCCACAACTCAATGTAAACTTATTAAGGACCAGTAAATGGACCTTACAAAAGAGCTGGCCAGGTCTGGATTACAGCATATGCACTGACAGCATCCTTCAGGTGATGAAGGAGCGACACTCCGAAAGCTAGTGTGCTTCCACTTAAATCTGTTGGACTATAACCTGGTGTTGTGTGATTTTTAACTTTGTACACTCCAGTCCAACACCGGCATCTCCAAATCATGTCTAACCTACAAAGGTATTCCTGAAAATAGGAGTTGAGAATCCGGGAATCAGGACCTCTCTGCCATTTTTAAACATCTCCGATGTCATCTTGACTCAGCGAAAATCCATACCATCCGACTGAATTCTGTTTACTGAATTGAAATAAGCAGTTGTAGTCTCAAAACAGCATGTTTCTTTTATATTACAGTTCCTTTATGACCACTGTGGAAGAGACTTTCTAATGAGTGGGAAGAGCAATTCCCACTGAAACAATAGGACCACTTATTATATACCTAGGAGCCACTGTGCCATTCTCAGGTGTATTGTACACTTCATCCATTTGTCTTGGGAGGTAGTTTAAAAAACATTGCCCTAAACCTTTTCTGAATTCATTTTTATGATGCCAGGTGCATTCCTCCAGGCTCCAGAAGAATAGAGATTCAATACTCTGTGAGCTTGCCAAATTCCACAATTAGCCTTACCCTTTTGAATGTGCTGTTGGCTGACCAAAGCTAGATCCAAGCCTCAACAAAAAACCCATTTTCTGAGCTTTTTTCTTGGGCTCAAATGCCTCAGTCCTTTGCACTTTCCCAATGGATGAGCAAACTCATGAATTCCTCCAGTCCACCAACCCAAGCTCAAATTCTACCCTATTTTATCAAGCATGCAATTATTTTGCAAATTGCTAGTCTTCATGCTGTATACTATTGCAGCAAATAAATATAGTTTGCCTCGATTGTACAATCATTAACGCAGCAAATGTCTCAATGAAAATCCTAAACTGTGACATTTTTGGACACCTTTAATGCAGGATAGGCTGGTGGTTTTAACAGCAAGAAAGATCATTGTTTTCATGAGACTTATGAATCAATTCAATGTAATTCAAGCAGTCATAAGTGACAATAGATAAAGACAATTTGAAACAAGTATTGAAAAAACACAGAATTCAGACTAGTGCACTAAACAATTGCCTTGGGGACGCAGAAGCAGTTAGCAATGTGTCAGGATAAGACATGTTATCTATCACCTGAGGCTTCAGGAATTAGTATTGTTTTGACATGAATTGGCTTAGCCTTTTAGAAAGATATGAAAAATGCTCAAAAGAATTACAAAGTCATTCTGTTTTAGTGATGGTTATTTGTCTCTAACCAAGTAGCTGTGTAACATCTACTATTTGTCATTTTTATAGTGGTTTTTATAACCTCTAAATTGGAAGGGACAATTATTGCCAGTTATTCGGCACAATTTCTCTCATTGACTCAGGAAGAAGCTAGGCTTCTAGCTTCATTTCTTGGAACTTAGAGGCACATAACAAACTGTCTGAAACAAGGCAATCTTGCTGTAATAGCCCTGACATCAATATTCGCATTATGCACAGATTATTAGTCAGAATGTATTCGAACTCCATCATGAAATCAATGATCCCAGTTTCTGGGAATTTTCCTTTGAATTTCATTACTGTGATATAATTATTTGAAAATTTTCATGTGAGCGCAAAACACTTTAAATGATTAGTTCTGACCTGAATAATCTAGTGCTACTGAGCAGGACAAATCTATCAAAAATGTCTTTGGATTCTATTTATATTTTACCACTTCAATTTCCAAGCTGCATGAAGGTACCTATCTGCTATTGCTGGTTGGGTATCCATCTCTAGGGGGAACAGGATAATCAGTGTCTCATGCCTCTGCTCATTTCATCCCAATGGCTGGGACAGCAATAGGACTTCATGTACTGGAAATGGCTGTTGCAGTTCAAAAGGTACATAAATTATCAAGTAAAAGTTCCTGATGCAACAAACGATATCATG
This sequence comes from Chiloscyllium plagiosum, assembly GCF_004010195.1. NCBI lineage: Eukaryota > Metazoa > Chordata > Chondrichthyes > Orectolobiformes > Hemiscylliidae > Chiloscyllium > Chiloscyllium plagiosum. The sequence continues at coordinate 53,499,096 of NC_057724.1, forward strand.
CTTACTCATCAACACCTGTTCATATTCCAGTTATTAAATGCAGAATTCAAGAAGCAACAGGCCATTGCTTGCAATGATGAGAATTTATCCCAGTACATCAAGACATGTGGCTAGTTTAATTATGAAGTACTCTATTAAGTTTTGTTCCCTTCTGACCTAATTATTGTTGCCCTTATTAAAGTTGCTTCAGTCCCTCTTCAACTATTAAGCAGTCACACTTAACTACATTTTAATGCTGCAGTGCTCCATTGCACTCATCAGTTCCACTTATGTGATCATTATTTTCCTATAAAAGCCCAGAGCTGCAGCCCTCTCATTGCTTGTTTGCATCTTGTAACTTATAATGACCTCACAGTCCTTTCTGTGTCATAGTCTGCAATTTCCTTTCATGACTTTTTCGTCCATCTGTACAATCCATTTAGTGATAACTTGATAAGATTTTCCAAAAGATAAATGTTTTTAAATTTGATTTTTCAATTCAATTTATCATTAAGTTAAACAAAGGGTACAACTGCTATCCATATTGGAACTCGATAATAATGTGGAATTAATTCGTAAGTGGAAAAAAGCATTATCTCTGCTTAGTTAATATTGCAGTCCAGCCACACTCTGACGTACAATAGTACTAGAATTGAACAATTCTTCCTGACATGTCTCAACCTTAGAGAGTTAGATATTTCTGAAAGGGGACTAGAGGTCAAAACTTTTCACCTTGCACTAATCAGGTCAAGGATGTAAGACTGCACCAAGAATTATGCTGGAAACCAGTTTAAGATTATCAAGGCTCACAATGTAATGTATTTACAAGTGCAATGAACTCCATGTATTAGCACAAAGGACCTGACTTGAAGTGAGCAAAATGAATTCAAAAAGACATTGTGTCTTTTTCATTAGAAAATAAAGGGCTCATGGAGTTTTTCAATCATTACTACAGTCCAATGGCATCATTATGATCAATCAAAGGCTACCTGTCCTGTCTGAGAACTAAGATTGACAGTTAACTGTCCCTCTTACATTACCAGTGGTTTGTAATAACGTCTGAACAGGCTGATTAGAAAAATATTTTACAATGATCCAAATAATAAGTACTATCTCCTCAAGCTGATTAAACTGATGCCCCTTTTTCCAAATCTGTTTCTTGCATCCTAGTGCTGATGATTTTGTCATCTTTTAGCAATGTTTTAGTTCTGTACTCCCAAGCAACCTTAGTAAGGTACATAATATGCAAAATCTTTGGACGACATTCCTCACTACTACATGCATCCTGACCACTCATTAGCTGTCATCCACTTCATTTTCCAAAACTACGAACCCATCTGTTCTCTGCACACCACATTAACGTACTGGGCACACCTCACCACCTCCACTGCTCCTGTATCAGCACTAATGGTTTTGCTATTCACTTACATATTCAACTCTCCTTTTGTCTTCTTGCAAGGGGAATTAGTCCACAACCAAGCCAGAAGGGGCAAGACCACTCAGAGGGGAATGGACATCAGGCTCCTCACTCCATATGTAGTGAGTAAGCTAGAGAAGAGCACAACAGCTTACATAGGGATGGGGAGATCTCAATGGCCAACCAATCAAGTCAGCTTCATTGGTCTGTGCTGCACTGATTCCCCATTGCAGCCAGTGGTAACTCACTATTTACCTGTGCAACCTATTATTTATCTTACACAACTAATTTTCTCCTTTCTTATGCCGGCAGGAAGAGTATCCAGTCAACTGCCACACCTAGAAGATACCACACTGGAGCTAAAAACCAAAGAACTGCAGTTGCTGGAAATCAGAAACAAAAATAGAAGTTGCTGGAAAAGTTCAGCAGGTCATGGAGCATCTGTAGAGAGAAAGCAGAGTTAATGTTTCGTGAAGCAGGGTCCCTGGACCTGAAGCATTAATTCCACTTTTTCCCCAAAGGTGCTGCCAGACCTGCTGGATTTTTCCAGCAATTTCTGATTTTGTTTCTGCACTGGAGCTTATAAAATCCACTTTCACATCTGAGGAGGAAGGCACTGAGCCCTGAGAGAATGCACCATCAAGGCTTTTGCTTGCATCCTTCACCAGCTCTGAGACTTTCATCTCAGAACATGCTCTGCGTAGATTAGAGTTGGGAGCACAATTTTTAGCTGGTTGCCAAAGGAACACCTCATGGCACTCAGAGGAATACCAAAGAGCAGGCACCTACTATGCCTCAGACAGAAGATACTTCCTTGGTTTCAGCCATTAATGACATGGTGAAACTGCAGACAGGCGAAGGAACAGGAAAGATTGTCATTGGCTTGAAGGATGAAAGAGACTCATGACATCATTGGTATTGTACTGGCTCCAGCATGTAGGAGAAAGTGAGGAATGCAGATACTGGAGATCAGAGTCAAAAAGTGTAGCACTGGAAATACAGCAGGTCAGGGAGCATCCGAGGACCACATTCCTGATGAAGAGCTTCTGCTCGAAACCTTGACTCTCTTGCTCCTTGAATGCTGCCTGACCAGTTGTGCTTTTCCAGCACCATACATTTTGACTCTGGCCCCAACGTGTGTCCATCTGGCTGTCTCGATGGAAAGATTGGCAATTACTGTAAAGACCACACTCCAGCAAGACACATCCCACCTGCCAGATATGTACATGGACAAGACCAGTCTGTATAACTTTGGTGGGGGGGGAAAGACTTTGAGAAACAGTAATTTGGAATAGCATTAATAGTTATAGGGAAAAAAAAGTGAGTTACTTAAGGAAGGCCAACATAGTCAGCACTGCTGCCTCACAGCACCAGGGACCAAGGTTCAATTTCAACCTCAGGCAATTGTCTGTATGGAGGTTGCACATTCTCCCCATATCTGTGTGGGTTTCCTCCAGGTGTTCCGGTTTCCTCCCACAGTCCAAAGATGTGCAGGTTAGGTGGATTGGCCATGCTAAGTTGCCCATATTGTGCGGGGATGTATAGGTTAGGTAGATTAGCCATGGGAAATGCAGGGTTGTAGGGGGTGAGTCTGGGTGGAATGCTTTTTGGACAATCAGCATGGGCTGAATGGCCTGTTTCCACACTGTGGGAATTCTATGATATGTAACACAAAGTTTATGCTGAAACTCTATAACAGACTAATTAGACTGAGCAGGAGTATTTTGTGCAGTTATGAGCACCACAGATTAAAAAGGGTGTGAATGCAGTGGAGACAGGGCAAAAGAGCTTTATGAGAATGATTCTAGGAATGAGGAACTTCAATTATGAAGATAGATTGTAGAAGTTGCGAATATTTTCCCTGAGAGGAAAAGGCTAGGAGGAGATTTGATTGAAGTTTTCAAAGTCATGAGAGGACTGGACAATAGGTGCTCAGCATTAATGGCAAAGCAAAAGAGGAATGAGGGATATTGACTTCACTCCAGATGATGTTTCTTCTCAAGCAGAGATGGTGGTGTCACCAGGCACCCATAGGGAGGAGGATACGTGCACAGGACCTCCTCCAAACATTCCCATCCTCTCCACCTTCTCTCCGCCTGGGATCCCAAAACATGCAGTAGTTGAAGTCAAGGAGGATAAGCTTCCTTCTAAACAGGACCTCTCACTAGACCTGTGCCCTTGAGGCCAAAATCTCCCGAAGAACACCTGCTGAAGTCTTCCAGTCCAACAGGTCCAAAGACAGTGCAGGATCCTTCCACACCAACTGCAAATATCAGGAATGCATTTAGATGTAGCAAAGGAGAAAGAAGAAAGAAAGCATACTGAGGGCGCAGGTGATAAATATTTTTAAATAAGCCTGCACTTTTGAAAATATATCTTCACTTGCACTGTTAAAATGTCTGTGTTGCTGTCAGTTCTGATGAAGTCACTTCATGTGAGCAACCTCTTCATACATCTCAAGGGTGACAAAGCTTTAATGGCCAAGAATTCCTCATTTCTCATCAGCAACCAACACTCTTTAATTCAAACATCTGGGATCCTTGACCCGTACTGTTGATGATCAGAACTGCAGCCTTGTACTCTGCCATGGATAAAAATAAAGCTAAATACAATGTGCAAGGATTGTATAAGGATCTGACCCACATTATTCCACATTTACACTTAACATGTGGGTGAGAATACGGAATCACTAATAGACTGCTGGGGTCTAGAGGGAAAGATTCTTTCTACGTAGCAGATTCTCAAAGGACTGCAGTTTCACTAAAGGCTGTGAGATATACAATTTTACCTGTCCAGTCTCCCTCAAAGTGCATTGGCCTGCAGATTAATATTGTACAAGGTTTTGTGTCTCATGTTTGTAATGCTGTCTGTCAGGATGCTCAAACATTTAAACCAGTCTACATGTACTTTGAATCATTCAAGACTGACAGATGATGGAAGAGGCAAAACAAAATGCTTCTTATCAAACTTCACTGCACAGAACTTGACTATCATATGCTGACTGAATCCTTAACAGCTACCAACTTTAGCACCATGCAATAGTAATGCACTGTCCCACAGATTGCTGCTTTGTCTCTATTTTTTTTTAGATTACATTACAGTGTGGAAACAGGCCCTTCGGCCCAACAAGTCCACACCGA
>NC_057724.1:53503640-53510637 GCF_004010195.1 Chiloscyllium plagiosum
CTGTGCCACCGTGCCGCCCACTGGGTATTAATGACTAGGACCTGCATGATACTTGAAAATAGGGACATACAAAGATATAAAGTATAAAATCATATAGACAATGGAACATTTATTCAGCAACAGAAAAGATGAAGGACTGTAACAATAATCTTTTGCTCAAATCAGGGCCTGCTTGCAATATAACCAACTGAATGTTAAATGATTAATAGAAGTCCAAATCTAGTTCATTCATCCTGTCAGCAGATTTCAGTTAGGCTCTCACTGGCTTTACGCAATTGGCTTTGCATTGCCCTATCAAACTCTTACCATGCTCTCTTGGATGTCACTCTTGGTCAATGGATTGATTCTCATTCTCATCTTCAGGCTCAAAAGGTTGCTTCTGCATCTCCGTTTCTTCTGGATCCAGAAACATCCTGTCTTTGTCAGCTCTATGCTCCATGAGGGGCACAGCACGATGCAGAATATACTTCCTGGGATGTACTGAAAAGCCCTACCAGGACATTCTAGGCATTAAACATCATCTTAAGGAGAAACCTCATCTTATGGTCTGTTCCATTATGGCTCTGCTAGCAGAATGAACAGCATTATAACTTTGCTCTGGGTCAGTCTGAGGGTTTCATAAAAATGTCATCATGAGGTGGCAAAATGGTACTTTCAAGACTAGCAATGCTTTTGGAACATAGGTTTAGGTCTCAGTGTGGCAGTGGTGAAATTTAGTTCAATAAAATCAGAAATTAAAAATGCTGGTCAACATGTGACCATTGCCAATTGTAAAAAAATTCCACTAATGTCCTTTATGGAAGGAAATCTGCCACCCTTACCCCACCTGGCCTACATGTGACTCCAGCCACATAAACTGCACACTGAAATAGCCGAGATAGTCAAATAAGGATAGGCAAAGAAATTGTTTTGTAACAATGGACTTACCATTACTGAAAGTAATTTCAAATTTAGTAATTGAATTTAAATTACATCAACTGTAATGATAAAATTTAAACCTTTATCTAGGAGCATTAGATAGAAACACAAAAACATAGAAGATGTTAGGCCTGCTCCACCCCTTCATTATGGTTGAACTCAGTACCGTAATCCTGCCCTCCCCCCAAATCCTTTGATTCCTTGAGCCACAAAAGCATTTCTACCTCCTTTTTGTGGTGAATTCCACAGGCTCACCACTCGCTGGGTGACGGAATTTCTTCTTACCTCAGTTCTATAAGGTTTTTCCCCTCTTCTTAAAATATACCAAAAAAACCGCATAGACCTGTGGATATTGGACCCGGCTTCCGGATATTGGACCATCAAGAGCACCTAACTTGTCTAGTCCTGTTAGAATTTTACAGATTTTCTCTCTGCTCCATTGGTCTAATCTCCAATGAATACAATCCTAACTGACTCAATCTCTCCTCATATATCAGTCCTGCCACCCCAGGAATCAATTTGGTAAATTTTTGCTGCATTTAATAGCAACAACATCCTTCCTCAGGTAAGGAGACCATAACTGTACATAACTGTACAATATTCCGGATGCAGCCTCACCAGTGCCCCCGTATCATTGCAGTAAGACGTCCTTGTTCCTGTACTTGAATCTTCTCGCTCTGAAGACCAATATCAGTTTGCCTTCTTTACTGCATGCTTAGTTTCAATAACTGGTGCATGAGGACACCCAGGTCTCATTCAACATTTCTGTCTCTCAACTTTACAGCCATTCAAATAATAATTTACTGTCTTTTTTTGCTATTAAAGTAGATAACCTCACATTTATTCACATTAAACTTCATCTGCCATGCATTTACCCACTCACTCAACCTGTCCAAATCACACTTCAAGGCCTCTGCATCCTCCTCACAGCTGACCCTTTGACTCAGCTTTGTGTCACCTGGAAATTTTGAGATATCATGTTTAGTTCTCTCATCCAAATAGTTAACAATATAGTGTGAAAGCTGGAGTTTCAGTACTGATCCCTGATGTAATGCAATGGTCACTGTCTGCCATTCAGAAAAAGACCCATTTCTTCCCAGTCTTTGTTTCTCACCTGCTAATCAATTTTCTGCCCATCTCAATACACTACCCCTAATTCCTTGCACTTTAATTTTGCACATTATTCTCTTATGTGGAACTTTGTCAAAAGCCTCCTGAAAGCTAAATAAACCACATCCACTGACTTACCCTATCAACTCTACGAGTTATATCTTTGAAGAAATCCAGTAATTTGTCAAGCATGATTTCCCTTTTATAAATCCATACTGACTGTGTCTGATTCTATCATCGGTTTCTCAGTGCTCTGCTATAAATTCCTTGATAATAAACTCTCGCATCTTTGCAACCTCTGAAGTCAGACTCACTGGTCTGTAATTCTCTTTAACCTCCAAGCTGTAGGAAATGTTCCACAGTGTAAAGAAATGTGGAAGATGACCACCAATGCATCCATTATTTCCAGGGCCACTTCCATAAGTACTCTGGATACTTCAGTAGAGTATCTGATTCTTCAGTTCCATCAATTTCTCTGAGATTTTCTTTCTCTATGAATACAGATTTATTTCAATTCCTTCCTCTCACTAATCTTTGTGTTCCTCATTATTTCTAGGACATTACTTGCATTCATCTTCATGAAGACAGAAGTGAGTTATGTTCATCAGCCATTTCTCTGTTTCCCATTATAAATAACCCTATTTCTGATTGTAAGGAAGCTATATTAGTTTAATGGGCGGCACAGTGGCACAGTGGTTAGGACTGCTGCCTCACAGCGCCAGAGACCCGGGTTCAATTCCCGCCTCAGGCGACTGACTGTGTGGAGTTTGCACGTTCTCCCCGTGTCTGCGTGGGTTTCCTCAGGGTGCTCCGGTTTCCTCCCACAGTCCAAAGATGTGCAGGTCAGGTGAATTGGCCATGCTAAATTGCCCGTAGTGTTAGGTAAGGCGTAAATGTAGGAGTATAGGTGGGTTGCGCTTCAGCGGGGCGGTGTGGACTTGTTGGGCGGAAGGGCCTGTTTCCACACTGTAAAGTAATCTAATCTAATACAATCTAATCTAATCTAATAACTATAGAAACTTTTACAATCTCTTTTCATGTTATATTTTCCTCTTCTTAATCAATCCCTCAGTCTTGCTTTGCTGACTTCTAAACTGTTCCCAGTCCTCAGGCCTGTTGTGTTTCTCTTGCCAATTTGTTTAGCTCATCTTTGCATCAATACTTTCTCTAACTTCCCTCACAAGCCATGGTTTGGTCACTGATCTCTTTGCACTCTTGCATAAGACATGATTAAACAATTACTAATCCAATGACATTACTACTATGTCACCTAATAAGGCCACAAATTCAAACAACTTTTCTTCGTTCCCAAAGGAAAACAAATACAATATTTACTTCGCTCACTTTGCATGAAGTGGAAGTTATTTTTTCACTATTGCACAATTCATATTGGAGATTGAAGATGGAAAGGTTTCAAATTATATTCTTGTGAGTGACGTGCAGGCTTGCCTGAGATGCAAGATGATCTCCCAAACTTCATGTTCCTTTTTGTGTTGCTGTCCATGTGTATGTAATGACCTTTCAACCTCATCTTGTTTCCGTTTGGCCCTTTTTTTAGTAACCATTTGCACCCCTAATTTATCGTCAGATCCCAAGGCCTTGCAAAGCACCTTATACTTGTTAGTTCTACTGTCTCCCCACACCAAGACCCAAGTAATAGTGACCTACAAAATCCTCCCAAAGCTCCCTATCCCCTTCTTTAATTTATGAGATCCTTCCCTTCTATCTTGAAATACTCCCTTTCATTGTATTCATTCCTCAGCAGCTCAATCCATCGAAGCCTACTCCCTTTCCACTGTCCCCAGCACTCTAGGGAATGTCCCCTAACAAGCCTACTAACTATTACTGAGCAAAGCGCCAGGACTGATTTTCAGGCATCGCTATTTGGAGCACGTATTTGCTGCATTATCTGTTAGCATATGCTTTAGGTGTGACATTGATGTAGCATGGAATCATATAGAAACATGTCCACTCCCTTGATTGTTCAGTGTACCAATGCATGACAAGCTATTGGCCTCTCCTTCTGTGCAGAAAAGCAGTGCAAGACAAAGCAGCTGGCAAGTTCTCAGGAAGCACAAAGTGAGTGAGCACTAAACAATGAAGCTAAGAGCCATCGGATGTTTAGATGCAGGAGACATGCATGTGTCTTTGCAAATGACCTGGCAAATAATGCAAGTTTTAGAGATTCCTGAGCTCAAAGGTGAAGTCCTGTCCCCAAAAGGCAAGTTGACGCAGTTGATAGTCAAAATCAACCCCAAACTAGTGCCAACATGTTACTACTACGCGACCTAAAAGACATGCACTCAAACAAGGGGCACTCAGTGGTACAGTTTACAAGAGACATAATTTGTCATCAATTCTATGGATTGACCAAACATTGAGGTACTAAAACCAAGTTCATCTTGGATTCCTGATATTTCCCACTCAGTAGATACCCATTTTCCAGCAGTTATAGGATACCAATATATACAGATCTCAGTTTAATCACAATTCATGAGATTCAAAGCACACCCACTGTGGTAGAACAGACCAGGCATAATTAAACTGCCGAAGATCTTAAGAAGTTTCACCTAGATCAATTTGACATGAGCAAAAATATTAAGACTTATGCAATTATATATCTCAAGAGTGATGCAATACTTTTCAACTCCTTTCATTGATGCTTCAAAAACAAATCACGACACATACATTCAGGGAAGCAAGATCAAATGACCTGGCCCAGAAGCTAATTGCTGAACTATTCCAAGTTTCAGCTACATGCTAGGGAGAGAAAGAGTCAGAAATCCAGTCACAAATATCCAGATACCAGAAAAAGTTTCTAAAATATGCAACCATCCCTGATCATACATACATTGCAGAAAAACAGAGTATGCTTTTCTTTATTGGTCAGAGCATTAAGTATACGAGTTGGGAGGTCATGTTTCAACTGTACAGGACATTGGTTAAGCCACGTTTGGAGTATTGCATGCAATTCTGGTCTACTTTCTATCAGACAAATGTCATGAAACTTGAAAGGATTCAGAAAAGATTAAGGGCAGTACACTGGATCAGTAGTTAGCAATGCTCCTTCACAGCTCCAGGGACCTGGGTTTGATTCCTGTCTCGGGCAACTGTCTATGTGGAATTTGTACACTCTCCCTGTGTCTGCGTGGGTTTCCTCCAGGTGCTTTGGTTTCCTCCTATAATCCAAAGATGTGTAGATCAGGTGAATAGGCCATGCTAAATTGCCCGAAGTGTTAGGTCCATTATTTTGGATTAGTGGTGCTGGAAGAGCACAGCAGTTCAGGCAGCATCCAAGGAGCAGTAAAATCGATGTTTCGGGCAAAAGCCCTTCATCAAGAATGTTGGGCCATTAGTCAGGGATACATATAGGGTAGGGGAGTGGTTCTGGGTGGGTTACTCTTCAGAGAGTTAGTGGGGACCTGTTGGGTCAAAAGGTCTCCTCTACATTGGGGAGACTGGACGCCTCCTAGCAGAGCGCTTTAGGGAACATCTTTGGGACCCCCGCACCAATCAAACATCCTGTGGCCCAACATTTCAACTCCTCCTCCCACTCAGCTGAGGACATGCAGGTCCTGGGCCTCCTTCACCATTGCTCCCTCACCACCCGAAGCCTGGAGGAAGAACGCCTCATCTTCCGCCTCAGAAAACTTCAACCCTCATTTATCTCTCCACCCTTCAGGCACTCTGCCTCTATTCCTGATAAAGGGCTTTTGCCCGAAATGTCACATTTCCTGCTCCTCGGATGCTGCCAGAACTGCTGTGCTTTTCCAGCACCACTCTAATCCAGACCCTGTTGGGTCAAATGGCCTGTTTCATCATTGTAGGTAATCTAATTTAAAAGTTCCTGGATGCAGTCAGAGAGGTCACATATTTAGGCAGTTGCATTACGCGAAACACTACTCAGATAGTGTCTTCCATCCATCCTTCTCCTCCAATAGAAAAGTTCTGTGCATCAGCTGTTACGGTGACAAGTGTTTTCTTTTGTGTTTTTTTTTCCGGCAGTCTATTTGGGAATTTAGAATAGCTGGAATGGAGTTTAGGGCAGTTCAATGTTCCTCCTGCAGTATGTGGGAGGTAAGGGCCACCTCTAATGTCAGTGCTGACTTCATTTGTGGGAAATGCACCCAACACCAGCTCCCCGAGAACCATGTTAGGGAACTGGAGCTCGAGCTGGATGAACATTGGATCATTCAGGAGGTGGAGGGGGGGTTATTGAGAGGAGTTACAGGGAGGTAATTACTCCACAGCCATGTGAAAAAGGTAGATGGGTTACCGTGAGGGGTAGGAAAGGGAACTGGCAGGCAGTGCAGGGATCTCCTCTGGTGGTTCCCCTCACCAACAAGTATACCGTTTTGGATACTGTTGTGGGGGATGACTTACCAGGGGCAATCAATGGGGCAGAGGTCTCTGGCGCAGAGTCTGTCCCTGTTGCTCAGAGGGGAAGGGGGAAGAGGAGCAGAGTTTTAGTCATTGGGGACTCCATAGTTAGGGGAATATATAGGTTTTGTGGGAACAAGAGAGACTCACAATTGACATGTTGCCTCCCAGGTGCCAGTGTTCATGATGTCTCTGATCATATTTTCGGGATCCTTGAGGGTGAGAGGGAGCAGCCCCAAGCCATGGTCCACATAGGCACCAACGACAAAGGTGGTAAGAAAGGTGGGGATCCAAGGCAGAAATTCAGGGAGCTAGGGTGGAAGCTTAGAGCTAGAACAAACAGAGTAGTTATCTCTGGTTTGTTGCCCATGCCACGTGCTAGTGAAGCAAACAACAGGGAGAGAATGGAGTTGAACACGTGGCTGCAGGGATAGTGCAGGAGGGAGGGTTTTGGATTCCTGGACAATTGGAGCTCTTTCTGAGGTAGGTGGGACCTCCACAAACAGGATGATCTTCACCTGAACCAGAAGGGTACCAATATCCTGGGAGTGAAATTTGTTAATGCTCTTCGGCGGGGGGGGGGGGGGTG
>NC_057724.1:53510759-53572878 GCF_004010195.1 Chiloscyllium plagiosum
CCTTCTTCGGGCTAATGCCGATTCTGTCGATTCTCCTGTTCCCTAGATGCTGCCTGACCTGCTGCGCTTTTCCAGCAACACATTTCCATCTCTGGTCTGCAGACCTCACTTTCTCCTCAAAGGTCATGAGAAGGCACCAGCAATCAAGATATTGCTTTGAAATGTGTGTACTTGAATGCCAGGAGCATCCAGAATAAGGTGGGTGAACTTGCAGCATGGTGGGTACTTGGGATTTTGATGTTGTGGCCATTTCAGAGACATGGCTAGAGGAGGGACAGGAATGGTTGTTGCACATTACGGGATTTAGATGTTGCAACAGAGAAGATGGTAAAAAAGGTGGGTGTGGCATTGGTATTCAAGGCTAGTATTACAGCAGCTGAGATAACATTTCAGGATTCATCCACTGAAGCATGTGGGCTGAGGTTAGAAACAGGAAAGGAGACGCCAGCCTGTTGAGAGTTTTCTATAGGTCTCCAAATTGTTCCAGGGCTGTAGAGGATAGGATAGCAAGATGATTCTCGATAGGAGCGAGATTAACAGGGTAGATGTTATGGGGACATTAACTTCCCCAATATTGACTGGTGAGGGTGATAGATTCAGGACAGTTATCAGGGGTAGTTTCTTTACTCGGAGAGTATAGGGGTGTGGAATGGCCTGCCTGCAAGAGTAGTAGACTCGCCGATGTTAAGGGCATTTAAATGGGCATTGGACATACATATGGATAATAATGGAACAGCTTAGGTCAGATGGGCATCAGATTAATTTCACAGGTCGATGCAACATCAAGGACCGAAGGCCTGTACTGCGCTGTAACCTTCTATTTTCTATATTCTATGTTCTATTTACAAGGATGTTGCCAGGGTTGGAGGTTTTGAGCTATAGGGAGAGGCTGAACAGGCTGCGGCTGTTCTCCCTGGAATGTCAGAAGCTGAGGGGATGACCTTGTAGAGGTTTATAAAATCACAAAGGACATGGATAGGATAAATAGACAAGGTCTTTTCCCTGGGATGGAGGAGTAGAACTAGAGAGCATTGGTTTAGGGTGAGAGGGGAGAGATTTAAAAAGGACCTTAGGGGCAACTTTTCCACATAGAGGGTGGTGCGTGTATGGAATGAGCTCCAGAGGAAGTGGTGGAGGTTGGTACAATTACAACATTCAAATGGCATCTGGATGGCATGAATAGGAAGGATTTAGAGGCATATGGGCCAACTGGTGGCAAATGTGATTAGATTAGGTTATGTTATCTGGTTGGCATGGATGAGTTGGACTGAAGTATCTGAACTTGGTATTGGTACTGCAGTCTGTTTCCATTCTGTACATCTCTATGACTCTCAGTCAACTTAGATCAATCTTGAGCCACAAGATCATGCTTCAGCTGTACAGGACACTGATAAGGCCACACCTGTATTGTGTGCAGTTCTGGTCATGGCATTATAGGAAGGATATGGAAGTTTTCACATCCACATTCCAATATGCATGCAGAGAGTAAGAGTAAAATCTCCAATGGTGATGATTTTGATAATACTGACCCTCAGCAACCAACAGCAAGATAACCAAGTTGTCAAATAAGAGCAAATTGGAATAACATGCCCTCTCCATAGGAACATATGATCACCAGATTATGGTGAGTTGTGAAACTACAAAATGTTGTCAAAATTTGTATCGCTAGCCTTGTTAACTGTGCTTTTACTTGTTTATACAATGATTGAATTGACAACCTAGGTCTATGTGGGGAATGATGGCTTAGTGGTGTTATTGCTGGACTGGGAACCTGGGTTCAAATCTGGCAATAGTAGAATTTGAATTCAATAAAAATCTCGCAGTCTAATGATGACCATCAATCCATTCTCAATTGTTGGGGAAAACCCCACCTTGTTCATTAATATCCTTTACCTGGACTGGCCTACACGTGACTCCAGACCCACATCAATATGGTTGACACTGAACAATAAATGCTAGCCTAGCCAGTGATGCTTTCATCCTGTGAACAAAATTTAAGAAGTACAATCACATACATATGGTCAGGATTTGGTTTTTTCCCTTTGGAAAAAAGAGATTTGTTATGTCTCACAGCTAGAATGCAATATCATTTTAAGAGACATCCCCATGATATTATCACTGCATCAGGGCATGTGACCTCAGTATAAATGTGTCAGTCTCCACTGGCAGCATGCTGAAAGATACATGCTTCAGTTTATAACTAAGTTGCTTAATATTAGTCCAAGCACAGCGATAGCTGTGATTTAATAATGTAGATAGCAGGAGCTGTAATAAACATCTATTGAATCTTTTCGTGCTCTAGAGTCAAACAGCAAAGAAAAGACTCTTTAGTAGCCCAAGGGTTATGGCTAACCACTGGGCCACCGTGCCGCCCACTGGGTATTAATGACTAGGACCTGCATGATACTTGAAAATAGGGACATACAAAGAGTCAAACAGCAAAGAAAAGACTCTTTAGTAGCCCAAGGGTTATGATGCCCATATCTAGTTCTTATGTTATAAGCATTAATAAAAGTATTGGCTCATTAGGCACCATACCCAAGCGAATGTAAAAAGCCCTTGACTGTATCAATGGTAGATTTTGAGGGGTAAGGCATTCTGTTGAGTGCCCTCTCTTTCTCTTCCTGTGCATTGCTTCCCCTCCTTGCCATCTGTGCTCCACATTTCTGTTATCAGAGGTGATTTGTTTGCTGTTTTAGACAACTGATATTTCTTTAGTATTGGGCTAATGCCCAATGGAGCCAAATGTTTCAGTTGAAACTTCACAAACATATCATAACTCTTTGGCTTTCTTGGAAACTGCAAAGGTTCTGTGAATGACATGTTACCAATTCATCTCCCCATCTAAACAAACACTGGGATAGCACAGTGTGATTGATAAAAGGTTAGGTGGGTCTTGCAGGTAATTGTGTAAGAGGTGGCTCAGGGAGGGTTGGTTCGATAGTCTGAGATAGGGAGGTTACAAATTTCATTTTAGGATTTGGAGAACTCTTGATCTTGTGACCCTACACAGATATGTCTTTGATTTACTTGAAAGGACTCTCCAATCTGCAGGTCAGCTGTTGACTTGTTTCTGCCGAGCCAGGATGTCAAAGCAGCTTTCCCCTACCATTAACATCACCCCCTCATCCCACCCATCCCTGTACGTCTCAGCAAAAATTGCAAAATTGCGCACCACCTCTGCACAACTCTGACCAGGCATTGTCAAGATTTGTACTAAGTCTGCTTACAAAATGTATCAGTTCAGCTCACACTTAAACTGGATGATCTAGTTAGCTATTTCATGGCTGTTTATGGATTTCTGCTGTTTGCAAGTTGGCTGGTGCTTTTCCTATATAACATGTGCAAGTAAAATTCAAAGTACATAATTGGATGTAAAAGCTTTGGATTATTCTGAGTTGTGAAAGGTGTTATATAAATACAAATTCTCTCTTTCTTGTTTTATTGCATCAGTTCTATGCTATACAATAAATCTGTGCAACAAATATGGATAAAACATGGAAGTGAAATGCATTCTATCTATAATATTATCAATACAATATTTACTATATTAGTCTGTTCTTTGATTGATATTGTTGTACTGGTATCCTTTCTCCATGGTCAGGGCCATACTATTATCATTGTTTGCATTTATGCCCTGTCTTCTGAATTCTGCTGTGAAATGGTTAAAAGATAAACAAATTCAGTGCACGACGGTATTTGATACAGACAACAAAGCAACGATAACACATTTCAATCATGGTAGGCCAATTCAATAGATTTCAAACAATGAGGATTGAAAAATATTTATCATTTCCACACATCCATGTTTCTCCAACATCCAGAATCAGTCCACATTCTGTGGGTATGAGCTTTATCTCCTCTGACTGATGAATTATTCTGCTCCTGTTCTCATGCTGTAGGCATTTTAACTGTGAACTGCTGCATTCTGACCATGTCCGTGAACCTCTCAAATGTGTGTTTTGTTCAATTTAATTTAATTTTCTGTGTTTCGTTCATTCTTTGTAGGCCCAAGGCCACCAGAGAAATGCTTTCAACTACAAGGAAAGGATGGTCATGGGCTTGTAATAGAAACCATCAATCCTTCTCCATAATCAGCAGGCAAGAAATCCAATGTGCAGCAAAAGGGTTTCCCCTCCCCAGACACAAAATGAATGACTTCCTTCTCTTTTAAGCCTTTTGCAGAAGCCCAACAAAATATTGCCTGGAAAAATATCCATTGCAATAATTTCCCAAAGCTTAAAATGGCAAGTCAGTCATTTTTGGGATATCGTCCAATATATTATTGATTAGGGTGGGTGACATTGGGCATTCATGCCTCAGTCATTTCAACTGAAATAGGTTCAATGCATTTTGTATCCAATCTTACATTATCTTAGACTTTATGCTCCCTCCAGCTAATGTCACTAATTATTGAGAGTGCATGACACTTTAGTTAGTACTCAATCCATATTCAGAATAGAGTGATAATTCTACCACTGACAAGGCCTTTTCTAATTGGCTTTGAGAAGATGGCAGTGAGCCACTCCACCCATTATATTTTGAGGGTCAGAGTTCTAGGAGTTTAAACAGTAAAGGAACAGTGATATGGCTCTAGGTCAGGATAGTCAGGATAGTGGGTGACTTGGAGCAGAACAAATAGGTAATGATGTTTCATGTTACCCTGCACCTTCTAGTTAGCAGATGTCACAGATTTGGAAGCTGTTGTCTAAGAATTCATGGTGAATCACTGTGCTGTGTCTTGTAGATGATATAGGAAGTGATGGTGACATAGTGATAGTGTCACTGAAGTATAATCCAAAGGATAATGTATAATGGATAATGTATAGAGAGCATTAGTTAATATTCAACCATGACAGCTGGTGGACGTAGAGTCATAGAGTCATAAAGATGTACAGCATGGAAACAGACCCCTTGGTCCATCCTGTCCATGCTGACCAGATATCCCAACCCAATCCAATCCCACCTGCCAGCACCCGGCCCATATCCCTCCAAACCCTTCCTATTCATATACCCATTCAGATGCCTGTTAAATGTTGCAATTGTACCAGCCTCCACCACTTCCTCTGGCAGCTCATTCCATACCCGTACCACTCTCTGTGTGAAAACGTTGCCCTTAGGTCTCTTTTTTATCTTTCCCCTCTCACCCTAAACCTATGCCCTCCAATTCTGGACTCCCCGACCCCGGGAAAAGACTTTGCCTATTTACCCGACCCATGCCCCTCATAGTTTTGTAAACCTCTATAAGGTCACCCCTCAGCCTCCAACGCTCCAGGGAAAACAGCCCCAGCCTGTTCAGCTTCTCCCTATCTCTCAAATCCTCCAACCCTGGCAAAATCCTTGTAAATCTTTTCCGAACCCTTTCAAGTGTCACAACATCTTTCCAATAGGAAGGAGACCAGAACTGCAAGCAATATTCCAACAGTAACCAATGTCCTGTACAGCCGCAACATGACCCCATAACTCCTGTACTCAATACTCCGACCAATAAAGGAAAGCATACCAAATGCCTTCTTCACTATCCTATCTACCTGCGACTCCACTTTCAAGGAGCTATGAACCTGCACTCCAAGGTCTCTTTGTTCAGTAACATTCCCTAGGACCTTACCATTAAGTGTAAAAGTCCTGCTAAGATTTGCTTTCCCAAAATGCAGCACCTCGCATTTATCTGAATTAAACTCCATCTGCCACAACTTGCCCACCACCGAGGTCAGGCTCACTGGTCTATAGTTCCCTGGCTTGCCCTTACCACCCTTCTTAAACAGTGGCACCATGTTTGCCAACCTCCAGTCTTCCGGCACCTCACCTGTGACTATCAATGATACAAATATCTCAGCAAGAGGCTCAGCAGTCACTTCAATAGCTTCCCACAGAGTTCTCGGGTACACCTGATCAGGTCCTGGGGATTTATTCACCTTTACCCATTTCAAGACATCCAGCACTTCCTCGTCTGTAATCTGGACATTTTGCAAGATGTCACCATCTATTTCCCTACAGTCTATATCTTCCATATCCTTTTCCCCAGTAAATACTAATGCAAAATACTCATTTAGTATCTCCACCATTTTCTGTGGCTCCACACAAAGGCCGCCTTGCTGATCCTTGAGGGGCCCTATTCTCTCCCTAGTTACCCTTTTGTCCTTAATGTACTTGTAAAAACCCTTTGGATTCTCCTTAACTCTATCTGCCAAAGCTATCTCATGTCCCCTTTTTGCCATCCTGATTTCCTTTTAAGTATACTCCTACTTCCTTTATACTCTTCTAAAGATTCACTCGATCTATCCTGTCTATACTTTATATATATTTCCTTCTTTTTGTTAACCAAACCCTCTATTTCTTTAGTCATCCAGCATTCCCTATACCTATCAGCCTTTCCTTTCACCCTGACAGGAATATACTTTCTCTGGATTCTTGTTATCTCATTTCTGAAGGCTTCCCATTTTCCAGCTGTCCCTTTAGCTGCAAACATCTGCCCCAATCAGTTTTTGAAAGTTCTTGCCTAATACTGTCAAAATTGGCCTTTCTCCAATTTAGAACTTCAACTTTTAGTTCTGGTCTATCCTTTTCCATCACTATTTTAAAATTAATAGAATTATGGTCGCTGGACCCAAAGGGCTCTCCCTCTGACACCTCAGTCACCTGCCCTGCCTTATTTCCAAAGAGTAGGTCAAGTTTTGCACCTTCTCTAGTAGGTACATCCACATACTGAATCAGAACATTTTCTTGTACTTAACAAATTCCTCTCCATCTAAACCCTTAACACTGTGGCAGTCCCAGTCTATGTTTGGAAAGTTAAAATCTCCTACCATAACCACCTTATTATTCTTACAAATAGCTGGGATCTCCTTACAAGTTTGTTTCTCAATTTCCCTCTGACTATTAGGGGATCTATAATACAATCCCAGCAAGGTGATCATCCCTTTCTTATTTCTCAGTTCCACTCAAATAACTTCCCTGGATGTATTTCCAGGAATATCCTCCCTCAGCACAGCTGTAATGCTATCCCTTGCTATCAAAAATGTCACTCCCCCTCCTCTCTTGCCTCCCTTTCTACCCTTCCTGTAGTATTTGTATCCTGGAACATTAAGCTGCCAGTCCTGCCCATCCCTGAGCCATGTTTCTGTAATTGCTATGATATCGCAGTCCCATGTTCCTAACCATGCCCTGANNNAGCTCTGGCAAATTTCCCTGCCAGTATATTAGTCCCCTTCCAATTTAGGTGCAATCCGCCCTTTTTGTACAGGTCACTTCTACCCCAGAAGAGATGCCAATGATTCAAAAATGTGAATCCTTCTCCCCTGCAAAAGCTCCTCAGCCATGCATTCATCTGCTCTCTCCTCCTATTCCTGCCCTCACTAGCACGTAGCACTGTGAGTAATCCAGATATTACTACTCTCGAGGATCTCCTTTTTAAATTTCTGCCTCGCTCTGTAATCTCCCTTCAGAATCTCAACCTTCTCCCTTCCTGTGTTATTGGTTCCAATGTGGACAATGACCTCTTGCTGGCCCCTCTTCCTCATGAGAACTTTGACTTCTTCTGATTTTGTGTACAATTGTGTGGCAATTCCCCATAAATGCCTCATGGTGGAGTTGTCTTAGAAAAGCTTTTCTCAAGGTGTCAGCTAGTTCATGAACATGTCTAAAGTATTGCAGTTGCAATGTGACCAGACCCTATAGCTTTTACTGCATCAAACATCCTCAGCCTTTTTTATTAATATCACATAAAATGAAACAAATTGGTGGAAAGATTAGCATCTATGATTGTGGGGACCTGAGAAGGGGGCTAATTTGAATAATCTAATCAGCACCTCTTTTTGAAGGTAGCTGTGAGTCTTATCTTTTGCAATCATGTATAACACTGAGCGCCATTGAATACGTGTGTTCATGGAAACTTTGCCTGCTGTTTATTGTTTAACTCTACACCATGGAGAGTTACTATAGAGCTTTAATCTTATCTGTTGGTTATGGTATTGAATTGCTACATTGCATACCACCTCTTACATTTAGAATGCATGCAACCTTTTGATTAGATTACATTACATTACAGTGTGAAAACAGGCCCTTCAGCCCAACAAGTCCACACCGACCCGCCGAACCGCAACCCACCCATGCCCCTACATTTACCCCTTACCTAACACTACGGGCAATTTAGCACGGCCAATTCACCTGACCTGCACATCTTTGGACTGTGGGAGGAAACCAGAGCACCCGGAGGAAACCCACGCAGACACGGGGAGAATGTGCAAACTCCACACAGTCAGTCGCCTGAGGCGGGAATTGAACCCGGGTCTCTGGTGCTGTGAGGCAGCAGTGCTAACCACTGTGCCACCGTGCCGCCCACATTAAGGTTACATTAAGAAATATTAAAAACTAATAAGAAATAGTTACTTGAAGCTGAGAAAGTATAAGCTCAGTTGTAAGAAGGCTCTACGAAGAAACTATCTTGTAGCTTCACCAGGTCGACACTTCATTTTTACTTACATTTGTTCTTGGTATGCTGTTCTGCATTCCTTATTGACCCAAGATCCTTCTCCTGACCTTATGGTTACCCAACATTGAGGAACATGATGGGTCTTGAGATTCTAGATTACAGTGAAATAAAATTCTGCTGTTTCTGAATGTAATCTAGATTTTTATAGATCCACGGAGCAGGAGAAATTCCTGATGAAGAGCTTATGCCTGAAACATTGACTCTCCTGCTCCTCGGATGCTGCCAGACCTGCTGTGCTTTTCTAGCACCACTCTCAACTCTGATCTCCAGCATCTGCAGTCCTCACTTTCTCTCTGGATTTCATAGATGTCCACTTTGAGCTGCTGGATACCATTTAGCACAATGGTAGAGTCACACAACATTTCTAGAACCATGGCTATTCCTCTTAAAACTATTTTTTTTTGCCTAGCATTCAGTGTGGGTTTGGGTGGGGGGAAGCGGAGGGGAGGGGGGGTAATGGTTAGGGCATGTCAGATCGGGTCTGCTGGCAGGAAGAAAGGAGCGTTGGGTCTCAAGGGGAAATCAGATCTCGTCTAGCAGAGAGCTTTCATGTCAGGGTCTGAGGGAGTGCAGCTGAGGTTGTGCCAGATAGGTATGAGATTAGTTGAATATTGACCCAGGAGTTAGTCTATATACTTTTTAATCTAACCGTTCCTGAGTAACAATTCAAATCTCATCAGAACCCTCCAAATTCTCCAATTTCAATTAGCATTCCAGGTGAAGAGGAATTGTCCAGCGCAATCTTCAATTTCCTGGACACTTCCTTCAGAGTATGCTACAATGGGTGATGCAGGATCCCCATGCACAACTCCCATCTACGCTGAAATAACAACTATCTGGCCATCAGAAAATGTAGGCCCAGGAGTCTTATTTCAGAAGGAGATGAGGAGGAAGTGAGGAATTTCTTCTATCTGCGGATTCTTCTGTGCAGATGACAATAAAGACTCATCTTCAAAGTATGTTCAAGGCTGATCAGATAGATTTTTAATTTCCATGGGAGTCAAGGATTATGGAAAACAGGGAAGAGAAACTGGGGCCATGATCATATTAAATGGGAGAGCAGCAGCCTCGAATGTGGAAAATGGCTGACTTCTGCTTTCATTTCTCAAGATCAGTTGGGAGCAATGTGAAGACGTATTTGAGTTAAACTACTTTTGATCAGTCACACTCAACAGCTCACACTGAGATTCTGGAGAAGCTGCTGTTCAAAGAACTCCTTCGCTCAGAAGTGCAATAACTTCTTGACAGGTAATTGCCAATTTTTCAGAAGGAACTTCACCTGTCTAACACTTCACTCACCTTCAGTTGCATTTCCAGCTGCCAGTCTTCATCATGGTATAGATGAAGTAATTCTATTCTTCCATGTCCGCAAGGTGCAGGAGAAGAAAGCAAATCACTGCCAGTTGTACCAACAGCACCACGAACAACACCATCAGCTGGTCCTATGGTAAATATGAATATATAACTACAAAGTAATATATATTGGGATGTCACGCAAGTGTAAGATCTGGGTTGTGTGCTTGAGTCAGCCTTGTGTGATTGTAGCCTGTCAGGTGGCAAAAGGTGAATGAAGAAAGATGACCACGGCACAACGTCCAGAAGACAATAGGGGCAGAACCTGATTGGTTAAGGGAATATAATATCGGCTTAGTGTGATTGGTTATGCTAATGTAACGGGGTAGGGCATGGCTTTTAGATCAACATAACTTTAGAGTACTCACGCTGTTCGGGGGCTTTCGGAGTTGGCTTCTCAGATGGCCACAGCTTTTGTTTGCAAGTAAAGGCTTATTATCTTGAGCAATTCTCTGCATCCCCTGGTGATTCCTAAAAGGTGCTATCAACCACAACAATCCCTCCTCAATTGCATGCCCCACAATTGGGTGGAAGGGAAGGACACAGAGATTCAGCTGGACGGAGGTGAGATACCCAACACAAGGTCTACAGGCAGGGTAAAAACTCACTCAATATTCCTGAGCACCAGCACCTCAGGATGATCAGCCCTCATGGTTGTTATTTTCAGTCTCCTGGAACAAAATATCCTTCACAGAAGACTGGGTAGGCAAGAATTGCCAGTAATGTCTAAGTCATACAAGAGGGACCCCTTCACCTTGCTGCTCTCTGTCTTTTACCCTCTTTTCTAGGATAGTGATCCACCTTGTGCTTTTCGTTTGTTAACCATTGTAACATAGACCACAGAGAGTCAGCCTCTTGTTGAAACAGATGACCTGAAGATTATTAACAAGGCTACACAGTTACAATATCAGAAACTTACACACACAGTCAGTGTTTGATGCTTACTGATGTTACTGGACATTGCATACACATAGCTGACTGACCTGGCTAACTCCATCACACAAACGGTGACTGAAGAAATAATGGATGCCTTTATACTGGAATGTCACAGGTCGTGATATTGTAAAATTGTCTGGAAGGTACAAACTTGACTGATTTGGAATCTATTCCTAAATCAAATAGAGGCAAGGACATAATTTCTTGTAGGTTCCTGTGACAGACATTGCAAGAGAGCAATGGGAGGAAGACCATTATTTGCTGCTCAGATACGGATGTGAGTTGCCTGCAGGGAGATGGGTAAGTGAAGCTCTAAGTTGTATTTTGTGCAGGAGAATGCCAGAAAGGTTCATGTTTGAGCCTTGATATCTGAAAGTGCTGTTCATCTGTCATCATGGTGTCTTCAGAGTGGAGAGACCTCACTTTTGCAATTCATTTCCTTGATCACTTCAATCTATTTCTGTTTTGTTGAAAAGACAGTCCTCTTCCATCCAACCTTGAGAGAGCCCACATTACTCTCATCCCTCATGTCCTTCATCATGACCTCCAGATTAGAATAAGATGAACGGGTGACAGGCATCCCATCTCTTCCCCATTCCTGTGTTACTGCAGTCTCAGATATCTGACAGTTTTTAAACTTGCCCGATATATGCTATGATCCCTTGTCCTTTAATTCAAAATCCTTCCTTTGACAGAATAGACATGTCATCCAACTTTCCCTCCCCAAGTGTTCAGGAGACCATTGACAAGACATGAACTGGATTGATGCGCTAAAGAGCAACTGCTGCTCTTACTGCATATGAAATCAGTTTGGAAACCTGAAAATGGTCTCAGCTTGTCACAAGGGAAAGGCAGTGTAGACTTCAGGCATGTCATTTCCGATCAGACATCCAGTCTACTAGTACAATTATGTAACCACTGTGCCACTGTATCTTTCAAAGAGCTCGGTCTGAAAATGTTTCGGTTAATCATTGTAAGTGCACAGTTTATGGAAATGAACTTTAATTAAGTACAACCTCAGTTGTTTGGCTTCATTCATTAAACTGTGTTCCTGCACCATTTCTAAAGCATCTTACTACATGATTGAAATATTAATCAAAGAAGTTTATTCCAGGAGCCATCAGTAAAATCCAAATTGTAGAGATTTGTCATCTGACTCGCAAAATAGAAAACTAATGGTAAACATGATTTGGGAATAATATTTTAACGACAAAAATCAGTGCCTCCCACTCTCTGAATCATTTTCTATTTTATGCTTTCACTAAATTGATTATCTTTCTACCGGCTCCATAAATGGTAGGCTAATGCAGCAAATAATTTCTCCATGGCTACAGTCAAACCTTCCTTTACAATTAACTGTGGAAGCTGTTATTTCAACTGCAGAGCTGCAGAGCTGCAATGCTGCATATCTTTAGTTTTTGTGCTTGATCATCACTTAAGCTCTGACATTTTGTTCACAAAATTGAAAGGAACTAAATTTAACAGAAAATGGAGACAAAAAATATTAATTTCTCTCCATAAGGTTTCATCTGAGATAGCGCTGACCTGAGATAGGGCATATAGTATCGTCTATTGATAATGGAAATTTTGGTTTAAAACGTGCTCCTTTCATGAGCACTGATATTCCTCATTATGATGCTGCATATTACACGCAATAATATACTTTGAATGATGTGCCATTTTTTATTGCATGCTTTTCCTTGTCCCTCCATTACATTGTGCCAAACAGATCCGCCATCCTGTGACGTGAGGCTTGTATCAATTATTTAATAGAAGTTAATACTTTGCAATCTCATATAACAGTTCTTTAATCAGTAATAGTGGGAGGTGTGTACTCTTTTGAATAATGTTTACTGTGTCAAGTTCATTTTTGAATATAAACATTACAGATATTGAGGCTGAGATATCATGTGCCTCTACGCTATCAATAAGACTTCCTCGAGCTACTGAGTCAAGTTTAGGCATTTTAAAAATGCAAGCAAATTGGAAAATACATCAGCTATTTCCTAATCATTTATGATAATGATTTTCCTCTCTGGATGTTAATAAGATTCAAAAGCAGATGCAAGCATATTTTAAAAATGAGAGGAGAAAGATTTCAAAAAGCCATGAGGGACAGATTTTTTACACAGAGGATGGTTCACGTGTGGAATGAACTTCCTGAGCAAATGGTGGATGCAGGCACAGGTACAACATTTAAAAGACACTTAGATAAGTACATGAATAGGAAAGGTTTGGAGTGATTTGGGCCAGGAGCAGGCAGATAGGACTAGTTTAGTTTGGGAGTAAGCTTGGTATGGACTGGTTGGATCGAAGCAACTGTTTCTGTGCTGTATGAGTGTACACTCTGACTATGGCTATGACTAAGTAAACAGCTAACCAAAATGGCAACGAAACTTGGTGCTGGTTACTGACAACTAAAATGAACGTGAAGGGAACAAGTGTTCCCGATAATTAAAGTTGCTAAGACAGGTCTCAAATCAGGAAGTCATTATTGTGTATCAAGTTAGCCAAACAAAACACATGGATGCAAAATTGCAAAATCTCCATTCCACTGCCAACATTGCAGTTGTTTGGAGTTCTACACTAGTTGCACTGTAGAACATAGACCATGTTCCAAAGCATGGGGATATTTAAGAAACCAGGGTTCATGCCTGCATCTGTCAAAGGGTCATATGGGGGCCTAGCCACATGAGTTTCTGGCAAATTGGAAGAATGCTCCACCATTTCAGCAGAGAGAATTAAAGTTGCTATTTAACTGAAAATAAAGTGTAAAAGGTTAGTTCTTCTTTCAAGAGGAATGATGTTGGTTATTAAGAGGTAATCAATCCTCTCTTACGATTTGGAGGTGCCAGTGTTGGACTGGGGTGAACATAGTTAAAAATCACACAACACCAGGTTATAGTCCAATCGGTTTATTTGGAATTACTGGCTTTCCACAACCACCTGACAAAGAAGCAGCACTCTGAAAGCTAGTGCTTCCAAATAAACCTGTTGGACTATAACCTGGTGTTGTGTGATTTTTACCTTTGATCTCTTAGATTTCCTAGAATTACTGTCACCAAAGCTGCTTAAGGCTTGATATGGAACTATGTTTTCTCTTATCTCCTGAGTCTAATAATGTCATGTTGACTGGAATCCTGGGAATTCACTCAAACAGGCCCAAAAACTGGCCCTCGATAGACAGCACTTCGAAGGTACATATATCCTTGCCAGTTCTCACCCCATATCCCAGTTGAAATTTTGATAGTTTCTTGCACAGTTAGTGATTAAGCAATTTCAGATCCATTTAAATTGCTGGTAAGTATTTCAACTCTCAAAGAATATTGGATCTTTTGATTTGGTCTCATACCCATACTGGATCTTAATGATTCAGAAATAGGTTATCAATCAACCCACACAACACAAGTTCAATAATGACAAATGCACAATCGTAGCTTTGGAGAACAACTTTCTATGGCACATATACAGTGCAGTTAGCAGTGAGGCCTACATACAGCAAATTCCTGTCCATTCATGGACTTTTGATTCCCTTTGTCTAAAATACTTTGCATTGCTTGTTGGTACTATGAACTTATATCACAAATTTGCTCCTAACTATATTGAGTTCATGGACTGTTTAGAAGAGTAACTGTAGAAAGACACAAAATGGCAATGGACAATCACACAAAAAATAGTATTTGACATGTCAAAAGCTGAAGATAACACCTCTGCCAGTCCCCTACATTTCAATCCACATATGGAAAATTATGTCCTGATATGTCAGGAAATATAACTGGAGCTGTATTCTCAGAGTGCATTGAAGGAGAGAATAACCAATTACTTATGTGCCATACCGATTATTGGAAACTAGACACAGATACGAGAGTGGAAAGTGCAAAGTACCAACCACTAGCAATGTCTGCGAATATTGATACATTTATATCATCACAGAAAGTTCACTGTCTCCACTTATCAGTAAATGATGACAAAATTGGTAATCATGTCTGGATCTGGTCATCTGCCTCTCCATATCTACAAATAGTTTTCTTCAGTAC
The DNA here is from genome assembly GCF_004010195.1 of Chiloscyllium plagiosum. Lineage (NCBI taxonomy): Eukaryota > Metazoa > Chordata > Chondrichthyes > Orectolobiformes > Hemiscylliidae > Chiloscyllium > Chiloscyllium plagiosum. Next base: position 53,525,577 of record NC_057724.1, read on the forward strand.
AACTTCCATGTTGAATGTCTTGCAGATAAATGAATAGCTGATGTTAAACTATCACAGACAGCATACTTGATGACAATGCGATGGATCACATTGAAGATGACATGATCACAGTGATTTTGCACATGACTGAAAATCTTGTTACAGAAAAGATGTTGAAAGCAGAATCAATGATTGCGTGTATTGCAGAAAGTAAGTTAGTCCCTTGAAACCATGTGGCCTCATGTAGCAGATAAAAGAACTAATCTTGTATTGTAGAGTATTCAATGAACTTGTGTGTTTGAAGCCAACTACATCACAAGTGGAATTCAGGTAGTTATCCTGAAAGTATTGCAGTGACATTTGGTGCATCTTGCTCATGAATAACATCTGTGCTTTGTCAAGATGAAACAGAGTGTACATTAAGCAAACTGGTTGTCAACAATAGATCACCAGGTCTATTGTTCCTCAGGTGACTACCCTTAACATCAATGCAATACTTAATGGTATGTGGCATTAAGGAGCCCGAGAAAAACTGGAGTCAGTGGGAAATAGGGAAAACCTCCCATTGGTTGTTCAGACCTAGCCAAATAGAAGGTGGTTTTGTTTTTGTAAGTCAATCATCTCAACTCCAGGATATCTCTCCAGGACTTCCTTATGGTAATGTCCTTAGCTCAAACCTTTTCAGCTACTTCATTAATAACCTTTCATCCACATGTCAGATGTGGTGATGGTTCACTGATGATTGCACAATGTTCAGCACCATTCTGAAATGATGATGTTTCAGATACTGTAGTATACATGTCCACATGGAGCACATCTGGACAACATCCAGGCTTAGCCTCATGAGCATCAAATAACATTCATTCGCACAAGTGCCAAGGAATGGTCACCTTCAACAAGAGAAAATCTAAAAATCTCCCCTTGACAGCCAATAGAATTATCATGACTGAATCTCCAAGATCAAAATACTGGAGGTTACTATTGGCCAGAAATATAGGCCAAATGTATAAACACTCTGGTTACAAAAGCAGGTCAACAGTTAGGAATAGTGCAGTGAGTCACACACACCTGTCTCCCAAAGGTCTGCCACCATCTACAAGGTACCAGTCAAGGGGCTGATGGACTACTTTTCAATGACATGTATGGGTGCAGCCCCAATTATTCTCAAAAAACCTCAACACTATCCACGGTTTGATCAGCATGCAATCCCTCTATCTTAACATTCACTCTCTCCACTATTGATGTACAGTGGCAGTGGTATGTACCATCTGCAAGATGCCCTGTGATAATTCACCCAGTATCCTTCAACAACAGCTTCCATACCTGTGATTTCCAGCTTCTTGAAGGACAGCATCAGCAGTCGTTTGGTAGTGCTTACATCAGTAAGGTCCCTTCAATCCATGCACCATCCTGATTTGGAACCATACTGACATCCTATCACTGTTTGTAGATCAAAATCCTGGAAACCCCTCCCAAACAGATTATACCCGCATTCCAAGGACTTAACAGTTTAAGAAGGCAGCTTTTCACCACCTTCTTATTCTGATTTGGTCCTATAGAGATAACATGAGTTTGTCATGTTTTGACTGTTTAATGCAAAGTCAAACTCCAACTTCACATTATGGTTCCTGAGTGCATGTTCATTCAGTAAAATATAATTTTGTTTTGCTGTGTGACTTTGTTATTAATTCTGTTTCATGATTCTGGCATACCCACTGGAAAGCAGAGATGGATTAAGAATGGTCAGCATCAGTTGAAATTTATGACTCACCATGAGTTTGGCCAGCATTGTTCTGGTTAGAGAATGTGAGATGGATCAATATGCGCAAAGTAGCCACTCTGATGTATGAGCTCTCAGATTCTGGATCAATGGTGCTGGAAGAGCACAGCAATTCAGGCTGCATCGAGTATGAGCTCTCAGACTGCCCTTGATCTCTGTGTCGACTTATTCTATTTCACAATACAATTGTAAGTTATATAGTCATTCATTGGATGTGAACATCACTGGTTAGGCCAATTTTTATTGCCCATTGTTAATTGCTCTGAAGAAGAGAATGGCAAGCGGCCTTCTTAAACAACTAAGTCCTTGGAATGTAGCAATAATGATAGTCCTTTGGTTGAAGATGGGAACCTCAGCAGAAATAGAGTGAGTGCGATTTATGGGGGAGTAGGCAGTTGGTCTTTTGCTAGCAGAATGGAGAATATCATTGACCCTTTTCCTATATTGCTGTTTATTTTTTCAAATAGCTGAAGCTGCCCTGATTTAGTGGCAACCTTGGACCAGGTTGGGATGGCCTGATGCCTATTCATCCTTGGTGAAGATGATGGCCTGCACCAAGGCCTTCAGATCCCTGCAAAACACAAAATCAATTTCTCCTTATCTTCCATATCCCGAGCAAATGTCAGGAATTGTGCAGGATATGTCCAAGCTGACCATACTTCTCTGACTGCACAACGACGTTTAAAGGTGGCACCATGGCTGTGAATGCATGGTGTATTACATGGACATTCTTTCGAGAAAGCAGTGAAGTCTAGTTGCCACTTATCTCCTCTGATGTCTATGTCGAGAATTCTCTGCATCTAGTTTGTTCACAGCTGGTAATAGGATAGGAAACTGCATATTAATTCAATGAGATGTACACTTAGTAAGGTCATTAACAAATAATAATTCCCCTTAATAGGTGACTCGCCATTCCCTCGCCAATCTCACCTCAGTGCCTGGAACTTAGTTAAAAGTTGCAACAAGGTGTTCCTGCAATTGTGGTAGGACTTTCACTGGAATTCTCATGCAATTCTGCCACATTTCTGACAATAGCCCACATTGTTTAAGCTTCTGACTGTTATGTTCAATTGTTTGGTGCTTGATTCTATGCGTCTGTCACTACATGCAATCGGTCAAGCCAAGGCGTGGAGAGAAACAGAAACCAAGCTAAAGGAAGCAGACCTTTTAAATACTCATGGTGAACAAAACTCATGGTGTCATTTCTGGATATCACTGAGGCACAAAAGGCAACATTCCATGCTTGACTGAGGTGAAAAGTTGAATTTTGCTCAGGCTTTGTGGCAGCATAAAGGTGATTTACTTGATAATGCATGCATTCTGGGTGAATGTTGAATTCCTCCCACACTCAGCCAGTGCAACTCAAGGCTTAAGACATCAGGAAGGGTCCATTGTTTTGACTTGGATTTGCTCCCAATGCAGTTTTATATTCACAAAACATAATAATCCCCATGCATGAGCCCACATGACCTGAAAATGAACCCCTGTGTATAGCTGCTGCAGAATAAATCATCCTACTTTTTTACAAATTTGTTCTGGGATAATAAGTAGGCTTCACTACTTCTGAAAAGATCAGTCATACCCAACATTTTTACAATAGGTTAAACTTTTAACCATTTTTACATTAGCATTTCTTACAATAGTAGGTATTCTGGTGAGAGACATTAAACAGTTCAATACGGAATCTCAAATCCTGGAAGCTGTTCACAAAAGATTAAACAAAGCTGGGGTGTGGTCCTTTAGACATCTTTTAACAGGATTAATTTTTTTGTGTTTCAGAATACAATTACAATATTGTTTCACTGTCTGTCATGTAAGTAAACCAAACACTCACCATGGGAAATTACTTTTATAATGTGTCTTAATTCATTTGAAAAATAGACTGCTTCTTTGCAAAATGTTCAATTGGATTGAAGTGATCAGCTAAGTATCAATAATCTGTACACCCTATAAATACTCAGGTAAAGGTAACCTGAGCCCATTTTATAACTTGGCCTGCCAATTTTGATACAACTTCAATTCAAATCATATGTTTGGTATGTGCCAAATGCATGTGAATAGAAGATTATTTGACTACAAGAAGCCTTTAACCAATTACCAGTTGTCACCAACATATTGGGCAAATGTCACACTAGGTATCGTCATTGTGACAAAACCTAAGTGGTCCTATCTGGCATCTGTCCCTTTTTAACAGGTACAGGTAGTTCTCCTATAATGCTGTAGTTGTGTTCCTGTGTGATGTCATGTTATAGAAAATTGTGCAATAGAAGTAATGGGGTATATAGAAAAAATTGGAGTTAGGGACTCCAGTTTAGCAAACTTGTCCATTTCTGGTCAGTTACAGAAATGCCAAGTTGTCACAAGTGAAATTTCCTAATGTATTGTATTCCTGGATCATTGTGGAGTGGAACTTATCCAGAACACAACTCTGTGCCATTAAACTTTGTGAAACTTCCAGAAGTTATTTTTGGTGCAAGTAAAATCTTTTTTTTTGAGGGGGTCTCTAAAGGTCTGGAATGCTCCGAATAGCTGGAGGGTTTGCTGCGTCTCTGGTTTCAGGGAGAATGAGGGGCAGAAACTCTGAGATCCTCTCACCTCTCCCCCCACTTTTCAAATGGAGACAGGGTGAACTTGGATCAGGCATAACTTGGGGATGGGTAGCGTGGGGAGAAATGAGGATCACCAGTGGTCCATTCTTAGTTTCACACCACCCCCCCTTCCACACACATACACCCTCTCTTGTAAAATTGGCATGTGTTGAAGCTTCAGATAGCCAGCTACTGAGCCTCTGCTTAAAAAAAAGGCACTGCTAACTCTGCAACACTTGCTGGACATTAGATTCAGAGTCCCTACAGTGTGGAAAGAAGGCCTTTGGCCCAACAAGTCCACACCGACTCTGAAGAGTAACCCACCCAGACCCATTCCCCTACCCGATATTTACCTTTGACTAATGCACCTAACCTACACATCACTGAACACTACAGGCAATTTAGCATGGCCAATTCTCCTAACCTGCACATCTTTGGATTGTGGGAGGAAACCGGAGTACCCGGAGGAAACCCATGCAGACACCAGGTGAATGGGCAAACTCCACACAGACAGTTGCCCGAGGCTGGAATTGAACCCAGGTCCCTAGTGCTGTGAGACACCAGTGCTAAACACTCAGCCACCATGCTGCCCATCACCGTACCTGCACCTTCTTCCACTCCCTATCTCTCTCTCTCTTCCCACTCCTCGACCCCCAACCTCCCAACTCTGTGCATGATCCCAGTAAGCATTCCAGCAAAATATTCCAATGTTCGCTTCCCCTACCTTAGATGCAGACAAAAATAAAAAATGACATACACACAGACAACAACCTGTTACAAGAGATGTGCCAGCAGAATAAATTACAGCAAGCTGGAAATACAGGGAATGAAATCGTGTAATAATGAACAGGAGCTGGTTTTATCAAAAAAAATCTGCAATTCATAAATCTTGTTACAGCCAAATCATGTTTACGAAACTTGCATTACAGGAGAACTACCTATAGAGTACAAAAAAATGGAAAAGATACCAGGACTGCCCAAGACTTTTTTGTTATATAGTATGCAAATTTGTCCCTCAAGCCTGTTACCAGATAGGCCAGGATAATTATCAAACTTACAATCTCAAATGTATAAGGATTTAATTATTTGTAAATATAACATCAGGTTAGTTGAACCTAACAGTTGTAAATTTCCAACAAGTGTTGGAACAACCATTCTGAATTTCAGCTCATAGAGATATATTGCAAATTGAGATTTTAGTAAGTTTACTCCTCAACCAGTTAATGAATTTGATTTGAAGTTGGGAAGGGAGGGAGAAGAAGAAAAAGAAAGCCTCTCCTTCTGTGAATTACATTTCCAGATAGATCAAGAAACAAATGGGAAACTACTCGAAATTATGAGACCAAAAACTGATATTGGTATCCTCACTAAATGCAGCAGACCATATTTGCAAGCAGCAACTAGAAATATAATTTTAAAAGTCTTTTTCGATAAAATGTGTGAGAACAAATTCACATTTTCACAGAAAGACTTTTAGATGTAGCTATTTATTTATTCATAAACAGTTTGTTGTTGCAGTTTTTTATTTTTTCATTGTAAAGAAGGTAGATGATACAGATTCAAGGAGATAGATAATAGTGTTTCAAAGACATAGATAATGATTTTCTATTACCTACATTTTGTAAATAGTTACAATATTATGTGTTTTTGCACATTTTTGTTCAATAAATACATCCAAAGCATTAGAAATGGAAAAACATCTGAGTGATGCTTCTGGACTGAGATATTTTGGAGATAAAATAATATTCCAGTAACCACAAAGGTAATTAACAGGCAGAGTTTTCTTATTGTTATCCTGAATATGCTATTCATCATTTAGACATTTCAGCTCAATAGTAAAAGCTCCCTAAAATACATAGGCATTTGGTTCAATTTGTAGATCAATTTAAGATATCAGATCTTAGAAATCTAATTAAAAATTATGGGAAAGACCAAAAATGAAAATTTTATGGTTAGCATCCTAGTGAAAAGGTGCCTACTGCATATTTCTGTTCGTCATTTCCATTTTCCTTTGAGTTGTTACTTGATTAAGCATTTAATCTGGATCTTAATGAATACCTTTTGTAGGCCTGCTTTAGTATCCAATTCCACGCTTTATAATTGCTCAATAAAGGAAGCTATTAGAACACACAATCTAGGATTGAAGAAAAGTGATTTAAAGAGAAAGAAATTTGGTTACGTTGCACCACTGGAGGCACAGTACCACCTTTCAGAGGGTCCCTTGTGTCAGTGGCTTCCAGTGCCGCCCGCATGGTGAGCCCTAATCAAAGTGGTGTCTGCACAGGCATCCATAGTGCATACAATGTAGCCTGTGAAGAAACATTAACCTACTGTTGCAAAACTTAACCAGTTGATGCAATACCACAATTTTGAATTTGATCAATGTTCATCCTAGCAACAAATGTATGTATTTTTGTGCAAAAATCAACCATGAATCTGCAAGATGGAAGCTTCATTACTTAAAAGGTCAGAGATTCAAATCGCAGGCAGGTTTTTTTGACAACCGTTTCTATAGTAAAGTAATTAGAAGTACAAACAATTATTCCAGAATGCAATAGTGGCATTCTTGTGTGACAAAAACCCTGTATACAAAAATGGCGGCACGGTGGCTCAGTGGTTAGCATTGCTGCCTCACAGCGCCGGGGATCCGCATTCAATTCCCACTTCGGGCAACTGTCTGTGTGGAGATTGCACATTCTCCCTGTGTCTGCGTGGGTTTCCTCCGGGTGCTCCGGTTTCCTCCCACAGTCGAAAGATGTGCAGGTTAGGTGAATTGACCATGCTAAATTGCCCGTAGTGTTCGGTGGATTAGTCATGGGAATGGTTCTGGGTGGGTTGCTCTTTGGAGGGTCAGTGTGGACTTGTTGGGCCAAAGGGCCTGTTTCCATACTGTAGGAAATCTAATCTAATCACATAAACAACACTTAAAGTGTTGGTGACCTAATCACCTTATAGGCAACGCACACTTTAAAAGAATGCACTTTAGAAACAGTGTTCCCAAATCACCCAATTGTGTTACAGCCAATTCGCAAAAATGCGTTATGGCAGAAATGCCTGTACTTTGGGGAGTTTTGGAGGTCTTTTGTCCAGAGTATTTAGATTTGCTGGAGAGTGTTGCTGTCCTTTACATGAAAGGGAGAAGTATAGTTGGCTTATGTTCCCAAAGACTGCGACAGCTGGTGGGGTACAATGACAGTGCTTCTTAACTTGCACCACAAAAGGGAATGGAGGAAATGCAAATTCATCTTGTTTGCTAATTTGGAGCGAGGCTCCTGCTTGATTCTTGAAATTTGGAATAGGTTTATATGGAAGCCTTCTGTCAAAGACATTAATTAATTTATTTTAAATAGATGAACTACTTCACTCAGTTAACTGAAAAAAAAGCCACATAAATGTGTTAAGTTCATTGGCTAATACTGCTACCACTGATTTCACGGCTGTAAAGTAGTTTAATTCACAAAGGAAATGAAATGCAAATAACAGAAGCCGTGGAACAAAGTGAAGTCTTGCAGAAGGTATTATCTTGTGAAATTCCAGTAAATCATCAGGAAGGCAAATAATTGGATTGAGGTTAATGAGGTTCCACTGTATCAGAACTGAGCATCTGTCACAATCCCCTATAAAATAACAACCAATTTACAAATTCTATTATTACAGAAATCAATTCTCTCTCTCCTCTCTCTCTCTCTCTATATATATGTATATATAAATAACATTGATATATTTATGTGAAATATAACTGCACACCTTATTAGCTTCGAAATAATTACCATTGTTATAGTCAACAGCAGGGTTTAGATGGTTTGGACTCATGTACAGCTGATTACCTTAGAAGATGGCTCAGAAGTAAAATTTAACTCCATTATCATTAATCAACTCAATGTTGTTCACAAGATCAAAGATTTTGATTTACTCCTTTACTGTCTTCCATGGGTCAGTTGGCAATTATTAAATGACTCATAATAAAGTTTTTTGTGTCCAATTTAATGAGTCTGCTGGTGATTTGTGCATTTGGATAAGAATTGCTGCTTGGTGCAAATGTGTGTTTTACATCAGGCATGTTAGCTGTCTTTAATGGCTTCACTTTGTCACAGGAGGTACTTGTTTTTTTTCCAATTTCTTCAGGTCTTAATTACATTTCTCGAAAACAAAAGCCACCATACCTATCCCACACAACTAACAGTCTGTTCATACAGGTTAATATATGTAATCTCTTGATTGACAGGACTTCCAATTGCATTTAAAATAAGGTTCTGTTGTCTATGAAAGTGACATCAAGCAAGTGTTTAGCTGTTCTAATTTGCATATCAATAGCCTCTGGTGTACACTTAGAATGATCAATAACATTTCTTTCTCTTTTTCCATTTCCTAAGGGAAGAATCTACCTTTCAAAATCATTATACAGCCAACCATGCCTAATTATTTCAAGTTCATTTGGATCGCATACATCTTAGGTAATACAACTATCTATTATGGGGACAGAAAACAGATTTGGAATCTTTTCAAGGAAGAAATAATTTAAGACTTGGAATGAGGTCACAAAACTTTCCATTGATTGACCTTCCTGCATTCAGAATAAGTATGAAGATCTCTTCTAGACATCCAGAACTTCCAGTGATGAATGGATGAGTGAATCCTATTGACTTCTCTTGCATACAACAGCTAATGTTTGCATTGCAGGTTTTACAATTAATGGTTATTTTGTGCAATACATTATTATATTCTTCCCTTCTGTTTGTAATTATTCAGTTTTGTTCATTCTACAGATATGAATAAAAAATGGGAAAATGTTGAGATGGAGGAAATTTGAAATAAATACATAAGTGCTAGAAATACTCAGCAGGTCTGGTAGTATCTGCAGCGAGAGAAAAACAAAGTTTTTTTTTAGTTAAATATGACTTTTTGAATATAGTTTTTGGAGAAGAGTCATAATTGACATGTAATATTAACTCTTCATCTTCATGTTGGTCACAAGGACCCTGACCGCAAAGTAAAACAACTTCCTTTGGATTCTGCAGGATCCCCGCGTTTAGCTCTTATAAAAACATAACAACACAAGAACTCGGAGCAGGATCAAGCAATTCAGTTTCTTTTGCATGCTCTGCCACTTAATACAATTGTGGCTGATCTCATCTTGGCCTCAACCTCATTTTCCTGCCTGCTCTCAATAACCCTTTAACCCAATACTAATTAAAAATCTATATAGCTCCTCTTTAAGATTACTCATGGTCCAGTGCAGTATTGAGTAATGAATTCCACAGATTCACAACCCTTGAGTGGTGCAACTTCTCCTCATCTCTGTTTTAAATCTACTATCTCTTATCTTAAAACTATGACCTCTTATTCTAATTGTTCCACATGGTGAAACATCTTTTCTACATCTACTTTGTCAATCCCCATTAGCATTTTATGTACCTCAATTAGATCTCCTCTCACTCTTCTAAACTGCAGAGAGTATTGGTCTGAACTTCTCAATCTCTCTTCATAAAATAAGCCACTCATCATTGGAATCAATCTAGTGAACCTGCTCTGAACTGCCTTCAATGCAACTACATCCCTCCTCAAGGGACCAAAACTGTCAGCAATAATTCAGGTACGGGATCTGACTAATGCCTTGTACAGTTGCAGCAATGCTTCCTTAGTTTATGCTCTATTCCTTTCAAGTCAACTAACAAAATTCCATTTTCCTTCCGTACTACCTGCTGTACCTGCATTCTGGCTTTCTGCATTTCATGTATGAAGACATCCAAAGTTCTCTGCACTAAAGCACTTTGAAGTTTCTCTTCATTTAGCTTATAGGTTATCTTTCGATTCTTCCGAATAAAATGGATAGCCTTACACTTATCCACATTAAACTCCATCTGCCAAATTTTGGCCCATTCACTTAACCTATCCATTTGTAAAACTCTTTTTTTATTGCAATTTACTTTGCCACTTACTTTGGGTTTGCATAATGGCTGCTTGGTCAGTGAAAATCCAGAAGACTGATTACATGTAGACCTCGATTTTCTCACAATTCATGGACACTTAAAGTTAAATTTAATGTAATTGACCTCAAATTGGGGCATTCTAAGCTTTATCTAATCTAAGATCTTCTTGCTAAAATGCATAACCCACCTTACGTTCCATCTGTCAAATTTTCAGCCACACACTTAACTAGTCTGCAGTCTCTTTGTGTCATCTTCATCAACTGCCTTGCCACTTATTTTTGTGTCATCCAGAAGCTTGGCTATAATATAATCATTTTTTTTTATCTAAGCAATTAATATCTATTGTAAGTAATTGTGGCCTTAACATTGATTCTATGACACTCCACTGGTTACTGGTTGCCAGCCTTAAAAAAAGACCCTCTAATCTTATTCGGTGTCTTCTATTAATTAGTCAATCCTCTATCCATGCTAATACACCACCTCCAAGACCATGGGTTTTCACCTTATTAAGTCAATTCATGGTTGGCACTTTATCAAATACTTTCTGAAAGTCCAAATATATTACATTCACGGCTTTCTCTTTATCTATTCCTTTCAAAGGATTCCAGCCAAGATTTCCCCTTCATGACGCAAGGTTGACTCAGATTGATCATACTTTCTATTACTTTCTTTATTATAGATTCTGGTGTTTTCCCAATAACAGATATTAAACTAATGGACTTATCGAGAACTGCTTTTTGTCTCTTTTTCCTTTCTTAAATAAAGATATTATATCAGCACTTTTCCAATCCACTCTACTTTTCCAGAATCTAAGGAGTCCTAGAAAAGTATTGCTCGGGCATCCACTATCCAGAAACTACCTTCTTTAATATCTTTGGATGCACCCCACCAGGTCCAGGGGACTTACAGTCTTTCACGCCATTAGTTTCCCTAGTACTGTTTTGACATTAACGGTTGTTGTATTTATTTCCTGTTCTTTTGCCCCTTGATTATTCAGCAATTTTGGAATATTATTAATCTCTACTACTGTGTAGACTGATGCAATGTATTTATCCAACCCTCTGCCACTTGCTGGTTTCCCATTATTACTTCCCCAGCCTTGTCTTTGTCTATTTTATTTTCAGCAGAGCTCTTTTTATTCGTTACATTGGCACAGACAGAAAATGATTACAAACAGCAACTTCTGCAACCTCTCTTTCTGCAAGTGCTATCCAATGGGAGTAACGTCTTCAATCTGGCCGATTTTCATCTCAGAGCGATCCAGAGCTCTCAAAGCAGAGGGGGCAACATGTCTGGGGTCTTGGTCCTGTTGCCTCCAGTGGCATGTAGCTCAATATGTAGGGCAATGATGCCTCTCTGGGACATGTCTTTAGCATCCAACATGGCAACAGATGGGAAGGGGTCATCTCTGTCAGCCTTCACCTTCAATCCACCAGCGATATTGCAGATAGATGTTTACTTGGACCAAAGTATCATTGATAGAAGCAAACATATGGCAGACTCTGAAAACATTCTCACCCTCAGCCACCTCTTAAGTAGGACAGACCAATGCTCGCACAGAGAGCAAATCATTAGTGAAGGAGCCTTCTACTAGATTTGAGTTTTCATCTTTTTTTCCCATTTTCTCATATGAATGCTGACTCAAGCTATGATACTCACCATACAGAATCTTAGAATCCATACAGTGTGGAAGTAGTCATCAGTCCAACACAGCCACACCAACCCTCCAAAGAGCATCCCACCCAGATGTACCCATCAACTTGAAGATTTATATTAATGGTCAATTGTGAGATGAAAATATGACACATTTTCATCTAGTTATTGTACGCATGTGTTAAGATGGACAAAGCACAGTTTACTACAGTGCTGCTCAGGTTATATTCAACTTAGCTAAGATCCCATCCTTCACGATCCCATATTATCATAAATGGGATTTAGCTGGCCAGTGTACATCTGCAGGAGTAGTTTGGAGCTGGAATTTATTGATTTTTCCAGTGCTGTTTCCACTTAATTTGAATAAGATACATGCTTTTTTAGCAAGGTTTCTGCTAGTTATCCATCAACTTATATCAGTTGAAGCACAACAAATTAGAAATTATTTCTGGCCACAAATATTAGAATTCTTAAGTATGGTAATACAGATACACATTCTAAAGGTTTCATTCAACTGGACAGACAAGTATAAGAGTCTATGATCCTTACACGGGAGTTAATTTGACAATAGCCAGGTACTAGACATTTTTTTGCTCGTGTTTTGATCATGGTTTGTTAATTGTCTAGAGCTCTTCCTGTTTATTAATCTTCTTGTTACAAGAACAGTACCATACCATTATACTGTTCAATCAAGACTATGACACTGTTGCACAGACCTCAACCACTCCACATATGTTCCTGCTCATTAGTTTTGAACCCAGTTTGAATTTGAATTTGAATTTAATTGAATTTATTGTCACGTGTACCGAGGCACAGTGAAAAGCTTTGTCTTACGAGCAAGACAGGTAGATCACCTAGTTAAATAGCATAGATAAGCAAATAATAGGTAAACAGAAGCAAAAACAAAACACACAAGTACAGGCAAATGCTAAGGGTTTCTGAGTCCATTCAGTATTCTAACAGTAGGGTAGAAACCATTTTGCTGGTACATGTGCTCAGACTTCTGTACCTTCTCCCCAATGGTAGAGGTTGTAGAAAAGCATTGCCAGGGTGGGATGGATCTTTGAGAATGCTGGCAGCCTTTCCTTGACAGCGGGCCGGGTAGATGGATTCTATAGATGGGAGGTTGGCCTTTGTGATTGTCCGGGCAGAGTTCACCACTCTCTGTTACCATCTCCGATCTTGAATGGTACAGGTAGTGATACATCCAGACAGAATGCTCTCAATGGTGCAACAAAAAGGTTGGCAAGGGTATTCACCGTCATGCCAAATTTTCTCAGCTGCCAGAGGAAGAAGAGATGTTGCTGTGTCTTTGCACATTACACACTGACCTGGTCCATAACTTGGGTGCTCTCATTTATATTCAGTCAGGTTTTGTCCCTTCCATCAAAACTGAGGTAACAATAGGATGTACAGGTCTATTGTCTGAGTTTAGTTTTTCAGAATACAAAGATTAGCCCTTTGCCTTACATATGTGGTTTGATTTCAAATAGCTGGGTTTGCTATGGAACTATGTGTGAAATGCATACAATTTCTTTGCAGCAGTCAAACTATCAAAATATTAATAGTTAGCAATGAAGAATGGCTTGTGGCATCCTCTCCAGAGATTCAACTGGACAGTTTACAGACATTAATCTGTAAACAACAACATTTAAAATCATATTACCACATGCTCACAAAAAAATCAATTTGTCAGGCATTTGTTGAATTTACATAAAATGAAGTTTTAAAAAGCAGAAGATAAAACTGAAAATGTTCCTTTGTCTGCATCCTGTCACACAGGGTCACCTAAAAGCATGATGTAAGATCGGTTGGGATCAGAATGTATGAAGGATTGGCCTGATATTCTTTTTGTTCAAATTCCAGTGCTGGAAACCCAGCAATGTGTCCTATAAAATATTACTAGTGACAGTTTATTTTGCACACTCAGTGGGATTTCTCATTATGATTGATTGCATGTCAGGTTAGTTTCCAGTTTATTCCTATTAAGAGTATAACTAACATGATTGTCTCAACAACCTGAATAGAAATTTATGATCCAAAAGAATTTTCCACCTGCAATCATAACATTAGCTGATCTTCTAACGCTCAACCACAGGCCGTACTGTTAATTATCATTTTAATTGTGAATTTCTGATAACTGTTTTCGCTGAGATTGGGCAAATTATTAGTGTCACAATTTATTGATGATTTGGAGGTGCCACCTGACGAAGGAGCAGTGCTGTGAAAGCTAGTGCTTCCAAATAAACCTATTGGACTGTAACCTGGTGTTGTGTGATTTTTAACTTTAATTTACTGAGTTAGAAATCAAGTCCTATTATCCTGCAGTGTCCCAAATGTGATACGATTTAATCAAGCTGCCCAAAGTTCTCAACTTTCAAGACTGATGAACCTAGATTAAAAGAAAACATTCATTAGATTTCAGTACTTAACAAGAAAAATCCATTGATTCCAGACAGATTGTTTTTTTAACAGGAAAGAAACATGAATTACTACCCTATAATTCTCTATAACATACGCTGCACCTCTTTTAAAAAAATACATACACATACAAGAAGAAACACAAAGAGACAAGGTACGATACAAAAGAAGGAACAAAGAAAACGTCTTCAGTTTCCTTTTAACATTTTGACGAGGATGTGAGGTTGTGGACACAATAAGTCTCACACTTCTGTTCACTGTTTGAGGTTGACCCTCTCTGAAGGTGATTTTCTCTTTTTATTTTCAAGACGTAATTTGCAGAGAGAGAGAGAGTGATGAGCTAACTGCTTGCAATGTTCTTTCCGTCTTCACTCACAGAAGGGAGAGACAAAGAGAGAGTTGCTTCCTTCTTCACAGGCTGAATGTTTCTGCTCTAGAGCCCAAACACAAAGCTGCAGCTATTCATGCAGGAGCACATTACAGCTACAATATTATGAGTTCCTGAACATATTTACTGATCCTGATTGAAAAATCAATCAAAAGTCAATCACTGGGCAAAGCTGCTCGGATTGTTGTGGTTCCATAAAAAGGAATTTTCCAAGTATTTATTGCGCAGTATGAGATTTCATTTAATAGCTATTACAGCAGTACTTAACCTTCCAAAATTTTAACACATGAAAGCAAAAGGAAGAAAATAAAAACACAGAGGTTACACTGCCCAATGAACTGATGTCAACAATCAGGATTGTGACAGGAATACTCCCCACTTGCCTGGATGAGCGTGGCTCCAATAACACTCAAGAAGCTTGACACCACCCAGGAGAAAACAGTCCACTTGATTGGCACCACTTCCAAGTGCATCCACTCTTTCCACCGTTGATACTCAGTAGCAGCAGCTGTATGTACCATCTACAAGATGTACTGCAGAAAGTCTTTTGAGAGTGCCTTCCAAACCCACAACACTTGCACCTGGAAGGAGAAGGGCAGCAGATACATGGGAATACCATGACCGACAAGTTCCTCTCCCAGCCACTCACCATCCTGACTTGTAATATATCGGAATTCCTTCACTGTCACTGGGTCAAAATTCTGGAATTCCTTCCCTCAGGACATTGTGGGTCAACCTAGAGCACATGGACTGCAGTGGTTCAAGAAGGCAGCTAAGCAGCACCTTAGCAACTAGGTCAGGCAATAAATGCTGGCCAGCCAATAATGCCCATGTCACATGAGTGAATGGAAAAATACAGAAGTATTGTGAGTCCTTAAGATTTTAAAGGGGTGGTGATGTGTAAAAAGGAGACACAACACAAGGCAGATGCTGTGAGCATCCATGTAAACACAGAGTGAGTCAGCATTGAGAAAACATACAGCTCAGAGATGCATCATCTATTGATGTCCAAGATGGGTGCCTGCCCCTACACACAGTGGCCTGCCAGCAGCATTGCAATGAAAGGTGCTAGTGAGCTCTAAAATTCTGTTTTGAACTGATGAGCCACAGTATAAATGAGTTGGAGACGTGCCTTTACGGTGTGGTGAGGGTGGTGCTTTGCTAATGCCAGCCTCTGTGAATGGAAGGTGAAGGTGGTTGCTTCCTTGGATCATTCCCTGAGATGTTTGGGAATTCTGGCCACATTGAAGAGGATGCCAGCAATCTGCAGCTGTTAGGTGACCATTCTGACATTGATGTTGAGAATTTCTACCTACCTGGGAAAACAACAGCCTCTATGTAAATGAGGTATTAATGAGACAAAATTGCATGCAAATAGACCCTTCACTGCTTTCCAGTGGTATCTAGTTGTTGAAACTTTATGTAGAAAACAGATCGTGGTCTCAACATTAAGAATCTTAGTTTTCCATTCTCACCATATTATGCCAACCACCTTGCCCTTGTGCATATTGTTCAGGGGCTGGGAGAGTTCTACTTTTAGTTTAGTCCATTTGAGAAGAGTATTTTCTAATTGTCCAGGTTAGCATGCATCAAGCTGTGGAATAGTTGTGTCTTGAAGATTTAAAATGAAATCCTCAGTCTATATGGAAGATGAGCAGGCTTCCCACTCCACTCTACAGATACTGATAGAATGGGTCCAGACCACGGTTTCTTACAAAATTAACAATGAAATGTTATTGACCCTATAACATGAGTTGACTACATTCCTCCAAGTAACCAGAATGAAATCAAACTGAACTCTTATTGTCAGCTTGATGAATATCAATATGATGGCTCAGACATAATATATCTGGAATATTAGTACCTTAGGATCAAAAACTTTGACTAGTTTCTTTGCATCAGAGTAGATGTGGTTTTAATACCTAGCTGTGCAGCTCTGGTCATAACTGATACAGTCATAAAATGAGATTAGATCAGCAAAGTTAGATGGTTGGTAAATTGGAAATGTTTGACTAGATTATACAATTTAGACTGTTTATATTTGTAACATTTCTAAATATTGTGAAAATAAACCCCTCTGTGAGATTCATGCACAGTCAGCAACTTCAAGTAAGCCTGAAGTTAATTGACACCACGATGACAATTATACTCTCAGTGAATCTATGCCACATAGTCAGGCTGAACTTACTTTTTCTGAACTAAGTTAACTTAGCTTCATGTGATTAATTTGACATATCGATGCTTTGCTTTAAGAGGTTATGTAAAGTTATTTCAACATTAACTTAACATGAAAAGAATAACTGATTCCAAATGCCATCTTCTGTTTAATTCGCTCATGAAGTGGGTAGAGCTGGCTGAGCATTTGTTGGCAATCCCTATTTCTTGAATTGCTGCAGTCCATTTGATGCAGGTAGACCCATAATGCCATTGGGGAGGGAGTTCCAGGATTTTGACCAATGCATTAATTTGATTGAAAATGGTGGTGAGAAAGGAGGGGTGTGTGTGTGTGTGTGTGTGTGTGTGTGTGCGCGCGCGCGCAATGGTCCAGTTAGTTAAGTTAGCTATACATCTAGCATGTGGTTCCAAATAGCACAAACAGCATAGGCTTTATACTTCTTACGGCTGATGTAGATCAAAAGTCTGCCTCCGCATATTGCCGAACATTAAAATTACTACATAAACCATGGTTAAGTGACCTTAAATAATCAAGGATGCAGACTGTAGAAGAAGAAGAAAATGGTGGAGAAAACAACATGAATGTTTAAAAATTCTATTAAAATGTATATTTAAAGATCATTGGAGCAATAAAGTTGAGCACAAAGAATTCTTACCATATGCATAAAATTTCCAAATAACCCAGGAATTTTCCTCCAACTCTTTGCAACAATTGCTCAGTTAATGTGCTTTCCTCAACCAAATGACCAAACACTGTTATTTCAATCAGTTTCATGTCACCATTTTCACTGAATGCAAAGTGAGCAAAGGAAGTATAGCTCCCATCCATTGGAAGCAGTCTGATTTTTATAGATGGTACTTGTTGCTATTTCATCAATAAATTGTTCATCCACGTGAGAAACCAAAACCTTTTTTGCAGAGAACTGGGGTAAAACAGAGCATAGATAGTGCAGATTTTGGACTTTTTTTGCAGCTGAAAATCATTACTGTTCCTTCTAATACCAGAAATATAACCCACCAACCCACTGCAAGGTTGGCTTCATGCTGCCAGGTATCATGTAAAATGCATGCTGTGTCCATTGGAACTTCAAATTACACAGTGATTTTATTGAAGTTTATTGAACCCTGATTTGCATGTCTGATAATGCACCTACCTGTGAATGCATGGGTTACCGATTTTTTAGGTCCCAAATAAAATGGCAGTATTGTTGGCATCTGTGGAAATAGCAGTGACTATTTAGTTGTACTATCGCTCACTGTTATTCAACATGGGGATAAAAATCACTATCACTAATTGAGTTTTATAAATTTAGAACTCAGTGCTTCAGAATGGGTGCCTATAAATTTGACATTGAAAATGTTTGGCTGAGATTAGCAGGTTTGTTGATTTGTAGAGGAAAGAGGACTCTATTTTCTAGACCATCAAGTTCTTGAAAAGATTGCTGTCATCTTTAGTTTGAGAATAAGTGAGCAAACAAGTGAGTGAATTAATGAGTGAGTGGCTAAGTGTTTGAATGAGTAAAGGAATGAGTAAGCTATTCCAAGATTTCAGTGGGAATGTTAATAAAAGGAACACACTGAGTGAATACAGTGGCTTTACAGTTACACATACGTAATCGTGGATATAAATCTTACAATCTCCATGCTCTTAAGCCTCTCAATCAGATTAATCATACGAGGGTTGGACAGTGATTTGTTGTAGCAAGTGATTTCTTATAAGTCTGACCTGTTCAGAAATTCACATTTAGAGCACCCCCTGGGAAATTCTAAGTAGAACTGGAGTATTTGGGCTGCGAATCACACTGCATGCAGTAACTGTAGAAATTTACTGGATTTGGTACAGAATGTCATGTTACAATATATCATTTGATCTCTTCACAAATCTGCCTGATACCATATGAAAAAAAAGTGACATGGCAGTGAAATGGAACTACTGACTAAACATGTTAGTTTCTGCAGAAAGATTGTCCGCACCATTAAATGCAATGGAATATTTATGTAAAATGGGAACTTGCTTATCATGTTAACGTTTACTTCCACATTGCATTACAGTTAGTTGAGTGGAGTGCTGAATATGTAACAACCAGTTTGAAACAGCTAGGGTAAATTGACATGAGATTGAGGTGGGTTGGTGAAATGTGTGCAGTCATGTGGTTGAGGAGGTACGTTGATTGGATAATCAGCCTGGCTTCCTCTTTTGGATCATCACGTAGTGCTCCTTGCTAGAAAATATATGTGCTGCTGCTCAAACGTGTTAATTCAATAAGCTAAGCATCAATATGAAACCTATGGTTAAATAAGGGATCATGGAATCATGGAAATACTTGAGAGTAATATCATGACAAAAGATCAGAGCCCCAAAGTAAGATGGAAATTTTTATATTTTAATTCCAATTTTTTTAAAAGACATTGCAATGACAAAAATCAACTGCAAATTAAATTCAGTGCTCTTTGGGTAAGTACTATGTGAGTTCTATGTAATGTCACATTTCTGATGAGTCAGGGAAACATCACACACAGAGAGAGAGAAAATATAAGATGTAATGGGATGAAATAATAAGAGAGCTGACTATCTCTCCTGTTTCACCAGAAAGCAACCTGGTCTGTATGTTTTAATGGAATAAAAGGTGAATAGAAGGGTTTCTCATGATTTGAGGATGCTGTTCTTCCAGCTTGCATTGAATTTTACTGGAGTACTGCAACAGGCTCAAAACAGAACTGTTGGACAGGGAACATGATGGTACATTGAAGTGGCAGGCAACAGGAAATTCAGGATCATTTTTGCGGACTTTAATGCCTTCTTCTACCAAGGCCATCAATAGATAGACAATATCTCCTCAAGATGATGTTCCCAGGCTTTCACATATCTGAGGGTTCATTGCAGTACATAACAATCACAGTGCACTCATTATACTTGCATGCTATGCTCTGGACAACTGGAGCGTAGATTGGGTGGATCTGGGGGGACAATGAGGATCTGCAGAGCCTCAGCATTGTTCCAAATAAGAAAATGAGATCATTGATGAGAAGGAACATTACTTTCGCTGTGCTGCATCACAGCAGCATTGGCTGCAACAATCATGACAGTGCTTCTTTCACAACCACTTTCAATTGAACTGATTTGGGTCAAGACATCACTCACTGACTATAAAAATGGTTATGCTGGAAAGGCAAGCAATCCCTTTAATCCCAAAGGAAAATGCAGTTTACTGGTTTGTCCTTTCTTCACCTTCCCTGTTGTTTAATAAAAATTAATGTAACAAACTGATGGAAGACTTTGCAACATTTGAAGCTCAACTGTTTAATTATGACAATGTGTTAGTGCTGGTATGAGTGCTAGGGAAAGCATAGCTATCCTTCAAATAGGGATAGAACATTGTGTGGTACTAAGGAGGGCAAGTCTCTCTACCTTCCTTTTTATAGCTGTAGCTAAAATGACAGTCAATCACCCAGGTGATGACATTTACAAATGTGATATTCTATTTACAATGAAGTGACACCCATGTAATTTCTTTTCCTTTCTCTCTTACTCAGTTTAGTCGTGGGTTCTGGAGCTCAAGAGGAGAGGATCTTGGAATATAGGGTGATGCTGAGAGTCTGGGTCAGACACAGGCTCACCTTCTTCATCTTCACAGACTAAGGTTCACAGGTGGAGGGTCCGCGCACCTTTGAAGTCTTTTGAGAGGAGGCTGGCACCACCCTATCCCCTTATGGCAAAGTAACACCTGCAAGGAAGTCAAAATCCTTGGTCCCACTATTGCCTTGCCTTTGGATGCTGTGTTGACAAAGACTACCTATTGAAAAGTCTGCCATTAGCACATAATTTCAAGGGTTAATTGATCATTGCCATGATAAACCTACCTGAAGATTCTTAAACAGCTACTCATATGTTAAGTATTCAGAAGTTGATTGGAATAACTTCCATTGAGACCATACAGTGAGACAAGCAACAGTATGAATCCAAGGTGGATTATAACAATGTTGCCCATGTCTCCCTTTCTTCTGGTGACCACTGATGCACAGTAGCTGAAGACTTGCACCTTTTAGGCAAAATCCTTAAGAGAATCAGGAAGGTAAATGTTGGTAGAATATTAGTGAAGCCTTGACAAAGAGTGTGCTATCAATGATTCCCTCGTGTCATTGCCTGCAACAAAAAGCTGCCAGCCTCTGGTTGTCCAGTAGTTCTCAGTGGGCAGGGAAGAGACTTCTAATCCAAGTGCCCTTGACCCCATTGCTGGCCACTGGAGTCTCTGGCTGGCAGGCTTTGCCCAAAGGAGATGTTGTGAGGCTTGCATCGGCACTTGAATCAGTGGGTTATGCCCATCACCTAAACTGAATTCAACCAACAGCATCCCAGGTAGACTTCTGATGTGTATCAAAAGTACTCTTCAAGCACAGTTTGGTCATTTGATCTCGAGCAACAAGTAAAGAGTAGAAGATTGGTTCTAAGTCATGTTTGAAATCCTCATCAACTCATAGATTCAAAGGATCCCTACAGTGTGGAAGTGGGTCATTTGGCCCATCAAGTCCACAACGACCCTTTGAAGACCATCCCATCCAGACCCACACCCCCTCCCCCATCCCTGTACCCCTCCATTTCCCATGGCTAATCCACATAGCCTGCACGTCCCAGGACACAATGGCAATTTAGCATGGCCAATCCGCCTAACCTGCACACCTTTGGACTGTGGGAGGAAATCATAGCACCTGGAGGAAACCCACACAGACACGGGAGAATGTGCAAACTCCACAAAGACTGTCACCCAAGACTGGAATTGAACCTGACGCTGACACTCTGAGGTAAAATGTTAACAACTCAGCCACCATGCTGCCCACAAAATTACTGCCTAGTCGCTGTTAAGAGAGTCATTAATTACAGCTCAAGCCAGAAAAATGGTGTGGGACATCTTTAACAAGCTTAAGGAGATACTTTAATTGGACATCAATGCCTGAATGATCCTTAAGCATCTGTTCATAGTGTGCTTTTGAACTCCTTTCATAAGATGATATCTTGCACCAAAGGGAGGTTACCAAGCTTGCACCTTGGCAATGTTGGAAACCTTTTGGCATCTAAAGTACAGAGGAGAATCCATAGTCAAGGGTTTTCTGAGGGCACATAGCAGTTTGAATGGATGTTTCTGGAATTTTAGTGCCAATCAAGGTGTTGACTTCTATTCTACAAACTGCAGATCCAGAAATCTTGGGCTCATGGGTTTTCACAGTTGATTTCCTTGGAAATTTGTTCTGCTAAGTCTTATGGGCAACATAAAGACTTGTAGATTTACAGCCCATTGAGGAAAAAGAAAAACTAGAGGAATTCATAAACTAAATGTCAGTTTATGAGTTCAAAACATCTTGATAATATTTATTTTTCTACTATTAAAATGGTGATGTCAAATGGTTATTTTAAATGATTTAGTACCTTCATTAAAATAGCAAAGAATTTCCATATGAATATGCTCTGATCTTATAATTTTGTGCAAGATCATTTCATGAATCGCACATATCTTGCAGCCACAGGGGGCACTCCACTTGAGCATGCTGCAGTGCTTGAAAGCATGAGCCTTATGTAGTTTTGATTTATCTTTTCAATCTAAGTTGGTAACTGTGCATTGATCAGCAGCTCAAGTGCCCAGGGAATGCAACAGCATGAGTTTTCATACAGTATACACATTGATGGTGGTGTACAGATGGAGGAGGTTGCTAGAGATAATGGCCACAGCAGGTAGGGTCAATATATCATTGTAATAACATGAAGTTCACTGGAAGCTGATCAGAAATCAACTGAAAGAGCAAAAACCATAGTTTTGAAGAGAGAGTGTAACATGAATTTTCCATTTGCTAGTTTCAACTGCTAGTTGGAGAAACAATGAGAGACCCATGTTGCCTCTTCTTAAGATAGCTTATCATATCTTCTGTCAAACTGAGAGCTGTGGAACCAGCAAAGGCATTCCTTTTCACTTAGTTCCCAGGGGATAAGATTGCAAATGTCAGAAACTGATTGTCAATCAGTGAAGTGTCGCTCCTGTGGTTGGCAGTGCCACAGAGAAGGCTGTGCCTGCTGCCAAATGAACATCCCTAAAACACAGGGATCCAGGAACTGTAAGTTATATAAAAATACAGTACTGTGGATACTGAGGTCTGAAATAAAAACAGAAAATGCTATTGAAGCCCAGCAGGTCTGGCATTACCTGGGTAGCAAAAAACAGAGTAAATATTTCGAGTTCAATTTGACTTTTCATTGGAACTAAGTGGAGCTGGGCATCTTCCCCCATCAGTTGGTGATACTGGTCTTCCACATCAGCAAACGTTATATTATCTCACATCATCAGCAACCCACGTGCCTGAATTGTTCTCATTTCCTTAGGAAGCATCAACATTGACTTCACCAGTTTCCAAATCTCCCCTCCCTCCACCTCAGCTCAGATCCAATACTCAAACTCAGCACTGCCCTCTTGACATTTCCTACCTGTCTATCTTCTTTCCCACCCATCCGCTCCACCCTCCCCACCGACCTATCACAATCACCCCCCATCTGCATCTACCTATCGCCTTCCCAGCTACCTTTCCCCCAGCCCCACCCCACCCTCCTATTTATCTCTCAGCCCCCACCCCCTCCACATTCCTGATGAAGGGCTGATGCCCAAAATGCTGACTCTCCTGTTCCTTGGATGCTGCCTGACCTGCTGCGCTTTTCCAGCGCCACACTTTTTGGCTCAGATATCGAAAGAGGTGGCTTTCTCGATTGAGTGAAGGCTCACTTAACTCCAGACTGTTGTGCTTTTGCTGAGATGTTAATGCATGCAGATAAATATCTCAAGATCCAAAGGTGAGAAGGTCAACATTTGCAGGCTGTGAAGATATCCTCAAAACTTTATCACAAAAGCATGAATCAGATTTTTTGATACACACCCAGTTAAGTTCACATGGCTGGCATTTCTCCACCTCTTCTGGCACCAGAAAATTCCACCCTTGCACACTTTCATCTTTATTAATTGAAAAATGGAATTTCCTGCTGTATTGTGCAGGACTCCCACATGTTTGTTTTGAAAGGCTGGCAGAAAGACCAGGACATGAAAGTGTTGACCAGAACAGCCACACATTGTTAGAATAAATTGGATAGAGGCAGAGTCACTGCATAGAACCCAGGACATTTCTAGTCAATTCTAGACAGAGAACGGAGTTTCAGGCAGAATGGATTAGGCTGGTGCCAAACACATAATCACATTGGCACAAGCACAAACTGTGCCTGCGCAATGGATGTAGCAGCACATGCAAACTTTGGATACTTCAACATCAAGGAACACCAGCAAGGCTTGTGACCAATATATTCGGTCTGATTTTACCTGCACAAATGAATGGATTTTGACTCAATTAAAATTGACTTAATCATTGTTTGGGACATTATATTTCAAAACCTTTGATGAGAAAATCTTCATGATACATCCATATAAACCAGGATCAGTCAAACTACAGATTGCAGCCCTGCTTATGGTTTCTTTTATTGTGACACATGGAGGAAGCTCAAAACATTAGCACTAAACGCTATTTATAAGATATAAATAAAATTACTTTTAGCTTTTATTAACGTTGTGTGGCAGCAAATGTCCCAAAATTCACACATGAAAAACAAACAATAGTCCAAACATTTGCTAATTCATTTCCTAATTTTCAGACAACAGAAGCCTGGGATACAGTGAGGCATATAAAACATGTCCATGCAGCAAGGACATAATCATCATTTTCTACTGTTCAGTTATAAGATTTTAGGTGTTGTGAGATGACTGTATTTCATTGCACACCTCAGTTCAAATTGCACAATGGTGCATTATAAGTGTCAAGTTAAAGCAAACAGAGGTTCTGCTTTGATTCTTATTCACCCCCAGCATCATATAAGGTGGCAAAACTGAAGAGGAACACCAGGCATGAAATATTAACTCTATTTCTTTCTTCACAAAAACTGCCAACCCTGCTGAGTTTCCCCAGCATTCTTTGTGTTTGTTTCTGAGCTACAGTTGCATGATTCCCTTATATCTCCCAGTTGTTTCCAAAGGATATTCTGTTATGGTCAACTGCTCAGATTTCCATACGATCTGCTGAACCTGAGCCACATGCTGTCATGAAAACATGTGTTCTGTCATTTTTTTTATATTTCACTGACTGGAAAATTAAATTGATATTTAAGAAAAAGAGTTTTTAAACATTTGAAGCTAAAAGTGACTTGAGCATAAAGCTAATGATGACCACCTCAATTTGCATCATTGGACATTTCATACTTCACTTCATTGGGATGGAGTCACTTGCCTCCAAAGATTCATCAAGGACAATAAATCGGGGTTGACATCAGTAATAGACATATATGATTCCTATTAGCAATGCATTAAGCAACCATCTCAGGTATTCAACTTCTGAAGACAAAATATTATGTCTAACAACTTCACCAAGACTTGTTCGAAGAGATCCCACTCATGAACTGATTTAAGGTGTAATGGCGAATACACAACTTGTCATGGTCTTTGCATCACTGGACAATGACTGTGATAGGCCTTCCCATTGTGAGATTTTTAACCAACTTATCCTTCCCTACTCTATAATCTATTTGTCTGTACGTGAACTTTAAGTGTGTGCATGAAAATGTGACTGTCTTTCATTATTTTCTGAGAATAATTTAAGTTTATAGAGGTTTATAAATCATGAGGGATATGGATAAGATAAATAAACTAAAAATCACACAACACCAGGTTATAGTCCAACAGGTTTAATTGGAAGCACACTAGCTTTCGGAGCGACGCTCCTTCATCAGGTGATTTCGGAGCGTCGCTCCGAAAGCTAGTGTGCTTCCAATTAAACCTGTTGGACTATAACCTGGTGTTGTGTGATTTTTAACTTTGTACACCCCAGTCCAACACCGGCATCTCCGAATCATAAATAAACTAGGTCTTTTCCCCAGGGTGGGGGAGTCCAGAATTAGAAGGCATAGGTTTGGAGTGAGAGGGGAAAGATTTAAAAGGAACCAAAGGGGCAACATTTTCACACAGAGGGTGGTGCATGTATGGAATGAACTGCCAGAGGAAGTGGTGGAGGCTGGTACAATTACAGCATTTAAAAGGCATCTGGGTGGCCATATGAATAGGAAGGATTTAGAGGGATATGGGCCAAGTGGTGACAAATGGGACTAGATTAGAATATCTGGTTGGCATGGATGAGTTGGACCAAAGGGTCTGTTTCCGTACTGTACATCTCTATGACTCCATGACTATATTAAAGTTAACCATTTTTTGTTAAACTACTGAAAACATATTTGATTGTTTATTCCTGATCACATTAGACAGTTAAACTTTCCCTCAGTTTATCATTATACTTTTTTCAAGATAAAATAAAAGCTTGTGCAGTCAAACAGAGGAAAAAGATGGTGCTTTTCAATGCCTTCTTATGCAGCCATAACAATGTCAAGGCGTCTATATTCACAATACTGCTAATTCTTTCGCCAATTCTGTTAACATCAATTTAAAATTCAAACGAAGCTTTAATAAGTAACTGGTAGGCATACATCAGTCAGTTGAAGGGCTATGTTGGGAGAAATGTTAGTTCTGCACCTATTTTGTTTTTCTAAAAACCAAAACAGTTTTCTTTTCAATAATTTCAAAGAAATAGAGCATTTATTGTGTTTGTTTTTTGGAACTTATTTGTAAGTATATTTTTATTATCCATTGTTTTCTCTAAAATCTGATGCAATGCAAGGATAATAACAATGCCCAAACAGCAAACCCTTGTTTCAGTCGCTTTCCAGTAAGACAACTGCAGCTGGTGACAAATGTATTGTTCTTCGCTCCAGATAAATTAACTAATCTTCAATAGCAGATACCAATAATTCTGTGGATCTGGCAATTTGCTACTGGAGGTGCAGCTCACTTTCCATCCTATTAAATGTGCAGAGTTGTGGTAGGCACAAGGCACTATTTGCTTCCAATAAAGAAAGCATTTGTGTTAATAATACTTGGAGAAATGATGGCAACAGTCATCTGAAAATAGCTTTGATGACAACTGGTACAGACAAGATGTTTTTGTAAAATGGCTATGTTTTAAACTGTTTTGCAAATTATTAATCTTTTTTCTGTTTGAGTGTTATGGCTTGCATTTGCTGTTACTCTATAACTTTTCTTTCTGTGTCTAAAAGGACCAGTTCTCTGAATACGTTCACCTAAACAGTTCCATAAATCCAGTTTTCAAACTAGGGTCCCTTGGGCTCCCCAGTGTCATCATACTTCTATATGTTCAGTGTTGATCTACTGTGAACTTACAAAAGGAAAGCTAGATAATTGCATGAGGGAGAAACAAATAGAATGTCATGATGGCACTACTATCCTTTATCATGTGCGTAACTGGGTTGGTGTCAGAAATTGGAGGTCAAATATTATTAGAATTTACAGATAATATTACAACTGCAGAATAGCTACTGGCATAAAAGGGTGCATCAAAATACAGGAGGAAAAACATCTTGCAGAATTTACAGATAAAGAGCAAATTAAAATTGGCACACTAAAGTGTTCTGTGGATCATTTTGATAAAAGGAATAAATGGGCTACTTAATTCTTGGAAGGTATGAAACTAAATGTGTTGAAGTGACAACAGATCTGGCAATGCAGATATATAAATCATTAAAAAGAGCAACACAGGTTGATTACACCAGCGAGTGAAACATAGGGTAGTACTTTACAACCTTATGATGATGACTTTGAAAACTTGCCTCCACTCTTTCTGCCTATCCAAATGGCACCCATTTTGGATGTTGTTAATCAATCCATTCAGACATGTAATAACACACCTCTGGATCATATGGGAGTACCGCTGTGCATTGGCTAGGAATCAAACACAGACCTCTTGTGCAACAGACAAGTCTTCTACCACTGAGTCACCAATAGAACCACTTCCCTTTCATATTATGCTGGGCAGTGGAGACACATTGTAGCCTTTTCACCCTTGGACCTATTGAGGCCCTTACACAGCCAAGTAATGGCAATTTAAATGATTCATCTTGATATGCCACTTCTTTACACAGTATGAATCCCAGGCCAAGCAGGTAGGTTAGCAGGTTTTAATGCACAAACTGGCATAATTTCAATGAGCGAGGACAATTTCAAAGTTTGCAAATGACACCAAACTTGAAAGATTTGTCAAAAAAAATGAAAGAACTGCGGATGCCAAATATCAGAAACAAGGATAGAAATTGCTGGAAAATTGGCACATGAAGTTCAATGTCTGAATTTTGGAAGGATGAACATTGAAAGACAAAATTAAATAAGAAGTACAATTCTAAGCAGAGGAATCCAGTTCAGGGACACAGGGACCTGGGTGTTTTATGGCACAAATCATCGAAAGTAGCTGGATAGATAGGTCAGTAAGAGATTGTGGTGCTGGAAAAGCACAGCATGTCAGGCAGCATCTGAGGAGTAGGAGATTCAACATTTCAGGCATAAGCCCTTCATTCCTGATGCCCAAAACATCGATTCTCCTGTTCCATTTTGAAATGAAATTGCTCATTGGTTTGGATGGTGCTATCCAATGTCCTTTGATGCATTTTCGCAGTACATCTTATAGGTGATACACATTGCTGCTCCTGAGCATTGGTGATGGAGGGAGTGGGTTTTTGTAGATGTGGTACCAATCAAATGGACTGCTTTGTCCTGGATGGTGTCAAGATTTTTGTTCAGCTTCTTCTATACTGTAAAACAGCTGTGATTCTGTGACTCCTACCCTCTCAAATCCAGTACACCACAAATTCTGCTCTCCCTTCCACACCCCCCAGCACCATCCCTGTTCAACTTCACCCCACTCTCTGAACCCTACTGATCATGCCCCACCAATACCCTTGTCCTACCTGAAATCCAGCTTCTGCATATTCCTCTTTTCTAGGTTTTGTCCATTGTCTTGACAGTAGTCACA
This sequence comes from Chiloscyllium plagiosum, assembly GCF_004010195.1. Taxonomy (NCBI): domain Eukaryota; kingdom Metazoa; phylum Chordata; class Chondrichthyes; order Orectolobiformes; family Hemiscylliidae; genus Chiloscyllium; species Chiloscyllium plagiosum. The sequence goes on from NC_057724.1 coordinate 53,554,434, forward strand.
AATAAAACATGATTTGATTACAAGGCTACCAGCTAGTCCAACTGATCTTCAGTTTTCTAAAGCATGCCTTCCTATCCGGATGAGGACAGAAGTCTCCCCTCTGCGAACTAAAGCCCGGCAATAGGAATTGTTGTCAGTTCTAAGCACCATTGTGTTTGTTCTCCAACTGTTGATGTAATGCCAATTCTTATTATATGGAGAAGCAGGAGAAAGCTATTTAGTCCTCTGAGCCTTTTCTGCCATTTTATAAGACTATGGTTGATCTGACAGCATGTAGGAGGAGAAAGTGAGGTCTGCAGATGCTGGAGATCAAAGTTGAAACTTTATTGCTGGAACAGCACAGCAGGTCAGGCAGCATCCAGGGAACAGGAGATTCGACGTTTCGGGCACAGGCCCTTACAGCATGTATCCTCAGCTCCACTTTCTTGTTTACAACTTAACTCTTTGACTTGTCATTCAAGAATCTATCAAACTCAGCCTTGAAAATATTCAGTAATGCTGTATGCACAGAACAATGATGGTCTGATAAATATTCTCATCACCTCCATTTGAAATGGGAGACCCCTTATTTTAAGTTCTATCCACTCCTTCTATTCTCTCCCATAAGGGATAAATATTCTCCTCAGCATCCATGCTGTCAGGTTCCCTGATAAGTTCCAAGCAGGCCAAGGAGGCCCAGGGGCCAGAGTGTCAACAGCAGGAACTTTATTATGGAGGTGTTTAGTTTATAAGTAGCAAGGATAGACTAAGCTGTTTCCCACCAAAAATGGCTGATAACATCATCATTAAAACACATGATCAAACTCTTAAAGTGACAGTCCACCAGAGACATCCCAGTAGGATCTTCATTGTTTCAATAACATCACCTTACATGTCTCTAAACTCCATTAAATATAGGCACCACGTGTCTAACATTACAATCTTTAGTCACTTAACCTAGCTATATTCTGATGCAGCATCCTTATATCCTTCTCAAAATTTACTTTCTACCAATCTTTGTGCCATCAGCAAATTTAGCAACTATATCTTCCATTGTTTCATCCGAGTCATTTATATTAATTGTAAAACATTGAAGCCCCTACACTGGAATGGGAAAAACTCCAGACTGGACTAGATGGGCACCAAAAACCATTTATCTGACGAGTGTTGACAATCAAGTCTTCCAACATCAGAATTTTACATGGACACCTTTGCAATGAAATGTTCAGACACCTTGAATCTAGGTTATTCTTGTGCTGCTTCTTTTCTTTAAGATACAAATGATGGAGCCATACTACTCTACATGGTGATCAATCTTCTTAATGATAACATTTTACTTCATCTCATGGCCATTTGATGTGGCCATGCTTAAGTTAGCTTCTGAACTAGACCTGAGTAATGCAGTAATGAATGACACATCAAACATATACAGTATTACAGCTCCTGATACATCCATACCTTACAATCATGGGCATTTCATTGTCTTGGCTAATGTTAATTTATTCAGTTATAAACAACAGCACACTTTCATCAGCATGTTATGAATCCAGTGGCTCAAGTTAAGGTGGTGTAAGAAATCCTTGGGTCATATACAGCGAGATTGTCTCTTAAAGGTAAACTGTATTCTAAACTGTGAGATACTATACAACAGTAACATCATAATTTACATTTTGATCAACATATTTGTATCCTGTAACAATGCACCATCTACATCCTCACAACACTCCAAAATGCTTCACAGCCAATTAATTATATTCATGTGCAGTCACTTTGGTTGCCAATTTTAATTAAATATCATCAATGTAAGATCCTGACTCCAACCAAACAATTCTTTTCTCTGTCTCCAATCTTTCAATAACCAATAAATCAAAATCTTCAAACCAGTAGAAAGAGAAACTGATTTTTTTTTTCTGGATAGCTCACAACAGGAGATTGATGTTCTATTTCATGGGACTATAAGACACTCCTGGATCGCTGTCAACCTCTGACACGCTGACAGCATTTCCTTATCAGGCACCTGTGGGTTTATCCTCTTCAATCAATCCCTTATCAACACCATTTTATTATGAATCTCCACTGTTTCTGTTCAATTGCACTTTGCTTTTGAGTCAATTTTCAAAATCTATGTGCAGCATTTCATACGATTTTCCACCGTCGCCTCATAATGTTGGTTCCTCATAAAAAATGTCAAGAGAGTGAATCTTTCTGAATTAACATCAATTGACTTTTATCTTTTATATTATTCCCAAGAAGGTAGCACTCAAATGTGCACCTAATAATCAACATTATTATTTCATAGATTTGGCTGTAAGACTAATGTTTGTGTAATTGTAGCTTGTGTTCTTGTAGTCTTCCCCAGTGAATGAATCACACAAATATATGAAATGTCCTTTGCATTTCCCTAATTTATTCTTAATTGTGTTCTTTCAGGTTATTACCTTCTCCTTGACTTTTCTCTTGGTGGTAAAATTTCTTGTTGTTTTGTTTACTCTCTGCATCCATTTACATTTCCTGTGTGCATGACTGATTATCTTTTGACATTCTCCTTACATTTCTGTATCATTATTCTGGTTCATCCTCCTATCTTGTCTATGCCTGCTTTATGAAGCTCATTTTTCTCCCTTATTTCAGTTCTGATTTTATAAGGAATTCATTTAGACTGTTGTTTTATGAATGTACGCTTAAGTTAATCAGTAGTAAGTGTTTGTCTTACACTTTTCCTGATACATCTTAGAAGTTATTTCATTTGTCGTGTATTGTGGCTCTCATAATCAATTGTTCACATTCAGTCTGACCTTTAAAATTGTTGATCCTTTATCTCAAAATGTATTAAATACAGTCATATAGTCATTACAATCATCCAACCATTACATTACCCGAACATAACATCAACAGTCATGGTCAATTATCATTCTCAGGTGGATAACTGTCTCTTGTGGACTTCTTAATATTCTAAATTAAGAAGTAATCTTGAATTCATAGGCAGGAGACAATTCTGAGCAATGCACAAAGTAAATGAGTAATGCTGTTAGAAAGTTAAAAGAGGGCTCTTTGCACCTCATGCTAACAATATTTCCTGATTAAAGTGGGACGCAACACCCTACTTTGAAAACTAAGGTCATCAAGTTTGATTGGTTATGCTTTTCAACAATTTAATCCTTATAATTGACTCACTGGTGAACAGTAAAAACGTAGAAAGATACTTTCTAGATCGGTGGGTATCCTGCTGAGACCCAGGACATATTAATGGCATAAATCAGATTCTTTGTTGAGATGTTACTTTTTAATATTTTGTTACTGACAGAAACATAGCTTCCATTAAAATCAAACTCTCACAATCAAATCCCTTTGCTTATTTTTTTCCCTTTTTTTCCATTTCAAAGTCACTTGAATCTGTGTTGCCTACAATATTCACAATTCCTTAGAGGATTTTTTTTGCCAGCTCTACTGAAAATATTATTAATTTTTCCAACACTTTAAGAAGCTTCAACAAAGTTTGTTGCAAACTGTAATATTTACACTATTGTGAACTATTACTGCCTGATAGTTGCCTACTTTGCTTTTAATAGAAACACATCTCTAGCCTACAGTGAGGCATAGCACTGCTGTCTCCCAGCGCCAGAGACCTGGATTTGATTCCAGCCTCGGGCGACTGTGTGGAATTTGTACATTCTCCCTGTATTAGTGTGGGTTTCCACTGGGTGCTCCAGTTTCCTCCCACAATCCAAAGATGTGCAGGTCAGGTGAATTGGCCATGCTAAGTTGCCCATAGTGTTCAGGACTGTGTAGGCTAGGTGCATTAGTCAGGGGTAAACATAAGGTTGGGGAATGGGTCTGGGTGGGTTACTCTTCGGAGGGTCAGTGTGGATTTGTTGGGCCAAAGGGCCTGTTTCCACACTAAAGGGATTCTAATTCTATTTCTATGCCTCCCGGTAGGCTAGAGATGTGTTTCTATTAAAAGCAAAATAGACAACTACCAGGCAGTAATATCTCACAATAGTGTAAATATTGCACTCTGCAACAAAGTGTGTTGAGCTTCTTAAAGTGCTGGAAAAATTAATAACATTTTCAATACTAATATGTGTCATTTCAATTCAGAGGTTTGATTGTGCTTTGCAGTTGAAAACTTAGTTAAAATTTTCTGCTTTGTAATAACAATTTTTACCTCCCAATGGCGAAAATAAAGAAAATTCACACCTTACAACACAAGATAAAATAAAAGGCAGCTATTTTTCACATAGCAAGATTTCATGGATAATAATGAGAGGATGAAATCAGTTTAGTTGTTCATGGTGGTGTTTTTGGAAGAAAAGGTTGTTTGCCAGGATGCTTGAAAAAGTTCACTAGCAGGGTTCTCCGCTACTTCTGCTGGAACAAGTGTCTCCATATATCAAGGACTGCAGTGACTCAAGAAGGCAACTCGCCATACCCCTCTCTGGGGCAATTATGCACATTAGAAATGCTGGCCCAGTCAGCAATATCTAGATCCTATTTATTAATGCAAAATAACACAACTAGAGGATTTGATAGTGATTTGACTAATCGAACAGTACAATGCCTGTTACCTACACTATCCCATAACACTGTCAGCCTTTGGAAGTCGTAAATTTATCAATCTCTACCTTAAGCATACTCAAAGACTAACCTACCACACCCTCCTGTGGTAGCGAGATCCTTGGTTTGCAAGTCTTTGAGTTAAAAAGTTTCTCCTCAGAGCTAAGTGGCATTCTCTTTATTTTTAAATTGTGCCCCTTGATTCTAAATGCCCCAAGCATGGGAAACACCTTACCAGCATCTACTCTATCTATCCATTTAAGTATTTCGCAAGTTACAATGAGATCATCTTTCATTTTTCAAAACTCTCGACAGTACAGGCCTGGTTTACTCAAGCTGTCTTCACGGGACAGTCCAGCCACCCTGTCAAAAATCTAGGAAACCTCTGTTGCCCTCCCTCTATGATAATAAACACATTTTTGAGATAAGGAGATGAAAATTGCACACAGTTCTCCAGGTGCAGTCTAGCCAAGCAACTGAAGCAAAACTTCATTACTCCTGCATTCAAATCCACTTGTGATATAGGCTCACATTCCATTAGCATTCCTAAAAGCTAGTTGTTAGCCTTGAGTGACTTGTCGACAAGGACACCCAGATCCCTGTGTATATTTACACTTTCCAGCCTCATACCATTTAGGAAATACTCTGCACATCCGTTCCTACTAAAGTGGATGCCTTCACATCTTCTTACAGTATGTTCCATTACCCATGCTCTTGCCTATTTACTAAGCCTGCCCAAATCCTCCTGAAGTCTCTCTAGGCCTTCCTCACAACACACATTCCCACTTAAAAATCAGTGATAAGGAGAAACATCTTCAGCCAGAGAGTGGTGAATCTGTGGAATTCATTGCCACAGAAGGTTGTGGAGGCCAGGTCATTGAGTATATTTAAGACCGAGATAGATAGGTTCTTGAGTATCAAGAGGATCAAGGGTTATGGGGAGAAAGCAGGAGAATGGGGTTGAGAAACGTATCGGCCATAATGGAATGGCTGAGCAGACTCCTGATGAAGGATTTCTGCCCGAAACATTGACACTTATTCTCCTCGGATGCTACTTGACCTGCTGTGCTTTTCTAGCGCCACACGTTTTGACTCTGTTCTCCCTGGTGGAGCAGACTTGATGGGCTAAATGGCCTAATTACTGCTCTTATGTCTTATGGTCTTATGGTCTTGCTTTCCCATTCATCTACAAATTTGAAAACATTACATTTGGTCCCTACTCTCAAATCATTGATCTATATCATGAACAGTTAGGGTCCATGCATTGATCTTTAAGGTACCCCACTGGTTTCAGCCTGCAAATTTATGTTAATGACCCATTTATTCCTTCTCTCTGTTAGCAATCATTACTCCATGCTTGTACATTACCTCCTGTTCCAGGTGCTTTAATTTTTCTAACCAGTTCCTGAGGAAGACTTTATCAAAAGCTTCTGAAAATCCAAATCTGCTGTATCCATCAGCTCTCAGTTATCAATTTTATTGGTAAACATCTTCAAAAAAATTCTAGTAAGTTCATCAAACACAATATCTCATTTGCAAATTGAATCAGATCATGATATTCCAAATGTTTATTTATCACATCCTCTAACATTTTCCCTACTGCTGATAGAAGGTTAACAGAGCTGTAATTCTCTAACTTCTCTCTCTATCTCTTCCTAAACAGTAGATAACACACATTTCAAACTACAGGAATCATATAAAATATATAGAATTTTGAAGGATATGAGATTATGTAAGAGATTTAAATCATAGAAGAAGAATTAATTTTATACAGAGTTGTGCCAATGTAAATCTACCAGACTTAATAATGGATGTAGAAGTTCTATCACCTTTTCGGAACAGATTAGATAGGTGGTTGAATTAAAGGGAACAAAGGGATACTGGAACAGAATGTGCATTTACAGATATGATCACTGCTTGTAGGGTCAGCTCCTGATGCAACATTTTCAAATCTGTTAATGCTTTGCCTCTCGCTATCACTGTTATCTCCTCCAACTCCACAACCTGCTGAGATATCTACATTCCTCTAATTCTGGCTGCTTTTGCGTTCCCAATCCGTAAATTAGCTGCTTGTGCAGTCGCAATTCATTACTGATCCCTCATATGCCTTGGCTCCAAGGTCTCTGTATCCACCCAAGACATTTTTCACGCTTTACCTCACTTTCCTCCTTAAGGATACTCCTTCAAAAAAAACTCTTCTGCCAGGCTTTTGATCATCTGACCAAACTGGCAGAATTTAATGTTTCCTAAAAGTGGGCAGGTAGCTGAAGGTTTATATAATTTGGTGTGAAGGCATGTGATAGAGGCCCAGCTGACTCCCCAGCGGTTAAGTCTGGCACTGGAAATGTTGAGGACAAACCTCCACCCGAAATTAACTGAGGCCCATAAATGGCCACTTAAACACCATTTGAGATCTGTATCCTGCTGCCATTGTTATTTAAGCGGTTGCAAACAGAAGCCAAACCATCAGATACATGCTAATGGGATGCTTGTAACCTAAAAGACTCGTCAGTGACATGGGCCTCTCAGACATGACAGTCCCTGACTGCATTTTAAACTGATCCTCCTCAACCCCTCCCCAAGTGGCTCCGGTGAATGTACCTTTACTAACTTAATTTCAAGATCTAGTGATGATCTTGCAGTTCTGGCCACATGAATAATTAATAGTGTCACCACTGCCAGCAGCATTGCCAATATTGGAGAGCTGTCAGCTTCTGACAGCCCACAGCTCCTGAGAATTTCCTTTGATCACAACAAAGACTGACAAAGCCACCGTACAGCTATCTGACTGGTGTTAAATCAAGTTACGGGGCTCAGAATGGCATCAACTCTCCATAAACTCATTCAACTTAGTTAGTCAAGATCTTGAAAATGTTTGAAATATCTTTATTAAAAAAACTTGTCGACAATCACATTTATAATCTGATGTGGAGGTGCTGGTGTTGGACAGGAGTGGACAAAGTTAAAAATCAAACAATATCAGGTTATAATCCAACAGATTTATTTGGAAGTACTAGCTTTCGGAGCTCTGTTCCTTTGTCAAGTAGCTATTGGGGTAAGATCGTAGGACACCGAATTTATAGTAAATGATCAAAGTGTCATTCAACTGTTGCGATGCATTGAACAAACCTGGATTGCTAATAAGTCTTTAATCACTTAGAATGGGGTTGCAGGTTTCAATTCATTCATATGTAAATCCCAGAAATACTTGTAAACCACATTCCTGAGATAACTTAAGGTTTTATGCAAAAAAGGTGACATGTCAGTTCAGACAACACATTAAAGTGGGGAGTTAGAATCTGTCTGCATCCCAAACTTGAGTCAGACTTGTTCTATTTCCAACGTAGGAATTTATAAAATGCCACACGGACTGACTGCCTACAGATTGTGTGCTTTTTGAACAAAACAGAATGTATCTGCAAATACAAATCTGCAAATGCAAATTCACCACATAGATTTATGTGTGTTTGTACGTTTGTGTGTGAATGAGAGTGTGTGCGTGCGTGTGTGTCTGACTCTGTGTGTGGGAATACTTTAGTGGTCAAGGACATTCGGCCTTGGATCTTTGGGTGACCATCCTCCAAGGTGGACTTCAGGATACACAACAACACAGAGTCACCAAGCAGAGCTGATAGCCAAGTTCAATACCCATGAGTATGGTCTCAACTGGGACCTTGGGTTCATGTCACGCAATAGATGACCCGCTACACTATACACTCTCACACACACGCTCACACACAAGCACACGTATACACAATCGCATACACACTCTTACACATGATCACACTCACACAGACCCTCTCTCTCTCTTAGACACACACACCTCCTCACACTCACACTCACGTGCACAACCTCTCAAGGGCATATACTCCGTCACACCCATGCGCACACTCTATCAAGCATGCACACATGCATGCACACACACTCTCTCTCCCTCTCTCTCTCACTCACACACAAACATTCTCTATCTCTCTCTCACTCTGTCTCTTTCTCCCTCACATGCATGCACACACACGTAGGTCTATGGGGTGAATGTGTATTTGCAGATTTGTATTTGCAGATACATTCTATTTTGTTCAATGAGCACACAATCTGTAGGCAGTCAGTTCATGCGACATTTCATAAATTCCTACGTTGGAAATAGAACAGGTCTGACTCAAGGTTGGGATACAGACACACTCTAACCCCACATCTTTAATGTGTTGTCTGAGCTGACATGTCACTTGTTTTGTATAAATCTTTAAATTATCTCAGGAATGTGACTTGAAGGTATTTCTGGGATTGGCATAATAGTGAATCGAAACCTGCATTCCCATTCTAAGTGATTAAAGACTTATCAGCAATCTAGGTTTGTTCAATACATCACATCAGTTGTATGATACTTTGATCTTTTACAATAAATTCTGTGTCCTATGATTCTACCCCACTAGCTACCTGATGAAGGAACAGCACTCTAAAAGCTTGTACTTCCAGATAAACCTGTTGGACTATAAGGTGGTGTTGTGTGACTTTTAACTTTTGATTTGGGTTTAATTGACATGAATGAACCCTCTCAAATGGTCCCTTGGTAGTGTTAATACCAAGTTCCCTTTCGTGTGGTATGGCTTGGTGCTATGCTTACTTTCCTTCTGTAAAGCAGCTTGGGATGTTTCATTACATAAAGGTACCATACCAGTTAATAAAATTAAACAAAGAATTTCAGGTGCTGAAAATCTGAAACAGGAAACAGAAACTGCTGACAAGATTCAGAATCAGTTCTGATGAGAGTCACCGGATTCGAAACGTTAGCATTGCTTTCATCCCACAAATGCAGCCAGATCTGCTGACTTGTGCAAGCAATTTTTGTTTTTGTTTGTTATATAAGCTATTGTTGTTGTGTTCGCTGTAGAAGTTGTTGTTGTTGGGCATGAACAGCAACATAGGCTAATTAGAATTAAAAGTCAGTTCTCTGTTTTAGCTCCAATGTATGTAATGTGTTAGATAACACCAGGAGCATTTTATTGTCCACTTGAACCACTGGAGGAGGCAACTGGGACTTCAAGGTCTTAGTCGAAGTGCAACACTTGCTCAGTGTTGCATGGTAGGGTCTACCTCAATTATGTGCGCAAAGTCCTAGCATAGCACATTATATACTTTTCTGAGATTACGACCCAATGAGTTTGACAAAGGGTAATTGGTTTGCTAATTTAATGTATTAATTAAATTGAGGCCAACGTTGCTTAATTTAGTAATTAGAGTTGCATATATATGCATAATAAAATAATTAAACTTAAATCATTTGATACCTTAGACAGTTTTGAATTATGTTTATTTAAAAAAATGCTTAAAATGCTCATAGTCATTCTTTAAATATGAGTTTAATTGATCTGTGTACACCCCAGCATTCCAGAACTAAATTCAAGTATTGGGTATAATGGGAACAAATAGCAGTGTGTGATTAAACTACTGGCTTATGTAGAAAAAAACCCAGTACAAACCTGACATGTTGAGTGGCCTGTATCTACGTTGTAGTATTTTGTGAATAATGGTTCCATCTGACATTTGCTGATGTTAGTTATTAGACCTGGGCTTTTAGGAAAAGCCAAAGGTCATATAGCAACTCCATCAAACCAATAGCTCCAAGATTCAAGAAAAAAGCTGGCATCTTCCATTTAAATGCCTGCAATCTTTGAATTTACCTAGCTGCACGTACATTAAAAAAGGCTTTATACATAAAATGCTGTATTCAAGCACAGGCTAAACAACATAAAATGTGAGAGTTACAGCACTGGACCAACATTGCTAGATTAATGTAGCCTGTTTTCCACTCATGGGATTGCACATCCCATCAAATGGTGTATTTGCCAAGTCTCATCTAAAGTTCAGTGATATACTCAGTTACAGTGAGAAGGATTAGTCCTTCATGAAATAGCAGCTATAGTCAACATTCAATATAATAGTGAGATGAAAAATTCCGATACCTTGGGGAAAGGAATGTAATGCAATATATTAACTGGACAAGCAGCATTAATCAAATATCATTATTACAAATGTACAGAACCAGCAAAATAATTTTTTGTTTTCAGGGGTTCACTTCACTGAGCTTTGACTAGGCACCTCATCACTATATATTAAAATGAAATAATAGGAAACCTTCAGGCTTCTGGTGTAATTATATGTCCCTATGCTCCTATTACTTTTTCCTGTTTGACCCCAGAAGATTAACGCTTAACATACAGTTTGCAACACTAGCTGATAAACTTCTTAAAAGCACGCTTAAGACATTATGTGTTATTTTAACACAAAAATTAACTGTGATGTTTGAATGCAAAAGGAATGAAACTTGTGAATTCAGAAGTTGGAGATGCCGGTGTTGGACTGGGGTGTACAAAGTTAAAAATCACACAACACCAGGTTATAATTCAACAGGTTTGATTGGAAGCACTAGCTTTCGGAGCACTGCTCCTTCATCAGGTGGTTGTGACAACCACCTGATGAAGGAGCAGTGCTCCAAAAGCTAGTGCTTCCAAATAAACCTGTTGGACTATAACCTGGTGTTGTGTGATTTTAACTGTGAAATCAGACTCGGGTATCTGAGTTCTCAATAAAAAGGCCACTTCAGCAGTAAATTTTATTCTATTCTGTGAGAAATCTTTATTTCTCCTGTGTTTTAAGAGATAAAATTTTATCAAAAGCCAGGCTTATGCCCAAAATGTCGATTTTCCTGCTCCTCGGATGCTGCCTGACCTGCTGAGCTTTTCCAGCACCACACTCTCGACTCTGATCTCTAGTATTTGCAAGTCCTCACTTTCTCCAACTGTAGAAAACCCTATCATTCTACAAAATCATTAACTTGGACAGAAACGGGAAAGTATTGTATTCTGTCAAATATTCCCTTCACGCTTCATAAACTAAAACTTGTCTCACTTGCACATAATTTGCTAAAGTACTATTCCGAAAATGTGACAAATCACAGTTGAACAGAGGTGTCAATATATCAATGATTAAGAAACATATTTGAAATAAACTTTTTAAAAAGGTAACCTTGATTAACTAGCTTTATCCAAAGGGAGCAGCGAATCTCAGACAACTGACTGTCTGCAAACAAATTTATTTCAGCAATATCAGATTTGACCTCAGGCTGAACGAAAAGGCAGGCTACACACAGTTTTACCTGAGTAACAGTTCATTTTCTCAAAGCACTGATTTAATTATGAAACAAAAAGGTTGATAAAATGGACCCATTTCAGTGAATGGCTAGTTTCCATTCTATAAATATTTTGCAGAATGCTAATGCCTTGTTAATACTAGGCTTTGAAGTTGTTTCCCAAAGGACTGTAAACAATAAGCAGCCCAGTAGCCTGGTTTATTAATCAATATACAGGTCACATTTACCGTGTGGAGAGGTTCCTGATTGCAGGCATTCAGCATACACAGTTCAGCCAAGATCATTCTCCTCAAGTTATGAATGCAAGGAGATTACAAATGAAGAGACGTAGATAACATGCAGCCTTGAGTTTGAGACAGTAAATTGCCAGTCAAGTCCTGTAGAAGTTGAGAAATGATGGGAATACAGTCAAATTTAGAAGTGATTTTTATCTAAGTCAAATCTACTGGAAAGGTAGACAGATTTTTGATCTACAAATATGTCAAGAGTTATGGTGGCATAGGACAGAAAGTAGAGTTCAGACCATGCTCAGATCAGCCATATTTTATTGAGTGCCAGAGTAAGATTAAGGGAGTAAATGACCTACTTCTCCACTGCTGATTATACTGTTATGAAAACAAGCCATGTTCGTTATTTTGTATCATTATTTGAAGACACAATTGGCCAATTAAAATAATTAAAACTGATCATAATTGTTGCTGTTTATGTTTACCAGCTGCCTGTGCTATCAAGCAACTCAGCAAGTAATATCAAGCCTCGCCTTAATAAGTTTTAATTTAAACACGAGCAAAATACCGCAAATTCTTGAAATCTCAAATGAAAATACAAAACATTGAAAAACTCAGCAGACCAGACAGCATCTCTGGTGAAAAACTGAGGACCGAACCTGAGAAGTCTCTGAAAGACATGGGTGATGCTGAGATTTGAGGTCGAATCAGATGAGAAATACCCTGATTCTTATCTTGATGTCAGGGACATCTTGCTTTTGACAAGCACCATGCTGAATTGTCTCTTTAATATTCAGCTTCCTACCTTACAAAATGCACATAACAAGTTAGTCATTGAGAAACAGCAACAGGGTACGATCCACAGGCATCAACCAGGTGCACCCCTCATCCATGGTATTCAGCATTTGCCAACCCTCATGACATTATGGTGACTCTTCAGTACACTGCTAGAGCACTATGGAAGCACTGACTTGCATCAGCAACTAACATTGCAAGGTTTCAGGATGGACACGTTGCACTCAGAGGCAGTTACCTAGCTGACAGGTTGGACAAGGGCTGCAACTCAGAACTGCTTGCTTGCTCCCTTAGAGCTCACTCATTTGATAATTACCAACGTGCCTCACCATCCATGTCTTGAATTGCTTTGCCATGACAATTAGTACAGTCACATGATGAGGCATTCTGGATCAGTGGTGCTGGAAGAGCACAGCAATTCAGGCAGCATCCGATGAGCAGCAAAATCTGCTGCTCGTCGGATGCTGCCTGAATTGTTGTGCTCTTCCAGCACCACTGATCCAGAATCTGGTTTCCAGCATCTGCAGTCATTGTTTTTACCCACATGATGAGGCAGCTTGTCTTGCTGGTCATCAGGCCTCAGTCAAGGAGACACATCTTGCCTTACGACAGTGTGCTACATCAAACACAGATCTGCATCATGTACCAGAAGCTGACAAGGCAAACACATTGTACATGCAGCAAGTATTCCTCAAAGCCTTAGCAGAATAGTCTTCACTGAAGTCTACAGAGGCATCTGTCAGTCATAGAGTCATACAGATATACAGTACAGAAACAGACTCTTTGGTCCAACTCATCCAGGCCGATCAGATATCCTAACCTAATCACGTCCCATTTCCCAGCATTTGGCCTATATCCTTCTAAACCCTTCCTATTCATGTACCCATCTAGATGCCTTTTAAATGTTGTAGCTGTACCAGTCTCCACCACTTCCTCTGGCAGCTCATTCTGTATACACATCACCCTCTGTGTAAAAAAGTTGCCCCTGAGGTCCTTTTTATGTCTTTCTCGTCTCACCTTAAACCTATGCCATCTAGTTTTGGACTCCCTGACCCCAGGGAAAAGACCTTGTCTATTTACCTTATCCATGGCCCTCATGATTTTATAAACTTCTATAAGGTCACCCCTCAGCCTCTGACACTCCAGGGAAACAACCTAACATAATTTGGAGGTGCCAGTGTTGGACTGGGGTGTACAAATTTAAAAGTCACACAATACTAGGTTATAGTCCAACAGGTTTATTTGGAAGCACTAGCTTGCGGAGCTTTGGTGAAGGAGCAGTGCTCTGAAAGCTAGTGCTTCCAAAAAGCCCTAGCATATGCAGCCTCTCCCTATAGCTCAAACCCTCCAACCTTGGCAACATCATTATAAATTTTTTTTGGAACCCTTTCAAGTTTCACAACATGCTTCCTACAGGAGGGAGACCTGAAATGCACAGAATACTCAAAAAATGGCCAAACTAATGGCCTGTAAAACCACAATATGACCTTCCAATTCCTATACTCAATGCACTTACTAATAAAGGCAAGCATACCAAATGCCTTCTTCACTATCCTATTTACCTGCGACTTCACTTCCAAGGAACTATGAACTTACATTATAGGATCTCTTTGTTCAGCAACATTCCCCAGGACCTTACCATTAAGTATACATGTCCTGCTCTGATTTGCCTTTCCAAAATGCAGCACCCTCACATTTATTTAAATTAAACTCTATCTGCCACTCCTCAGTCAATTGGCCCATCTGATCAAGATCCCATTGTTCTTTCAGGTTACTTTCTTCAATGTCCACTACACCTCCAATTTTAATGCTATTTTCAAACCTACTAACTATACCTCCTAGGATCATATCAAATCATTTAGGGGTCCTCACACAGTAAGTCAATGGCAGTTTCTGTACAAATCCACGGGATTAGGCATGGCCAATTGTCCAGTCAAGGTCAAGGAATCTATGACTCAGCAAATCTGGATCAGGGTCAGTCCTTTGACCAATGGCCAATTGGGAGTAAGGCTAAAACAGTCAAGGAAATGTACAGCCACCATACAGGGGTATTTTGTGTCCAGAGCTATCTGCTCAGGTTCGTCAAGGGAGGAAGCCACATTGAGTTGTCAATCCATCCTCAGAAACTAAGGGGAAAGGGATTTAGTGGTGGGAATCAGGGAGGCTGCTGCCACAGGAAAGAGACTTGGAAACCTGTTCTTCAGAATGGAGGAGGGTACTGTAGACTGTGGGATAAGAGAGATGACAATCAACAAGTATGAATGGGCAACAGTAATGACAAAAGGGGGCCACAGTAATTCTCAGATGGGAGGGAATTCTTGCACAGTCAGGAGCACTCTAGCTTCATGGTGGTGACAGTATATGATAGTGTATACTTGCTCTGGTCACAACACATTCCAGGGTTTTGGTGAGGGTCTGGGGAAGTGCAAATCCAATGGAGTTTACAGGAAGGAGAATTGGAAGATTGGGCCTTACCAACATACAGAGGCAGAGACTGTAAGCTATTGGCCAAAAACTGCTTATTCACACCTTCTATCATGTTGGAAATTAAAAGAGTGCAATGATAAAGAGAAAGACTGTGACCTTACTCAGAGTGGGTGGGCTAAGTGACTCAGTCTGTTGGGAAAGGGGCTGCAGGATGCACTGATTTTAGGACTTTCAGGGGAAAGAGCATTACACACAGACACAGACTCACAATGTCACTAACCTTGGCTATCATAATCCATTGTCCCCTGATTCTCCCTATTTGCTGTGCACTTCTTTCCTTAAGATGTGCCAACCCTATCAGGACTGAGCTTACCCATATTCCCAACTATGTTTTGCAGTTATGTTTTAATCTGTTGACATTAACCCATGACCCCTAGTCCTACAACTTAGCCATGCTGCACTATCCCCCTATCAAAGCCCTGGTGGCTGTTACCATAAATAAACACCTCTCCCACAGTAACCTACATGCTCCAAATCATTGTGTCTATCACCGTTATGTGTTGAGTATCCCCCCTGCACCATTATTGTCCCCTTGAATTCCAGCATGTTGCCTCCAATCTCCACAGTGTTCCCCACCCACCCAGCAGTAGAACCCCCAACTTTAATTGAGCTGACATCAGAACTGACCAACTTGGCCAGACATTCTGACGGATAAGTGACCAGCCCCCGACCCATCTCTTTGCAGCTCTCTGACTGTCTTACTGTGTATCCAGGACTTGTTGCACTAAATCTGCAGTATTGACCTGAGCTGTGATGATAGAGAAATATTGACCCTGACTGTCCAAGCCATTGACTGACTATGTTCAAGCCCCCTGCAATGAGATCATGTGCTTCCCTTGACTGACTGTGGTGGGTTCCATTCACTGATGCAAAACTGAAGACCTTGAACCATGAGTCTGTCTGCTGTGTTAGCTGCTGGCACATGCTGTAGGTGTGGCATTGATGTAGTGCAGTGTAGTACAGCAATATGTCCACTTCCTTGATGGATCACTGCCAACAACCATGACAATCTGCTTAGCTTTCTGTCTGTGCTAACAAAGTATAGTGAGCTTTTAAGTTCCGACTGAGGGAACAAAGTGCAAAAAGGAAGAGAAAGGAAAGACAAGGCAGGGATGCTGTGGCAATCCAAATAGATGCAAAGTAAGTGAGCACTGAGAAATCAAATGAGGAATCCTGAGATGCATCTGGTCCCATTCATTAAGTGGGTTCTTATCTCTGAGCACAAAGTGATCTGGCAGCTGCATTACAATGAAAATTGCTCCATTGAGACTGACTTTTAGGCGGGTTTGAGATGTGCCATGTGAATGAACTGAGGTTAGTATGTATCTGATGTCAATGGTCATTGCCCATGGAGCGTGTCATGAAATGTTGGGGACTGGTGTCCAAGATGGAGGACTGGAAGAGCAAGCAGAAAGGTGCAGCCATCAGGTACCATTTTGGGCCTCATGTTGTGAAATGTCACAATCTAGTTTCATCCAGCACGTGGGTGAACAGTAAACTCTCTGTCAATGGGGGAAGCTAAGAACTAGCATGCAACAGCTTGCAAATAGGCGTCTTACAGCTCACCCGCAAGATTCTCATCTCGCCTTTCAAACCTTGGAAGCCATATTTTCTCAATTGACTCACCATTACCAAAGTCAATCAGGGCTAGAAAAAGTCAATCATTATGTTTCAATCATTGTCTTGGGATTTACTTATGGGACAACTGATGCCACAAAACGCAAGTTGGTAGTTTTGGGATTGCTAATTTTGCAACTGTCTCTTCATTTATACATGGTGTAAAAATCCTGTTATAAATTGCCTATTTTCCTCATCAGGACAACTCATTCTGTCGAACATCAATAGCTGTATAGATACACGTCTACGAGTGTAAAGCAATGTTTGCCTATGTAAAATACTACACAATAAAATAAATTGTCATTGAACTTAAACACAAAGCCTTGGGCTTCCAGATTGTGTAAAAACTAAGATGGTAATAAACGACAAATAAACAAAAATAGGACTTGAAATGAGAGTTAAGTTTTCAAACTCCTTATTCTCAGGAACACACAAACTAATTCAATACCTAAAAGAAGCACAAAAACATAGCCCTACAAGCAGTGCTTTATTTAAGAATATAAGGTCATAACAATGACAATTTGCACATCTATAATTCGTCTAGTTTAGTAAAATGCCCAAAGTATATTCATAGAACGTTATCAAATCTGATTTAATACTGAGCTAATAATGAAGATAATAGGGGAGAAGAGCAGAAGTAAGGTCAATTACAAAGAACGTAGAATAGTACAGCATTGGAACGGGCATGACACCAAACTAATGTAATCCATTCTACCCCTCCTTGTTCAGCATCACGCCATATTGCATATCTAAAAGTCTCTTAAATGCCCCTATTGTATCTGCTGCCACCACAACCCCTGCAAGTGCATTCCAAACTCCTACACTTTGTGTAAAAACACTTGTGACTCACATCTTCTTTGAACTGTCCCCCTCTCACCTTAAATGTATTCCGTGAGGATTAAACACATCAACTCTGGGAAAAAGATTCTAACCACCAACCCTATCTATGCATCTCATAGTTTTATAGATTTCTATCAAGTCTCCCCTCAGCCCCCGCTGTTCAGTTTTATAGATTTCTATCAAGTCTCCCCTCAGCCCCCGCTGTTCAAGAGGCTACAACGTGAGCTTTTCTAGCCTCTTGTTATAGCTCATACCATCAAATCCAGGCGACATACTGATAAACCTCCTCTGCATCTTTTCCAAAGCCTCCACATCTTTCCTGTTTTGTGACGAGCATGCTGACTCTTGTACTCAATTCCCTGACCAATAAAGGCAAGCATGCCATACACCTTCTTTGTCAACCTATCTACTGGTGTGGTCACTTTCAGAGACTACGGACTAGACCCTCTCTGAACATCAAAGCTGTTCAGGATCCTGACATTGACTGTATACTTAGATAGGTTTTAAAAACTTCTGAAAATTGGTGCTCAATGAACACCTCCCTGATTAATCAATTTACTTAAATAATGGTTTAGATTAGAATCATGGAATCATATAATCTTTTCTTCAGTATTTACAAAAGAGAGAAACCGTATTCTTGAAGAGGAGACTGTGAAACGGACTGGTAAGCTAGAGGAAATACATGTTAGGAAGGAAGATGTGTTGGACATTTTGAACAACTTGAGGATAGACAAGTCCCCCGGGCCTGATGGGATATATCCTAGGATTATGTGGGAAGCAAGAGAGGAAATTGCAGTAC